>NW_004955409.1:9224806-9244208 GCF_000276665.1 Chinchilla lanigera
CAACTAGATCTCTGAGTCTTCGGGTGTAGTCTGTATTCTTGTGTTCTCCGAGTCCTTGTTCAGCAGCTGCTCCTCCACTGACTCTGGACCTTTCTGGTTCTCAAAGGCAGGGACAAGAGTGACCCATTGTATTCCCATGGGTTTCTCCATGTAAGGATGATTCATATACATCCCCAGGCAGGCCTCCGTAGCCAGTGTGTGGTGGGCCAATTGTGTCATTGCTTCTCTGTGCCATGATACTTCTCAACCATGAGGTGGTGGTTTGTTTGGGGGCTGGCATGTGCCAGCGCATGCCACCTCGTGGCTTCCGGGTGATGGCAGCCCACCTCCTGGGCACCTGCACAGCTAGGGGCAGGCCCAAAGGCTGGCGCTCAGCAATGTGTTTCTTACTGTAATAAATTTTTAAAAATTTAAACATTCACCATACAATTTTGATCACACCTACTATGAACTTGCTGTCTACCAAGTCCCTCTGTCCTGTTTAAGGCCTTATTAAATCCTTAATACTAATAACAGTAACTAACATTAACTAAGTACTTACTGTGTGGCATGTGATCTCACGATGAGGTACTTACACCTGCTTGTGCCTTGATTTTCTAGCTGTAAAATGGGATAATTGTAAAACCACCTCTTGGATGATTGTGAGGATCAAATGGACACAAGGCTTAGGATATTAATGAACTGAGTTGAGCCGGGACATCTCAGAGGAAGCCTGGCACATAGCCTGTCCTCTGAAGTGATGGCTGTTATTATCATCTCCATTTTATGCACAGGCGAACAGGAACTTAGAGGGATTAAGTGTCATCCCTGGACTCTGCAATGAGAAGGAGTTGAATGCAGCAGCCTGACTCTGGACTCTAAATCCTCCTCCTTTCCATGCTCTTCCTTCATAAAGCCCTCATTATGGGGCTTTGTCAAGTTGCTAGTTGCATCCTCAAGTCTTGGGGAAAAAAGAGATTCATCAGGATGTGGTCCTGTGAGGTGGAGGTCTCCAACCTCCAGGCCATGGACCAGAACCACTCTGAACAGGAAGTGAGTTTTCTGGGTGTTTATAGCCTTTCCCCTCCATCACATTGCTACCTGGGCTGTGCTTTCTGGCAGGTTAGTGGAGACATTAGATTCTTCTAGGCCTGAAGACCCTAGTGTGAACTGAAAATGTGATGATTCTGGGTTGTACTGCTCCTTATGAGAACCTAATATGATCATCATCATCATCATCATAATAATAATAATAATAAAGTACAATGTAATAGTAGAAATAAAGTGCACAGAAAAGGTAATGTGCTTGAATCATCCTTACCTCCTTCCCACAAAAGAAAAGTTACCTACCGCAAAACTAGTTCCTGGTGCCAAAAAATTGGGGACACTGCTCTACAGAAATGGGTTAAAAATATTTTCACTCCATACTTTTCTCAGTGCATTTTTCCTGATGCCAGCCTGGGACCATGATGTCCAGTGCACCTTATGTCACTCTGGGTCCTTGGGTCGGGTCGGAGATGATCAGTATTTATGTTTAAAATAAGATTCTTAAGCTTCTTTTGGCTTTTGCTTCCAATGTCATGTGCCTGTCAATTGGCTTTGTGCTATAATGAAAACAAATGTCCCTCTTGCCTTGTTATCTTAGCTATTCCATTACAAGGTAAAGTTTTAAGAAATCTGGTAGAACAGAAGTTGAGAGCCCGGTATTAGTGAAAGCACGGTCTCCTGTATGTCCACCAGTGGCTGAGAGTTTACCAAGAAAAGTGAATGGATGGGCCAATAGGAGTGTGCTCAAGGTGAAGCCCCTCTCTCTGTCCATTGTGCTAGGGTTTCCTAAATTTATCAAGACTATGACAGCTAGCAAGAGCTCTGACATCCCCCTCCTGGACATGGTAGAGGAGGATGATTTGGTTCCATGTGCAGCAGAGGGCAGTGTCCAGGAGCCCCTCCAGAGCTGAGGCAGGACCATCTCTAAGGACTGCAGAGGTGGATGTGCTAGACAAGAGAAAACCTCAGGGTGTGTTCTTGCCTCTTCTTTCACACCTTTCTTCTCCTCGCACCCCCAGGAAATCCTGGGAAATTTGTCTTGAAGAAAGAGGGTGAAATGAACTCTGAGGGCAACCTTGAAAGAGAAGGGAGTTGCAGGATAGAAGAGGGAGCTCAGACAGGGTGAAATGATAGCCACACAGCACTGGCTAGACCTTGGCTGTACACACTGCTGGATGAGTATGCACAAACCACCAGTGGTCTTCACATCCTCAAGGCAAGTTTGCTTCTGATTTTCTTGTTCCAAGAGCTCTGATTCCCCAGCAGCTTCCAGTTCAGCTCTGGAAGCTGGTCCTGACTGCTGAAACTGCTGTCTGGTTCTGCCTCTATACTTCAGCTCTGGTCCATCTTGCCCTGGCCCTGGCATCTTGCTCCAGCATGCGGCTAGCAGGCCAGCTACCCGGTGACAAGCTGAACTCACAGTGGTACTTCACTGGGGCTCTCTTTCTTCCTTTCTGCCTTGTTCTCTTCACGCTGGCACTTGAAGGAGCCCAACAATCACACAGTCCAACAAAGGTCTTTCAGGAGAACAATCCTCGTTTGTTTCCCTATTGGCATTTTTTGAAGATTTAGCAGGATAATCTTGGATGTACGTCAGCAAGCATGAGAAGGAATCATCTTAATCCTCAACAAGGCATACAAATGAAATGGGACCATGTGAGAAATGTACAAAGAATTTCTCTTTCTCCTTTTTCCTCCAGAAGGCCAGCTGTAGGGCTTTGTATAATTTTGTGCAGGAGGGGGCGTTTCCTTTTGATCCACCTATCTGCTGGAGAGATGGAACTCCCAAGGGATTCATGCTAGGGGATGCCCTGGCCAAATGCACACTCTTTATTTGAAAGGAGAGCTTCTACCTCAGCTCCCTGTCACCTGAAAATCCCCTGAGGTCTCAGCCAGGAAGTAGAGCTTAGAATCTTTTGTGTCTTTCCCTGATGGCTGGGTTATTTGGTTATTTGTTTGTTTGTTTATTTGCAATGCTGGAGATCAAACCCAGGGCCTTGCTGTGTTGGCAAGTGCTGGCAAGTGCTCTACCTCAGAGATACACTCCCAGTCCCCCGCTCTTCTTTTAAAGTCCCTACTTAGTTAGACTCAAAGAGGTTACTACTGGATTCTTGGTCCTTTTGATTTTTATAGAGGAAAGTAAGTTTCCCTGCAGAAGATACCTCTAGGTCTTTCCTTCAAAAAGAGAATAGGATGGTTGTTGAGGAGTCTTCTCTCACACTTCTCTCTTCTTCCAGCATAACCAGTTGTATCAGATGTGTCTGAGGAGAAGAGTGGCCTGGGCAGATGGTGGTGTAACAGGAATTCATGAGACAGGTGAAGACCCTGGGAGGCAGAGAGGACAGTGGTCTCAAGATGGAGTCAGGAAGCCCAAAATGGAGTCCACTGGGTCACAACCCTCCAGAAATCTTATAAAACACCCATCAGATTTCCTTCAGCTGTCTGGGACCTCCCCTGAATATGATCAGGCAGAATATGATTGGCTCAATGGCTCATGGGCCCAGCATGGGCTTTGTGTGAACACTGGGTGGAGATTATATGTTTTACACAATGGCCTGAGCTCCCATCTAAACCCCTTAAAAATCCTTAGATAAAGAGCCCTCATGGGCATCCTACTCACAACCTCTTCCTTGCTAGCTGGAGCCTTACTTCCTTGCTCCTATCTTTTACTGTCCTGCCTTTGTGTCTTTCAAATAAATTTGCTTGTGCCCTCTGTCCTCCATGCTTGATTTTACTCTTTGTCACTGTGGGACATGACCCTGGAGTTCCTGTAACAGTGGGAGAGATATCCACTATCTCTTCCACCTCAGCGTGAGGTGTCAAGGTGCCCATAATGCTAACAGATCCCTTCTGGAAGAGCTTGATGGAGTTAGGCACGAGAGCAAGGGCAGGTGAGGAGCCAGCTTTTTTCTTTCAACAGTGCAAGCGCTGTTAGAGACCTTTCCTTCTCTTGTCATGTGATCTGCAGTGCTTTTCGTTGTTGTTACCACTCCAATCAGTTTTCTCTATGTGGAATTTTTTTTTATCTAATTCTCACTTTCCAGTTTTTTTTTTTTCTCCACATATTTAGGCCAATTATTTTATCAAATAAGAAGAAAACTTGTAGAAATAACTTTTCAAATCAGTTATCTTTTGAAAACTTGCTTGTTTCCTTCTACAAAGAAGTAAATACAGCAAACAGTCTTATGATTAGCAGAATTGTTAGCCACCATTTAAGTTCATAAGCTCAGGTTCATTTGTCCATCATTGAGCAAATCAAAGGATACCATTTGCTTTGGTCAAAAGGAAACAAGGTTTATTCAAAGCTAGCTCCAAGGAAATGGAGTGGCTCGCTTGCCTGAAATCACCATCCCGCTGTGTACAGGAATGCACAGGTTTTATAGCAAGGAACAGTGTGGGAGGGAATACAATGAGGCAATAGACATGTTGAGGCTTGCTCTGTCTCTTCTAGGATCCAGACCTTTCCTCCCTTGCCTAAGGAAGTTAAACTGGCCTGGTCCCAGCATCTGCATATTCTGTCCATTTATCTGAGCTGAGGAGAGGTGAAAGTGGTGGTTTATACCCAAAGCCTGAGAAAGTTTGGAGAAGTCACTTGCCTCTAAAGTAAAAAACAGGGGCTGGGGATTTAGCTCAGTGGCACAGCACTTGCCTGGCAAGCACAATGTTGTGAGTTCAATTCCCGGTACTGGAAGAAAAACAAAACAAACAAAAAAATAAAGGGAAAAACAAATCTAACCTTTAAAGTCCTGTTGTGCATGGCTGATTACAAGCACACCCCCCTTGTCCCTTCCTGTTCACTTTAGTGCAGCCCTCAGTCTTGACAGCCTTGAGGTTCCTCATGGTTTGGCTGTCTCAGGTTGGATTCGGACATAGATTCCATCAAAGGTAGCTGGAGGATCACAAAGGGAAGCCAAATGCTTGGGCCTGCAAAGGTATCACTAAAGTTTGTGAGATCAAATGTAAACAAAAGCCAAAATCAGGAGGTGTCTAATGCTTATGTTCTGGTGGGTGGTGGGATCCCAGGCAAAGAATTGGAAGCGGCAGGCAACCATAAGGAAAGAGCAGCAGAGTTTAGTTAGGTGACATTGTGCTCAGAGTGAGTGGGCTTGTGCCTGCAAAAGGAAAATGGCACCAGTGCTGAGGGCATTGGGCGCAGGGATTTAAAATGTGGCAGAAGGCCTACGGCACCTCCTATTGGATCTCCCAGAGCATGATTGACAGCAGGATTGACAGGGTTCTGGGCCACATCAGCTGTGTTTGTTGAACGTGTCCATTTCAATAAGCCAGTCAGGGGCTGGGGATTTAGCTCAGCGGCAAAAGCGCCTGCCTGGCATACGCAAGGTTGTGAGTTCGGTTCCTGGTACCGGAGAAAAACCAATTAAAAAAAAAAAAAAAAAAAAACCAATTAAAAAAAAAAAAAAAAAGCCAGTCAGGTGTGTTGGATTGTTGGATGCATGAGAAGCAGTCTGTATCTATGAACCTTCAGTGAGCCCTGGAGAAGGTTACTGCAGGTCATATAGGAGGATCTGCTCCACATGGATAGTGGTTTGGAGTTTTAGAATTTTCCAGGGGTCTTAGTTTTTCTTATCTCTGCCTCTGGGTAGTAAGCCTTAGGATAAGGGTCAGGGTCCTGGGCCCTAGGCCCTGGGACATTGCTCAGTTCAGGTGAATGGAGGGGAGCAGCCCTCTACCCCTAATTGTACTCTCTGTATTAGAGTCAGAGCTATTCATTCCTTCTTGCCAAATTTAAACAATATGAGAGATTTAGAAAGAACTAGGCTGAATTTATCTAGAGTTCATTGTCAAGTCTAATCTTGTCTGTTCTGTAGTCAGCACTCTAAAACATTAGAACAGTGACAAATAATAGTTACAAGCCTCACAGGCAGATGCAAAACAAGCCAATAAGAGCAAAGCAAGTCCAGGCCATACAGTAGATTTGAACTAAGAAACATAGTGACCAAGTTAATTAAAGACAGCCAATACTTCTGCAAACCAAGATTAATTCTGTTGAAAAGTCACATTAAGCATATACTTAGATGTGAGCTGCAGTAAAAAGAAATAGGGTATGTTATGTGAATGTACCAACCCCTCACATTGAATGTAATCACTGTGTACTGTAAATATGTGCTAATGAATATTAAAAACATTTTTAAAAAGCATGCAGCATAACTTTTTCTTGTGCCATTTAGGAGAAAGTGCATAACTTACTCATGCCAAGGTTCAGAATTATAGTTTAGAAACATCTTTAGAATTTATTAGGTAAACAAAACAGACTGGCAAAAATTTTGAATAGAGTATACAGGAACTAATGTCTATTTTACTAAGAAAATGCATTTTTGAGCAACAATGTCTCTTATTGAGCAAGAGGAACATGGCTTTAACCAGTTATCTGACTATAAGGAATATACAAGCAGCAATTTAACAAAACAATTTAGTTACTTTTACAGCATATTTAGACATATATAAGCAATATATAAACAAACCCACAAATAACATATAAACAAACCCACAGACATATATAAACAAACTCACCAACAGGCCAGGTAAGTCATACTATTAACACTTTACAGCAAAAGACTGTTTTCCTCTTAAAACTGATGGTTACTAGAATAACAAGTAGTTGGGCTTATATAAATTATTAACTTTAGGATATCTTAAAATCATGGACAAATACAACTGTCAATCACTCTGAGATTTATTATTTAATACTCATTTTTAATTTATTGACCTATAGTTTAACAAAATAATTTCATCTTTGGATAGTATTATCTCTCTAGAATAGTTACTCTGAAACTCACTAATGGATCAGGTATACTTATAGCTATATGTCAACAGTCTATAATATACTCTACATTCAATAGACTAAAGACTAAAAACATCATTTATAAATTTTAAGAAGCAAAGAATACATAAAGTTATACTTAGCAAATGTCTTTAATATTTTAAGTTAATTAGAAATAACTCAGATGTTTTACTTACTTATTCATCTCACTTAATTTTTACCATTTACCTCTATATGGTTCACAAAATATAAAACATCTGACAAGCACAAATTAATGTACCAAATCAATGTTTTTGCTGAGGAATAAAAAAAAAGACCCTCTCAAAGGTTGTAGTCAAGACCTGGAGATTGTATCTACATGCACTACAATAGAATGCAATTTGAAAATCTTTGAAGTGTTTTCTAGGACTTTTGAATGTGAATGTTTATATTGACCCCAGTGAATTACTCTGTAATCAAACTCTCATGTCACCAAATGGGAACTCTCCTGGATGGCAAGGATGCTTATAAGTGAATCCACTTGGATGACTATAAAAGGAACTTTGCTAGTCATGGGTGTTTAGAATGGCAAAGCTCAGAAGATCTAGAAAGATCCATAAATTACAGGGGGAAATAGTCATCTCACATTAGTGCCTCCTGCCCTCATCATTCTGGAAATGTGGAAGTTACCAACCCATGTAAATGTGGACCCTGCTTTTCCAAGAAATTAGGAGGAAGCATGGCTGGACAATGTTTACTCAGATGCAAGTAAATGCATAGCATAAAGCTACATATTCTTTCTTATAGACTTAGTAAGCAAGCTCTTAAATGGACTTATATTAGCTAATGTCTAAAGAACAGAAATTACTCAGTTGCTCCCATTTCACTACTATAATAAGCCAGAGGGTATGTCTGTTATCCAGCTCCACTTCTGCTAAGTAGAATAACCAAGTAGAGCCTGCCAGTCTGTAAATTACTCTTGCTCAAGAAAGCAGACCTGAAAGAACTCTGGAACAAACCAGCCCTAAAACTGGTGCAATCATGTAGTAGAGGCCACTGCAGGGACGGTGAACAGGCAGACGTGGGCCCCTACCTGCTACTGAATAAAAAAACATGATTTGTGTTTTCCCCCCTGGGGCCATCAGCGACTTAAAAGTCATGTTTGCTATAAACTATAACTCTTAACCAATGTCTAGGAAGATACTGTCTCTTAGTGTTACTGGGTTCTGAGGTGCTGAAGTTTCCTTCTAGAGATTCTTTTTAGGTTCTTCTTGTCCTGAACAAAGAATTAGACAAAACAAGCACAAAACGCAGGGAGGTTTTACATTTATTAAAGATAGGAAAAGAGACATGTTCTGCAGAGTGAGTGCAGGCCAATTAAAAGTAGGAAATGAAATACACTCTAGGATGAGAGCAGATCATTGTGAAAGAGAGAGCACAGTGACCATGAGGAAAATGGTGGCTGTCTTTTGTATCTCCCACTCCTCAGGCTGACATCAGGTCCAGGCCATCTTATCAAAAACCAGCTTGAGTTCTCATGAGAATTAAAGAAAGCAGCCTCTGATTGGTCCCAGGTTCAGGGTTCTGGGAACAGTTTTTATAGATTACAGTAATTGACAGGTCACACCAACTTGCTCAGCTGGTTTGCCACACCCTAATCTCCTGCCTCAAGATTATAAGAAACTTTCACATTATTGCTACATAACAGTTTTGAGGAGCTAAAAAATTTAAGATTTTAAATTAAAAAAAAAAAATCCAGCCAGCACTATACTAATATATGCAGCACATTTTCTCAGTGTTCAAGTATGATTTCCAAGAATTGTTAAGGTCTTCACAAACTCAGAATTTTTAATTAAATGTCCTTTATGCTCTTCAATTTTTCTTATAACCTTTAGTTTTTTTTTTTTTTTTTTTTTTTTTTTTTTTTTTTTTTTTTTTTTTTTTTTTTGGTTTTTCTCTGGTACCGGGAACTGAACTCACGACCTTGCGCTTGCCAGGCAGGCGCTTTGCCGCTGAGCTAAATCCCCAGCCCCTCTTATAACCTTTATAAAACTGAAAATGTTCTTTCAGAAGTCAAACATTTAAAATATAATTCTGACTGGCTAATACCAGTAAAATGCATGTTAGAAGTTCTGAAGACATCTTCATTTTATCATTTAAACATTTGCTTAAGTCATGTGAACTAAAAAGGCATTTGGATTTACACTTTCTTAATTACTGAGTAATCTTACTTTTAAGTCAAGCCGGTACCATCTAAACGACATGCAGACACAAGTACATGCACAGACATAGCACATAGTATACACATGCAGATCAACACATATAAAACAGAGATTTAGATTTATCATTTACTAGCTTTTAAAAGTTACACTATTGGCATGATTTTCCTTTTTACAGTCTTAAATACTTAGCCCTAAATTTTCACATCTAAGCATCAGATTCCTGGTTGTAGCAAGGTAGAAATATACATCTGAAAGGAGATTGCTTCCCAATTAATCTGAGTTTGAATTTCCTGTCAGAAAAACATTTAGAGAATCTTCAACTTTAGATTGACTCATGAAGATGCCTCAGGATGGCTCAAGGCTCAAGATGGTTGACGTAAATCCCCAGATAGTTTCATAAGATCCCTCAAAGATAAGGAAAATGAAGAGGTCTAGTGTCTGTGTAGGATAGATTTAAACCTCCGAGTGCTGTCTTAGAGGATATTGTCATATCCCCAAAGAGGAAACTCCCTGGCTAAATGGAGTGTATTAAAGGTCTTAAAGGAAGAGACCTTTCCTGCCTTACATTCAAATGGTGCAGAAGATGCAGCTCCAATGGCCTCCTCATTATAGAACCTCGGCTGCAACCTCTTCAGTTAGTATTCAGCTTCTAAGTGGTATTGGAACTCTGCTGGTCGTCCTAGAATAAAAATTTTTATAAGAAAAGAAAGAGAGGAACAAAACTGAGTCAAATCAAATGATTCCTCCAAATCAACAAAACAAATGCCTGAAAATTTTCTACCGCCGAATCTCTTCTCATCCCAGTGAGTGCCTGCAAAATGATCTGCAGTAAGTCCAAATGAAAACAAACAATATAGGCACTTACTTCTCTCCAAATGGAGCTGCCAAACCTATTATCAATCAGTGCACCAAAATGACCTATAATCGATGTGAAGACTCCAACTGATGAGGGTGTTTGCCCCATCCAAATGGCACTGCTGAGCAGCCTAAGATAAGGTCCAAATGGTGGAGACAGTAGATCCCTGGAATGCACTTTCCAGTGGGAAACTAGACAGAACCCACCAGCTCTTCAAACAACCTTTTTCTTTTCACCCACAAAGGTGTCTATAGACAACTGATGTCATGAACAGGAAAGGAGGGAGAATTTCTGGGTACAAAAGTGACCCTGGAAGCTATTGAAATGTCTCTGGAGTCCTGATCATGATTTCAGCTAACCACAGTCAGCCCTTTTTCCCAAGTGCCTGTCACCTTGCCACTAGGAAACTGGGAGACACATGCTCTCAGGAGCTGAGCTTTACTTTGTGGCTGGCTGCTAAAACTGTTATCAGCCACTTAGGTTTATAAGGTGAGGTTCGTCTGCTTGGTGGTGATCAAATCAAAGGACACCATTTATTTTGGTGAACTGAAAAAGGATTTATTCAAAGCTAGTTTTGAGGAGATGGAGGGGCCATTTACCTCAAATCACCATTTCACATGTGCAGATGTATTAGACTCTTTTATAGCAAGGAATGCAATGAGACAGTAAATGTGTCTAGGCTTGTTTCATCACTTCCTGGACCCAGGCCACTCCCTCCTTTGCCTAAGGAAATGAAATTGGACTTGATCTCATGACAGCATGTACATATTTTGTTCATTCATCTAGGGCGAGGAGAGGTGGGCGTGAGGGTTTATTCTCTAGGCCTGAGGAAGTTTGGAGAAGCCATTTGTCTTTAAAGGAAAAACATCTAACTTTAAAGTACTACTCTGTAGAGCTGATTACAAAATCTGCGACATAATAATTTTTAATCCTTGTGTTTGAAATCACCATAGTTTTCATCTTGGATTTTACAGATGTTGAACCATGCCTCCCCCCATGTCAAATCTGGGGTATTTTATGTGGATTAAGTTAAAATCCTGAAGACAGATTCCTAGTTTTACAGTTCTCTTACTACACTATTGTTAACTGGAAGGTGAAAACTCTGTGAACTACGTTTCCTTTCTTTCATACTTTCTTCTAACTTTTCTCTACTCCCAGTAGACCCTACTAGTGCTCCTAATATTAGTTGAAAATAACAAACAAACTCACCGATTTTCTCCCAAAACCTAATTTAATCACCATTAGCATACAGAGAATTTTAGAAATATAGAAAATGGGTACAAAAGGTGTGGTATAATAAAGAATGTATCTGTCATTGTCCTCAGTTCCTGGCAGAGTCTCAAAAACCCTTGGAATTTCCTGGGTGATAAGAGTGACTTTGTTACATGAATGTGGTAGCTCAGTTTGGGCCCCTGGATAAAATTCAGGATGGGATCTGGTCATCAGAAAAACTACACAAAGGATTAGAAGGTTGAAATTTTGGGCCAGACTAACCTCTAGAGAGAAGCTGGAGATTGAGTTCAACCACATGGCCAGTGAGTTAATCCATTTATGTGTGAAACTCTGATAAAACCTCTGGATACTGAGGTTGGTGTAGCTTCCTGGTTGTTTAACACATTGATATGCTGAGAGAGCAAGATGGAGAAGGAAAGAGAGAGCCAAAGAGAGAGAGAGAGAGAGAGAGAGAGAGAGATACAGAGAGAGAGATACAGAGAGAGATACAGAAAGACAGAGAGAGAGAATGAGAGAGCAAGTAAGAGTATGCACACAGAATACAGCAAAACAAACCAATAAACAAGGAATGTGGAAGAAGAAACAGAGAAAGGAGCAAAATAAAACTTAGAAAACAACCTCAACTTTAATATCTCATCCTTCCAAAAAGTGGAGAATAAGACAATTACTAGATATGTGGTCTATAAGAAGTTATTTAATATCCCTGGGGGCATAGTTTTCCTATCATTAGAACAATGGTATCTGCTGTTTTTTGGAGACTAAACAAAATAATATATATAAAACACTTAGAGAATTCCTGGCTAATAGAAAGTGCTATTATTAGCTATTGCTAAGAAAGGGCTCTTAAAAATTAAAAAAATTGAATTGTGAAATTGATATAGGAATATTGGCAGATGAAGTAGAAAAGCTCCATCAAGAAGTGAAACAAAAATACAAAGAAATGGAATATAGGAGAGAAAAGATAAAATCAGATGCTCAATTCAGGTTGTCAAATGTAGGAGTTCTGTAAATATCAGAGATAATAGAAAATACATGAGATATTATTAAATAAATGATAGTAGATTTTTTTTTTTTTTGGTTTTTCTCTGGTACCGGGAACCGAACTCACGACCTTGCGCTTGCCAGGCAGGCGCTTTTGCTGCTGAGCTAAATCCCCAGCCCCGATAGTAGATTTTATTGAATGGAAAATCCTGAATCCTTTCCATTGAAAGAATCCTCTTTCTTAGGAAGCAATTAGAAGTATCTCCAAAAAACAAGTGGGTGACCAAGAAAGAAAAGAACCCAAGTGAGAGAGCTAAATGGGACCCCCAATAAGAGGAGTCTGGGATGACAGCTGTACCATAAACAAACAGTATATTTGGAGCAAATATGTTCAGTATTGTAGTAATAAAGATTATGTGTGGATAGGGTGCTTGAAGATAAGATGATAAGAGGGAGGACAGTTAATGAGTAAGCCTTCAAGCCAGGCAAAAATGTTTAGATTTCTTTCTATGGGCAATAGAGTGGAGGGCTTTGCCCAGGATGTGGAACAATCAGGCTTTATTATTGGAGGAAAATAGAAGTAGAGTACAGGCTAAATTACATGGCGGTTTATTGCTGAAAAAAGAGTCGGGAGTTGTAGTAATTTATGAGGCTAACAGCTAGGTGTAGTGGCACACACCTATAATCCTAGCACTCTAGGAGGCTGAGGCAGGAGTATCAGAAGTTCAAGTCCAGCTGGGCAGTTCAGTGAGATCTTGTCTCAAAATGAAAAATCTAAAAAAGGTTTGGGGATGTAGTCAGGGCAAAGACTCTGTATCCTATTCATAGTACTGGAAAAAGAGGGTAATATTTATTTCTGGCATGGCAGTGGCAGTAGAAATGTAAACGGTGCATTAAGTGAACAATTGGAAGTAGGTTGAGCATGGAGAATGGAGAGAGGGGCCAAAGATGAAGTTTCTAACACAGAACCTTTAGTTGACACCTTTTTTTGGCTATAAATGTACAGAAAAGGAGACTGTTTACTAGTTGTAGTGGGACCTGTGAGCTCTATTTTGGACATTGTTATGGGCTGAACTGCATTCCTTCAAAATTCACGTGAAGTCTTCACGCATATTATCTTAGAATATGACTGTGTTTGGAAATAGGCCCGTAAAACAAGAGTTTAAGTGAAGCTGTTAGGCTAGGGCTCTAATTTCCTAGGGCTGGTGTCCTTAAAGATTAAGAATAGTAACACGCAAGCGGACACAGCGCAAAGTCCTGTGAGGATGCAGTGACAAAGCAGTCATTTGCAGGACAAGGAGAGAGGCCCCGTGAAAAACCACACCTGCCAGACACCTTGATCTTAGAGGTCCAAGTGCCAGAGCTGTGAAAAATAAATTTCTGCTTTTTAAGTCACCCTGTATTTAAGTCATTCTGCTGTTGTTCTTGTATGACAACTTTGGCAGGTTAATACCTTTATGATGAGTCTTGAGTCTTGATGTGCCTTGAGGTACCTTGGTGGAGATGGGTAGCTCGGACTAGGAAGTAAAGTTTGGGCAGGAGATTGAGATTTGTAATCACCAGTAAATGCTGAGAACAGATCAGTTTACTACTGTGAAATCTAATTGTGAAAGGAGTCTCATGCAGCAGAGGTGAATATCAGAGAAGAAATTATAGTGAAGAGCTGGAGACAGGGAGCTGAAGGTTCAGAAATGGACAGATGCAACCATAGCTACTGGAGAAGGGAGGAGATGATGGACATCGGAGCAGAGACGGAAGATTAGCTTTGGGGAAGAGGAGGGCTAAGACAAGGGTAAAGGCTAACAAGCAGAATTCAGATGTCAAGGTAGGAAAGTTCAAGAGAGGTCGGTTTAACAAAAGACAGTTGATCTGGGCAATAGAACAAATATTTCTGTTGATATGCAACTGCAGAGTCTGCTTTTTCTCTCTATGCTTTTTTTTTGTTTTAGCAATTAAGAGCTATGTCCTAATGAAACTAGCATATTTATGGCAAATAAGTTTATTTTGAAAATTATGTTTATATGCATAAATCAATGTAAAGCATGCATAAAAATGCAAACACAACAGATATACACTTTAATTAGGGTGTTTTTTGTTTAACCCATGGCTTCCTCACCCACAGTCATCACCCCACACCATAACTCACACTGATAACCTTATTTATAATCTTCCTTACATTTCTCCATGCTTTTACAATTAAAAAAGAAGTGTACATACACACTCACACTGATGTACGATACATGCATTTATTCCAATGTTTGTTTTAGTAATTTAAAAATAAAGAAATATGCATGAGTTTTGGGGGGCCAGGGGTGGAATGTTATGGTTTGTATCTAGAAGTCCCCCCAAACCCTCATGTGGTTACAGATTTTTTTTTTTTTTTTTGGAGGTGGCTAAATGTAGAGTTTGTGACTGATTCATAATGCAATGCTGGGATTAAGGGTAGTTGATTGCTGGATCAGTCCACTGACTGGATTAGCAGCACCTAATCCCAGTAGACTGCATACAATACAAGGACAGGAAGAGCATTCTCTCTCTGTCTCTCTCATTGCTGTCTTCTGCCACCATGAACTGTTGCCCCTTTGCCATGTGCGCCCTGCCTTTCGAGACAGCCAATTATGGACTGAAACCGCTACAGACTGTGAACTAAATAAATCTTTCCCCCCTTAACTTTTAGGTAATTTAGGTAACTGTCTGGTAATTTGTCTCAGCAACAGGAAAAGTAATGAAGACATAATTTGGTACCAGAGAAGTGGGGTCATTGCTGCGACATTACCTGCCCAAGGGGCTTAAGAGCCTTTAAAACTGGCTTGTTGAAAGGAGAAGAGTTAGGAAAGGTTCTGAGATGCAAGCTGAAAAAGTAACCCTGGAACAACTTAGGTTGTACTGCATGGGAGATTCTGGTCTGAGCATATAAAACCAGAAGGCTGTCAGCAGGTAAAGACCAGACTCCAGAGGTTTCTGTGGAGAAGAAGGACAGCACTGGCTGCTATACCTCAGAGGATGTGTGTTATGGCTTGGCAGAAAGATTGTCTGCATTTTGCCCATGTCCAGAGACTTTGTCTGAGACTGAGATCAAGGGCAGCAGACTAATTAATCTGGCAGAAGAAGTTTCAAGGCAGTCAAATGTTGAAGCTGTGGCATAGCTACTGTTGGGGGCTTTAGCTAGATCTATGTTGAGAATGAAGGGCAGAGAGCAAAGCAGAATGATTTAAAACATTTGAATTTGGCCAGAAAGGAAACTCCAGTAAAGCTGTGGATTTCAAGAATAGAACAAGGAGATCTAGATTGCTGAGAAGGAAGAAAAGACTAGAGAAGATGGTCTGGAGGCATCACAAGAAGCAGCACAACTCCACCCTTTGCAGTCTCAAAATTGCAAAAGTGAGACTTTTCTTTCAGAGGAGAGCCCCAGAGCACCATGACCCAGAATGGCAGCAGCCACACCATGTTCTAGAATTGTGACAGCATACAGTTTGTTCCTCAGAATTGGATGTAGAGCAGCCAGCAGTCTATGTACTCGACCCCTACAGCCAAGAGAATGGGAAACCTGGCAACTGCTCCATCTGGCAGCAGACCTTGGCATCATCCACATGGTGCTGACTTTAGTTGCATGCAGAATAAAAGATTTATGGGGTTAGGAAGGCTTCCACCCTGACTTCAGAAGAAGGTCAGAGAAGCCCCTGAGAGGGCAGTGTGTGAAGCTGTGAGTGTGAAATCAAAGGTGCTGTGGAGACCCTAGAAGTTTGGAGAAGCCAGGAACGTGGATTGTCTGAGGAAAATGACAGGAAGGGAGCAGAGCAGCTGGAGAGAAGTTATGGGAGCTAAACCTGATCATCAGGAGTGCTGTACGAGCAGAGCCACTCAACCCCTTTGGAGTTCACATCTAGCCACAGATTGCTTTAGAGGCTGCACATGGAACTGTAGGACTTAATGTTTGCCCTTCTGGATTTTGGACTTGCTTTGGTCCCATTCCTTTGTATCCTCCTGTCTGTAATGTCTCTCTTTAGACTGTCATTGAATGTTGAAGTGTTTAAGTTCCTTTTTATCTGTACAGGGGCTCACAGTTAAGAGTTTGCCTTAAATCTCAGAGGAGACTTGGGACTTGGATTTTTCAGCAATGCTGAAACTGTTAGGACTCTGGCAAACTCTTAGTAATGTCCTAATTGCCTTTTGCATAAAGGAATGTGCATGAGTCTCTGGGAGTCCAGAAGTGGAATGTTATAGTTTGTGTCTAGATGTCCCCCTAAAGCCTTGTATAGTCTTGAGGGGCAGGCTTTTCAGAGGTAGCTGAATCTGGAGTTTGTGGTTGATTAATGGTCCAATGCTGGGATTATGGGTGTGAATTCTCTACTCACCCTATGGTTGTGGGTAGCATTCATACAATTCAAGTGACAGAAAGAGTTTTCTCTCTTGTTCCTTTTGCTGTCTTCCACTGTCATGAACTGTTGCCCCTCTGCCATGTACCACTTTGCCTTGGAGCCAGCTGATTATGAACTGAAACTTCTACAATGTGAGCTAAATAAACCTTTCCTCCTTTAACTTTGGGTATTGGGTTTTTTGTCTCAGCAACAAGAGAAAAGTAACTAAGATACCCATTTTAAAAAATTTTTAAGATACCCATTTTTTAATGCATGACAACATTTTAGATTTAAACCACGACAAGTACCTTTTAGTTTGAACAGATTTGTCCAGATTTCTTTGTTATGTTAATAGGTCGATAACACCGACAAGATATGTATGCATTTTTTTCTCTATTAACCTTTGATATATTACTTCTTTTAAAATTTTAATACTTCTTTTTTCAACCTCCTTTAAAGTTTTTCTATTCTAAAAACACAAGTGATGCTTTGTGGCTAGATTAATTGTATTTTCTTGACAAGTATTGAATGTGAAAGTTTTCTTGTTACATTTGTTTTCTGCTTACATTTGCTTTCCTGGCATGTTAGCTGTCAGTCTGTCGTATCTTTTGGTATGCAGAATACAGGTCTATTTTTTCTCTTTTACATTAGGATTTTCAGTGTGGGCAATGTCTTCCTAACCTTTGATCGTACTTGGAGTACCCTGGAATTTCTTTGCAAATTTTCCATTTATGCCTTCAATATATTGGAAATTTTTGTATTCTGAACAATATGGGAACATAATGTGTTTTTTCCTTCCATATATCTTCTAATTGTAGCAGCATTACTGGCAAAATAATTCATCCATGCCATAAGTTAAATATGATTGCCATGTATTAAATCATCATATGAATTAGGATTTATTTCTGTATCTCAGTGGAAGTCTGTTTATCCCTGTACACTTACCATGTCAAACAATTGTAGGGAGTGGTCTTATGTGATCAGATATTTAGGGAGTTGGTGATCATTCTTTTCATATGTTTCTTTTTTATTCTTGTTCAAATATTCTACCACTCAATCTGTGGAGTCTTTTTTTCAGTACTGGGGTTGAATTCAGGGCCTTTGCACTGAGCTACCTTCCTAGCCTTATTTTTTTTTTTTTTTTGGTCTTTTCTTCCGGTACCAGGAATTGAACTCACGACCTTGCACTTGCCAGGCAGGCACTTTGCTGCTGAGCTAAATACCCAGCCTCTAATTTTTTTGTTTAATTTTGAAATAAGGTCTCATTACATTAAGTTGTCCAGACTGGGCTTGACCATGTGATCCTCCTGCCTCAACTTCCCAGAGTGCAAGGATTAAAGGTCTGCACTACCATGCCTGGCCACTTAATTCTGTTATCAAAAACAACTTCATTGATTAATAATTCTTTTTTAAAAATTTTATTTTGAAAAGACAAAAGAGAAAAAAACTATAAAAGCAATACAGAATTTCAAAACAAGAGTGGAAATTAACAATGGTTATTATATTGCATATTATTTTCTTCAAAGTACTTGCTCAGATTATCAGGCATAGGCATGCAAAATTGATCAAATAATATAAGCACTAACAGTTCCTTTCAGCAAACTAATAGAAATTAGTAGTACAATTAGCTATCTTGTGTATATATATGTGTCTTTTTCTTCCTTCTTTTCTCTTTTCCACCATCCAGTTATTCTTTCCTTTTGAGCAGTTTCTTTCCCTTTCACAATATTGATTGAAACTTTTGGATCTTATTTACTCATTCAGCTTCTTATACTAGGGAGACAATACGATGTTTACACATGTGAGTCTGATTTATTTCACTTATGAGTATGGTCTCTAGGTGCATCCATTTACTTATAAAAGCCTCCAGCTTATCCTTCTTTACAGCTGAGTAGTACTCCATTGCATAAAAATACCACATCTTTTCTTATCCATTCCTTAGTTGATGGACATCTGGGCTGTTTCCAAGATTTAGCTATGACAAATTGTGCTGCTAGAAACATGGGTGCACATATATTGCTATGGTATGATGTTTTCATTTCTTCTGGAAAAATACCCAGAAGGGGAATAGCTGGGTGAATGGGACATCTAATCCTAGT
Source organism: Chinchilla lanigera (assembly GCF_000276665.1). Taxonomy (NCBI): domain Eukaryota; kingdom Metazoa; phylum Chordata; class Mammalia; order Rodentia; family Chinchillidae; genus Chinchilla; species Chinchilla lanigera. The sequence continues at coordinate 9,243,343 of NW_004955409.1, forward strand.
TTTTTGAGGAAGAGCTACACTCATTTCCACAGGGGTTGTACCAACCTACACTCCCACCAATGGTGGAGAAGTGCTCCTTTTTCCACACAGCCCTGTCAGCATTTGTTATTGGTTGATTTCTTCATGATAGCCATTCCTTCTGGGGTGAGATGGAATCTCAGCGTTGTTTTCCTGAATGACCAATGATGCTGAACGTTTTTTCATATATTTATTTACCATTTGTATTTCTTCTTCTGAGACGTATGTATTCATCTCAGATGCCCATTTTTGGATTGGGTCTTTGAATTTTGGGGGCCTGATTTTTAAAATTCTTTATATGTGCTAGATAGAAGTCCTTTGTCCAGCGGACAGTTGGCTAAAATTTTTCCCAATGAGATCCCAGTTTTGATTCTATGAGGTATTTCGTGTGCAGTTTGGTATTTGTTCATGAACTCTCTGCCGACCCCTAAGTCTTCAAGATTTATACCTACATTCTCTTCTAGGTACATTCTCTTCTACACTCAGTAGACTGAGTGTTTCTACTTTAATATTTAGATCTTTAATGCATTTTGACTTTAGTTTAGTGCATGGTGATAGACATGGGTGTAGTTTTAGGTTTTGGCATGTGGAAAGCCAGTTTTCTAGTACCATATATTGAAGAGGCTATCTTTCTTCCAGTGAACATGTTTGGCTGCTTTGTCAAAGATAAGGTGTCTGAGTATGCTTGTAGTTGTGTCTGCATCTTCTAGTCTCTTCCATTGATCCTCGGGTCTGTTCTTTTCCAGTACCATGCTGATTTTATCAATGTAGCATAATTTCAAGTCAGTGATTGTGATGCCTCCTGCCTTGCCTTTGTTGCCCAGGATTGCTTTTGTTATTCTAGGTCT
>NW_004955409.1:9244964-9295319 GCF_000276665.1 Chinchilla lanigera
TATCCAGCTATGCTACTGAATTTGACTATTAAATCTAGAAGTCTTTTGGTGGAGTTTTGGGGGTTTTCTATGTAGACTGTCATGTCATCTGCAAATAATGATCATTTTACTTCTTCCTGTCTTATCCTTATTCCTTTTATTTCTGTCTCTTATTTAATTGCTTTGGCTAATGTTTCTAGAACCATATTGAATAGGAGTGGTGAAAGTGGACATCCTTTAAAGTGAAAGCTTTCAGTTTTTGTCTGTTGGCTGTTGGTTTGTCATAGATGACTTTTATCAGATTGAGGTAAAGACCATCTATTCTGATTTTCTGTAGGGTTTTTATCATGAATAAGTGTTGGACTTTGTCAAAGGATTTTTTTGGATCTTTTGAGATGAATATGTGATTTTTGTCTTTGGCTCTGTTGGTATGTTGTATTACATTTATTGATTTGCATATATTGACCCATCCCTGCAACCCTGGGATGAATCCCACTTGGTCATGTTGTAAATCTTCTTGATGGTTTGCTGCATTCTGTTTGCTAATATTTAATTGAGGATTTTCACATCTATGTTCATTAGGGAGTTTGGCTTGTAGTTCTCTTTTTTGGTTGGGTCTTTCTGTGATTTTGGTACCAGATTAATACTTGCCTTCAGGAATGAGTTAGGGAGAATTGTTTCCCTTTCAATTTCATTGAAGAGTTTGATTAGTATTGGCATTAAATCTCTAAATTTCTTGTAGAATTCAGCTGTGAATCCATCAGGATCTGGGCTTTTCTTTGTTGGTAAGTTTTTAATTACGTTTTCAATTTCATTAACTGATTGATATTGGGTTATTCACAATTTTTATGTCTTCTTGATTCAGTTTTGGTAATTTTTGCTTATCTAGGAATCTGTCCATTTCTTCTGTGGTTTTCATCCTATGAGAGTAAAGATTTTCAAAATAGGTATTGATGATCTTCTAAATTTCCACAGGATCTGTAGTAATTTGACCCTTTTCATTCCTTATTGCATAAATTTGAGTTTTTCTTTACTGTTTTTGATAAGGTTGCCTAGGGGTTGATCAGTTTTATCTATTCTTTTGAAGAATCAACTCTTTCATTCATTAATTCTTTGTATTGTTTTCTTCATCTCAACTGAGTTAATTTCTGCCTTAATCTTTATGATTTCCTCCCTTCTTTGGACTTTGGCCTTGACTTACTCTTCTTTTTCTAGAAGCTTGAGGTGCAGCATTAGGTTATTTATTTGTTCTTGTTCTGTTTTCCGATGTGAGTGTTCAGTGCTGTATATTTCCCACTAAGGACTGCTTTCTTTGTGTCCCACAGATTCTGGTAAGTGGTATTTGCATTTTTGTTTGATTTTAAATATTATTTAATTTCTTCTTTAACTTCATCTGTGATCTATTGGTTGTTCAGGAGAGTGTTAATTAATTTCCATGTGTTTATGGAGGTTGTATAGTTTCTTTTGCCATTAATTTCTAATTCCATTGCAATATGGCCTGATAATATGCATGGGATAATTACAATTCCTTTGCATTTACTTAACATGTTCTATGGGTTAGTATGTGTTCTATTTTATTTATTTATTCATTTATTTAATTTTAGTAGTGGAAATCAAACTCAGGACCTTGCTCTTGCCAGGCAAGCTCTTGTGCTGCTGAGTTATATTTCCAGCCCTCTGCGGTCTATTTTAGAGAATGTTCCAGGTACAGCTGAGAATGTATATTCTGATATTGTTGGGCAGAACACTCTGTAAACATCTACTAAGTCCATTTGTTCACAAGTTTGGTTCAGTTCTACTACTTCTTTGCTGATTGTTTTTGTCTAATTGATCTATCTTTTTGTGACAATGGGGTGTTAAGATCCCCCATTACAATTGTGTTATTGGCTATTTGATTTTTCATGTCTATTAATATTTGTTTTATGTAGTTGAATGCTGCCATATTTGGTGCATATTTATGACTGTTATCTCTTCCTTTTGAAGTTTTCCCCTAACAAGTATGTAGTGACCTTCTTTATCTCTTTTGATCATTCTTGGTTTAGGGTGCCACTTGCTCCCAGCAGCACTACCAATACAGAGGTTTGGATGGGGGCATTCCAAATACAGACTGTAGCAATGACTCACTAATAGTTGTGAAGGATAGTTTTAAAACTTTCATTTTACCATGTGTGTAGATATTGATGTGCTTACTGTCTACTCAAAGACAATTAGTATTACATTCACCATGATTTGATAAACTCTTGATTCAAAACTGTCAATCAAACTTATCTGGACCAATTATCATGACCTTTAGCTCAGCTTCTCTACTTTTTACAAGATTCATATCCTTTTTAGAGGCCTGGAGGGTCTGGGATACACATTTTCACCTGTGACCTTGTGCGAAATGGATGTATGTCCTTTGCTTTGCTTTGTTATTTTTTCCTCTTTTCTTTTAATCTACTAGGTTGAGTAAATTTATGATGTTAGAATTACCTGTACTGTTTTAGCTCTAACCTCTCATCTAAAACAAGGTATTGAAAGCATTCAGTAGAGATCCTGGAAGATATATATATATATCCATCCATCCGTCATCCATCCGTATTTGAAGCACAATCACATTCTCTTCTGTTGATTCCCAGCAAAGATCCGTATCCAAACACCACACAATGCACAATATTTAGTAGCCTGAAATATGGACTCTTATGTATTTGAATTACTTCTCAGTCAACAAAAACCCCTTTGTACTACCTGTTGATGCATAAGAAACTACCACAAACCAACATTTTAAAATAACACCCATTTGTTATCCATAGTTTTTGCAGATCAGAAGTCTGGGCAAAATTAGTTCAGCATTTTACAGGGATAACATCAAGCTGTCAGCTAGGTTGTGTTCTCATCTGGAGACATGAGTGGGAAAACTATGCTTCTGAGCTCCTTCAACTTGCTATATTTTCCTCATAGTTGTATAGTTGAGGTCCTTGTCTTCTGCTAGAAGCTGGCGGGGAGCATCCCCAGGAATTAGAAGCTCCCTTCAGGGCCTTTCCATGTGACCCCCTCACAAAACCTCTCACAACCTGGCAGGTGGTTTCTTCCAAACCAGAAAAAATGTCTTTCTTGGTTGGGTCCTCTGACTCTAGACTTTTTAAAGGATTCACCTCATTTGATCAGGTCTATACTGGATAACCTCTTTTTACTGACTTAAAAGTCACCTGTTGGGGAGCTTAACTAAATCTGCAAAAATCTCTTCTCCTTTGCTGTATAACATGATATAGTCCTGGGAGTGATATCCATTGCCTTTGTCATATTCTTTGGGTTAGACACAAGTCACAAGTTCCACGTGTGCTCAGAGGAATGCTGGGTTATGAGTCATGGGGTGTCATCTTAGGATTCTGCCTATGATACCCCTTTAAATTGGTTTGGGCAATGCCAACCCTCTGCATTATGACCACTTGGGTACTAGAGCTTTCGTGAAGATGAATGGATGAGAGGAAAATGATTTCTCAGCCTCATAAATACCTGGCCTGTACTAAGTTTCTGAGTAGATTGAGATTTTTGACCATTTCTACGGGCGGTTGTATAGATATTACTGTTGATAAAAGGTAAGAATAGATGTTGAGGCATGGTGTTGGAGATCAAGTCACCATCCAGTTGAAATAAGTAATTCTCATTAACCATCTTCCTATTTTTGAAAGCTCAGGTCTCCTGGGAAAAATCTTAATTTTAAAGAACAGCATTGTCCAGGTGTAGGCTATGCAATGCATTCTGCAGTTCACAAGTTTCCCTGGTGTATTCTGCAGGCTTGCTTTGAGCGAAGCCTCTTACAAAGTTCCATGCATTGTGTGTGTGTGCGTGTGTGTGTGTGTGTGTGTGTGTGTGTGTGTGCGCGTGTGTGTAGGGTGGGCTGAGCGGGGCAATCGGTACCCTTTCCTCTGCAACAGATACTCTTCTCAGCTCCTCAAAGTTTCAAGAGAGAGGACCTTGAACAGAGAGAAAGAAACATATACAGAAGTTACTTACAGTTCACTGTAAGTAGACAGTATTTGTCAGGCTGGAACTGCTAGCTTATTTAAAATATAACTTAAAAAATACCAAGGATTTGATTTCTCCCCCTCCTCCCTACCTCTAGGTATTTCTTTATACAAGAACTTCTAGGGTTTTATATTCCAAGATGACCTCCAGATGGTCTGAAATATTCTCTCTCAGCCACTTCTTAGTGCATTTCTCTTTTTACCTGGGGAGAGGTACCACTGAGATCAATGCCAGAGGGCATTATTGAAAACACTGACCCAGAAGGCACACTCCAAGCCCTTGGAAGCATCTGCTTCACAAATGTCAGGCTGGAGGACATCACCAGATGTTAGTGTTGAAATACCATTTAGAAGACAAACATTGACTTCAGGGGCCAAGGGTCACCTAAACAAAAAGCCAGACTGGCGAGGAGGCTCAAAGCAAGGGTACAAAAACTAGATTCATGTGGCCGTGACTCTTTCTGTGGTCTAGTGCACGGCTCACCAGACTTTCTGGGACTGCAGAAACTTCTTGCATTGTCTTCTGTGGCTTGGAGTCTAGTCCCATCTGGCGTACGGTTGACTGGGGTAGAGGATGGGGGAGGTAGGAAATGATGGGGTAGGCATCATGTGCTGACATTAAAATAATTTTTTCATGTGGGATTTTGGGAATCCATGAAATGGAAATAAAAAGAAGTCACCAGAGCATTTTTAGCGTGTCTCAGGGTAGATGCACCGAGAGCATCCCATTTCTCTGTGCGGAGCGTGGTGCCCCGCTAGGTTTTCCGAGAATGAAAGCGTGCATCTTCCTTCGTCCCTCCTGGACTATTGTAGATCATGTTATTAGTTCTGTCCTGCGTGGAGGCCAGGGGATTGTGAGTAGGTGGTGCGTTCTGTTTCTCATGGCTCTGTTTCATCATCCCTAATCTCACATCCTTTCATGCTTATACACTAGAGGCAATGCTCACAAATGACAACGTCTTGCAATAATTATCTGGCCAGATTCAATCTGGGCCACGATGGAGGGTAAGAATAGAAATGATAAAGAAGAGGCTGGTTATGTACTTCTTCAACTACATTTATTAAGATGCCAACAAGAGCTAATCTGGAGATTCTCCAGATTCTCCAGATTAAGATGCAACAAGTGACCAACAAGATACTAGCTTGCACTGAAATACCTTTACCACCAAGACTTCCATAGATCACCAAATACTTTCTTTATACCAGGAAAGGTGAACAATTAAACTATCACAGCTTAAGTATTCTGTATATGGGCAACACTTTCTCAAAACCAACCCTTGACGTAGAACAGATTTGTCCATCATTATAATAAAATTACCCGTTAAACATTCTTCGCAGACCTGCAAAAGAGTATGAGGTGATAAAATCAATAAAATTTATAGTCTTTTTTATTCATCTGGCACATATTGTTCCTTGGCCCAGGTGATAAGTCTTGCGAGGGCAGTGACAATATATTTGAAATGTTTTCTATTTTAATTGGATGTCTTTTGGAAGGTTCTTGGACTTTTAATCTTTTTTTCTTTACCTGGAGAGAGAGAGAGAGAGGGAGAGAGAGCAAGAGCTGAAAGATTTAACAGTTGTTTAAATTTCCACTTAGCAACAAGCCCGTGGAAACTAACACCAACAATCTTCAAGTTTGTCTGACTTTCTTAGAAGAGGTACATGGGAACTGATCTGCTCTGAATGAGATTGGTTGAGCCTCAGTGATCCAGTCAACTTCAGAATGACTAGTAGGTGCTGGGGAGGGGTTAGGAGCTTTCTGCATGGAGGACACAGAGCAGGCACCTGTGGGCTCCACTGAACATGCAGAACCTGCCTATTCACTGCTCTGAACCACAACTGCCCGTGTGGAAACCAGTAAGCTGTTCTCCCGGAAGCTCCGTTCTCTAAGTAGGAGATGGTGTTTACCCGTACAGTATCCATGCACACTGTTTCTATAAATAAAGTAGCCTGGTTTTCTATGGAATCCTGCCCTTCATCCACCGTCAGCCCATACAGCTCAGGTGGCATGGACTCCTCTTCCCTCTCCAGGGGTGACCTCCTGGGAAATCACATTCTCCTAGACAGTGATTAGCTCAGCGTGGACGTGGGACCCAAGCAAGTACAGGAGACTCAGATCCTGGAAGTAGTTCGAAAATGAGAAACTCTTTCTGTGAAGAGTGGTTTGGAGGACAAGAAAGACAGCCCACAGCTCCTGGCTCCTATCTTGCCGCCATACTGTGGAGGCTTCTGAGAATGGGGCCAGCAGAGAGCAAAGCTAGGTCAAAAGACAGAGAAGCAGCTTCATGAAAAATTGTTTGAGCACCTGGATCCAGCATAACCAAGGCCAGAATACCCTTAGATGCTTCCAGCAGTGAGCCAGGAAACTCCCCATTTAGGCTGAATGCAACTCAAGTTATTTTCATTCACTTGGAACTAAGAGGCTTGGATAACATATGTCCAAAGAGGGAGGCAAAGTGAAGCATCCTTTTACTCTTTTCCATGTTTTCAAACAGATGAATCTGTTTTGTTTTGTAAAGAGCCCCTTTATCTCTCTTAATAAATGCAACTCCAGATTCTCTGCAATTACCACTGTATTAAAGTCTCTACATTGGGAGGGAGGCTTCACCCCCAACATTTGCCTTCCTCATGGAGATACTTTGCCCATCCTACTGTGACCGTCACATGCATACACCTTATATAAAACATTCTTTCCTCTTAGGAGACATGCATCCAGGTTCTGCAAGTTTGGCAATGGGATGGGGTGGGGGTGGGGATCTCCCAGCTGGAGGGACCAGCTGGACCTCATAGCTCCAGTGCCCAATTCCTCTGATGTTTGTCTTTCACTGATATCATTAAAGGAGTCAACATGTTTCCTTACAGACTTGTGTTGAGCAGATGAGGGAGAAAGGCCGCCCCTCCTCCTGCTCCCCGACCCCACCCCTTCTCATCTGGCATCATGTACACAATAGCACGGCCTCCCTGTCCTCCCACCAGAGCGAAGTGGGGCTGGACAGAGGAAGCACTTGGTGCAGTGACACGCTCCCATGTTGCCCTGCTCCCTTTTCTCCTCAGCTCCTGTTAGATGCCCTCTCCCTTCAATTCTTTATTTGGAGTTTATTTGCTCAGCTTGACCTTGAGAGCATTCTAGTGATTCAAGTCCATAGAGCTGACTTCTTGTTTTCAATGAGTTTTGGAAATATAGTCCAACACCACTTCATCCCCACAGAGTCCCTGAGCACAGTGACGCTCCATAAAAGTCACAGGTTACAACAGACGCTCAGTGAGATGCTGCTTCTTGTGGAAGGTGGCTGTGAGGTTGTATGTGATACTGGCCACTTGAAAACAGCCTGTTATGTCAGCACAGACTCATCTGGCAGTTTTGACACTGGGGCCATCCAGCAAAACTTTTTACAAAGAAGTTACCAAATGCTATCAAGTATTTTGGGGTCGGAATTTCTGAGGTGTGCCTAGTTACATGTACTTTGAAAAGGTTCTTTCTAAAAACTGCCTAAGGTACAGCCAAGTTGGAAACCACTGAACTAAGACCTCAGGTCTTGGGGTTTAGGCTGGTTTCAAGCTTATTTAGCAATATGTAAATTCCTGCTTTCCATGCCTTGTTTCATTTGGTTATCGATTGTTGCATACAAATCACTCCAATATTAGCGGCTTAAGTCAGTGGTGATTTATACTTTCTTGGGTCTATCGTCTAGCATTGCTGCTTCACAAGGAATAAGCAGGAACACTGGGACAGCTGGAAGGTCCAAAATGACCTCCTTTCCATGGTGAGCAGTTCATACTGGCCTCTGGCTGGAAGGTCAATCAGGGCTATAAAACGAGGGCCCGCCGGTGTCTTCTCCACCTAGCTGCTTGAGTTTACATATAGACTGGTGACTGGATTTCAAAAAGATGAATTTTATGAGAACAAGTCCCCCTGTGCAGGGGATCAATCACACCCAAGCATTAGAGTCAGTGTGAAAGAAGATGGCACAAATGTGTGAGTCCTGGAAGCTATGGGCAGCAGAGGTACTGAAGCTCAGTCTGCCACACTACTTACTTATGTATTGAGGTGAATATTCTGATAAGTGTGGCTATCCAAAGTCATAGAGAATATAGAAAAATAATGGTTTATCGTATTTTCATTGTATTTGTCAGCTTTCCCATTGCTACTACACAGCATGACTTAAACGAGGAAAGACACAATGTTTTTCATGGTTTTGGGGGTTCAGTCCATGGTATGCTGGCTCTGAGGCAGAGATATCATGGTGGAAGGATCTGGGGGAGGAAAGCCACTCACCTTATGGTCCCCAGGAAGCAGAGGGAGAAAGGAGGAGCCAGAGAGAAGAATATAGTCACCCAGATTATGCCCTCAGTGATCCGCTCCTTCCAACAGGGCCTGCCTCCTAAGAAAACATTTCAATGAGCTCATCAATCAGCTAATCCATGATGAGTAATAGTGCCCCTGTGATCAAGGTACCCTTCCCAAACCCCACCTCTGAACATGGGAGTGTGGGAGATATTTTAGATCTAAAACCATAACACTGATTGTTGAAGACTTTTGCTGTCTGTTACATTCTGCTTTCCAGACAATATTCTCTTTATCACTTTTTGTCACAGAGAGGCTATTTTTAATCACAGGGCACATTTTACAATGATATTGGATCACTTTCAATTTTTCTGTACCTACTTCTCCTTAGGATAGAGAAACTCAAAGTGAATTTCCAAACCTGGAATACTTGATGTGAAACATTTCTATCCAGCTGGGCTAAACATGTATTTTAAAACACAAACAAAAGTCCATAAACTTTTACTTAGTCCACAAATGTTTTCCCAGTGCCTTTCTTGTGCTTTATGGTTTCATAGATCCTTTTCTTTCTCTTTTCTTTCATAATAATGTTAAAAGGATGAAATAAGTCCCAACGTTAAAAGATTGTCACCCATAACCATAAACCCTGGTTACTAATCAACCAGTGCCTGATGGAGAAATGGAGATCTAGTTTTATTTTCTAGTCACTGAAATCCAAAGACACATTTACCTATTTGAGAAGACACTGGTGCCTATCATGTACATGTGTAAATACTGGAAAGAGCTTTCTATAGTTGCTGTAGTATGAGTTAGGTGCTTTGGTACCCAGGAGTTGGTGCATGATCCACAAAGACTCCAAAGGGCAAAACCATAGATAAAAAGAAGCATGGTTCACTGAGAGACAGAGCTGGCTTGGAGAAAGTGCAGATGCTAAGCTGATACTGAGCAAAATCCAGGGTGTCCATAGGGTACAAAATGAAGTTAAAATTTATAGTTGGCCCTCTATATCGGCAGACTCAACCAGTCATAGATTCAACCAACCGTAGGTAGGAAATATGTGAAGAAATGACATCTGTACTGAACATGTACAGACTTTTAAAAGATTGTCTATATAGTGTGATAGCCATTTAAGTAGCATTTGCCTTATATTAGGTATTATAAGTAATCTGGAGATGATTTCAAAAAGGGGACTATGCCTGGGTTGTATGCAAATATTGCACCATTTTATATGACAGATTTATACATTCCCAGACTTTTGTTTTTTTTGGTTTTTTTTGTTTTTTTCTCTGGTACTGGGAACCAAACTCATGACCTTGTGCTTGCCAGGCAGGCGCTTTGCCACTGAGCTAAATCCCCAGCCCCATTCCCAGACTTTTGGATTGTTGGTGTACTCTGGAATCATTCTCCCTCTATTACTGAAGGAGACACTTCCCCTTGACAATCATATGTTTGAAATGAGGGCAAATAAGAACAAGGAGGATATTTTTTAAAGATAAGGAAGTTTCAAAGGGGGATTAAATTTTAGAGAGTAGAGAAACGCTATTAACTCTGTTGCTTTGTCTTGGTGAAGGGGTGAGAGGTAGGGTTTGGGAGAGAGCTCATACACCAGCTAGGAGCCACTCCTTTTACTTCTCTTTGTACCTTCTTGAATGCATGTCCAGCCAAGGTTTTAAGCAATGTGGGAATCCCTTTAGCATGAGTGCTGAAGAGACTACTTCAGCTCCTGTATGCTTTAAACATTAACAGTTGCTGATTAATGGCCTTTAATAGTTATCCCAGATCTAATATCTAGGGAGTTGGTCAATTAAAACTGCCAGTCTTAAAGACTGGCAGCCTGTGACTTTTTTTGTAATAGCTATCATCTAGATAGTAGTAACTTCCATTCCATAGCCTATCAAATAATTTTCCTTTATCTGCTGAATATACCACTCACACCATTAAAAGTTTCTTTGAAAATGCTGATTATTTTTTAATAGAGGCTTGAAAATTAAACAGAATCTAAAGCAACAATCCTTTATGTTCATATATCATTTGCACATTTTAAAATATTGTAAGGGTTGCCCCAGGCCACATTTAGGTCTTCTTATCACAGGTTCTGGGGGACCAAGGAACTTTTTTGTTTCCCCTGCTAATCCTTTCAGTATTTGTTGTGGACTTAAGACAACAAAGAGCTTTTCTGAATTGGATAGCAGAACAGAACATTTATTTTCATATTTGTGTCTATCTCAATGTAAACTTCATTGTCATTGGTAGAGAGTGATGGTAGTGGTAGAAAGGGATAGGAGAATGCCCTACACATAGGTGCTGAGTGAATTAACATGCTTTTCCAGCTACATCTTTCCTTTCTTTATAGCCTTATGATCCCATAAGACTGTTTGCATGCAAATGTATGGGTGTGTATGTGTGTGATTTTAAAACCACTTTTTCTAGTTACCTCAAGATTTGCTCAAATTCTATATTCTGCATAAAATTGTCTTCCATTCCTAAACTGGAAGCAATCTCTCCTTCTTAAAACCTTCATAATGTTTTATTTATGCCTTCCTTTTGGCATTTATCATTTTTTGTCTTACAATGAAAGATTAGTTGGCCATCTTTATATCTATAGTTGATGGCAAAATCCTTGTTCAGACTTTCTTCTTAATATGGATCCTAGGGGCTGGGGATTTAGCTCAGTGGCAAAAGCGCCTGCCTGGCAAGCGCAAGGTCGTGAGTTCGGTTCCCGGTACCAGAGAAAAACCAAAAAAAAAGAAAAAAAATATGGATCCTACATGTTGTAGGGCCTCAGGTAATACTGGGTGCATGGATAACTGGAAGAATAGGTGGACAGATGCATGCATAGATTGCAATGCTGCTTAACTATGTCCCCAGATCCTTCTTAACTTCTAACTGTGGCCTTGTTTAAAGTTCTTGGGAAGATAAGAAGGAGGCCACTAAAAGTAAATGGTGTTCTTTATTCCAAGTTAAAGTTTTGCCTGAATCCATCTTAGTTTTTCTAGTCTACTGAGCTAAGACAAAGTAAAACCTTCAAAATTATCTTTATCATTTTCTCCTGATGTTGAAGATAGAGCAGGATGAAATCAGCCCCTTAGCATCTTGTCCTCCTTACTCTGACTCCTCACAGATTTTTCCCCAAAGCATTGGGCATCTTTAGTCTCTACCTTAGTAAGCCTCAGCCAGAGTAAGAGAAGTAATTCTGATAAAGAGAATTATCACTTTGTAAGAAATGCTCCGAGAGAATTCTTGACATCTCCATCTGTCTGTGTGTATTTTAATGTGTGCATAGTTTTATGAATTGTGATATGGAGAATGATACAATATATTTCTAGAATTTTTTAGAACATTGTCTATTACTTTAGAGAGAACATTAGTATCCATCTTTTATGTACATGTACACACATCTAAGCCACATGCATTCCTTTGGATGGTTGCCGGAACTGTCCATTCCCTACTCTCATTCTTAGTACAAAACAGCCTTAAGGGTAAAAGTTATTATCTGGCTCATTATACGATGGACATATGGCAAGGTTATGATGCCTGAAGCTTTTTAGCTGAAGGAGGCTTTGGGCCAAATCCATTCCTGGGGTATTTATGTGTAGATCCTATATATGTGGCCCATACCGAACAGTCTGTTTACAATTTCTTTGTAAAAAGCATATGGCAGCCAGTTGTCCTTTGCCTTTTTCAGTTGGAAAGACACATGGCAACTAGTTCTCTGGATGTACAGATGTGGGTTAGCTGAGGCTGTAGTGGCAATGTGTGTAGGCAGTATTTTCTCATATACACTTCATGGAACGACAGCTCCTGGTTAGAGTTTTGTCTTGACTTTCTTTTCTATGTATATTACATTTCTATTATTTGCATTTTATTTATTGAGAACAAAGGCTTAAAGAGGTTCCTATCTTTTGTGGAATGACTTTGGTAAATGGTTTATTAAGCTCTATTAAGCATTGTAGGGTGTGAATAAGAGTAATTCTGCAAGCAAGCTTTGTAACTGAGAAATTCGTCTATATGTTTAAAACATAAGTAAAGACCAATTAGTTGTTAACTTAATTGTCTTGAGAAATATTGCTAGTTGTCAGTTAGAGGTTTTCAACAGCAAGTTAGCTATTCCAGGGCTGACATCTGGAGTCAGTCAATCAAGAGTTGGCAGTCAAAAATGTCACCTAGTGGCAGGTAGAACGGTTCTATAACCCATCAATACTACTCCACTCCATTGATAGGTCACTCACACCATGGAAAATATCTTTAAAATGATAGTTTTTCAAAAAACCAGAGCCTTGGAAAAGATAAAAGTTTTAAAACATAGTCATTTATGTTTCAAATATATTCAAGTATGTCTGCATACTTAAAATTGGTATAGAAATCCCAGATACTATTTGGGTTCCCTTATCTATAAGGGAAGTGATTAATTTTGTGTGACTATGTGCGCATGCATGTACAGTATAGGTCATATAAATACGACAATGTGAAATCATAGGAGTTGGGTCAGAGCCTACTATTTTGTTGCTTATCTTTTGGAAAAAGAGACAAATCTAATGGCAAAGAGTGAAGTGGAAGATCATAAAACTTAGATTCTTTTAGCTGTGTGTCTACCCATAATCACTCTATGAGAAATTTGTTTTCTAGGTTTTACTCAGCTGGAAAAAAGTAAACAACTAGGATGATATATGCACATTAATTTCTGTCTAAAAGGTAATCAACTTATTTCTATATCTTGAATAAACCACGTGTCAGAATGATGTTTTGGGCTACTTTAGAATACAGAAGTTTAATAATGTGAAAGTAGTTAATGTCTAAAAGTGGCAACAGATATTATTACTGCTCTCTAAATGTTATTCACTTGCAATGAATGAGTGATGCAACAGAAACAGGTGCAGCAAGCTGAAGAGAGTATTACATTTTGTTTGAGGATGGAAATGAGCAGTCGGAGGGATAGCTCAGTGGTGAAATGCAAGGCCCAGAGTTTGATCAACAGTAATACAAGATACAAAACCAAAAAAACGGGGGCTGGGGATGTAGCTCAGTGGCAAAGTGCCTGCCTGGCAAGCACAAGGTCCTGAGTTTGATTCCTGGTACTGGAAGAAAAAAAAAAAAAAAAAAAAAAAACCCAAAAAAACAAAAAACAAAAAACACTGAAAAGTAGTATAAGATGGACAGGTAATAAAATATAAAAATAGGGAGTGATGGAAGCCATTACTTTGCTAGTTGAATAAGGCAAGCTGGATTTATATACAATAACCTGGACCAAAAAACATTTTAAATACCTCTTATTGTACAACTTTTATTTTATATTGTGAGATATGCATGTTTATATTTTATATGTAATACAATTTATATTTATATATATATATAAACACACACATATGTATGTTATTTAACTAGTTTTAATTGAACTAGACTGTGTTGTCCATGATCCCTGTCTTTTGCTTATGTTTATGTGCAGATATATGTGTTCTGCTAAAACTACAGAAGCTTCCTTTGCGAGAATCTCCCCCTTCGTTCTTTACTTACCCAGTATCTTGTCTTTCCTCTGGTGATTACCACTTGGAATGGAATGGAGCCTGGCTTTACATAGAGGAGAGAAATCCCTGATTTTTGTCTCATTCCCATTTTTCCAGAGGCTACAAACAGGTTAGAAAATCAGTAATCTAAAGTGTGGTGTCAGAATTCATTAATTCATCTAGATGAACCGTCTCTGATAATAATCCATGTTAGCTGTACCTAGACACAATGCGGTCCTTTTGCAGAGCACTGGGAAACAATCCAGGTGTCTGGCAGACTTCCAGAACAATCCTTCAGAGCTTGCTTCTCCTTATCATTGCGATGATACAGAACACCCAGTTTCCAGGGTGCAAAGAAAGTGACAGATGAACGGGCATTTGCTACCCGAGTAAAGGCAGGGAGGAAACCACTTTCTGGTCAACACTTAGCATAGAAAGGAAGACAGCGTCTGCT
This sequence comes from Chinchilla lanigera, assembly GCF_000276665.1. Classification (NCBI taxonomy): domain Eukaryota; kingdom Metazoa; phylum Chordata; class Mammalia; order Rodentia; family Chinchillidae; genus Chinchilla; species Chinchilla lanigera. Next base: position 9,259,191 of record NW_004955409.1, read on the forward strand.
GGTGGAGATAGGTCTAGCTGTGCTTCACTATGGAGAAGTCCATTTTTTGAGCATTTACCTCGGAGGCTGCTATTATAACTTCACTATTTCTAAGTGACAAAAATGAAATGAATGCCACCTTCTGGATAAATCTTCTGTTCAGTTCAGCTCATGAGTTGGCCTCTCATTTGACCACATTTGAGGCCATCTCCTGTTAGCTGTCTTTCTTTTACTATTCCCGGGCTGTCATTGATAGTTGGTCTTTCCTTGACTTATCACCTTGTATGTTCCTTGCAGTGACCTGGATATGGTCACCTGCGCATTCACTCCGTTGTGTGAACAACCCAAGCTCAGAGCCTTGGAGCTTGCTGTGGCCCCTTCTGGAACATTCTGCCCTCGTTCTCCAGAAGGCAGGCTGCTCCTTGGCAAGTTTACCTCTGTTCCCACATCAGCTCCACACACTACCCACTCTGTCAGCCCTCTGTCCTCTTCTCTTTATCATCTCACCCTATTTTACATTTTTGCATTCTACAGTTAACTCACTGGCATCTTTGATTACTTGTGTATTGACTGTCTTTATTGATGAAGGGGAGCCCACCACGAACAGCTCGGTATCTGTGGTACCTCGCACAGTGAATGGTATACAGTGGCACTCAATAAATACCAGCGGCTAAACTTCACTTTGAATTCATTCCTACCTTCCAGAATCCAACTTTTTCCGAGTAAATGTGCTTCCGTATAGCTGGAGCTTGGCTGGTAAACATTCTAGAATAAAGCAGTGGTGGTGGAACAAATAAAACAATATTTTGTCTGATTTTCAAAGAGGATGATTGCTGAGGGTAGCAAAGGGGTAAAAGAAAGAAAAATGCTCTTAATTATGAAACAGTAGGGATTTTTTTGGTTCCACCTTCCTGGCTGTCCTTGCCAGATGTTTGTCGGAATAGAAATTGCCTTATTTATCCCCAAGCAGTTTGGTCTTTTCTTTTATCATGAGAAGGCTTTTGTGTTGGGAAGGAACTGTAGACTTCCTGCTTACCCCAGCATGGACATCTGTTAGTCAAACAGGCATCTCTCCGTAGACTTCAAATGACTACTTCTGGTACAAACGGAAATATGCTGACTGTAAGAGGCCAAGGGAAAAAACAATTTTTCCATCGGATGTCCTTATAAGGAAAGCATGAGACATGTGCTTATAATGTGCAAACAACTATTACTCTGAAAAAGAATTATTAACATGTACTAACTTTGATAAAAATAAAAACTAAATCATTCTCATCGATATAAGCCGTTTGTTTTTCAACTGGGATATTCATAAACTTCAATTATAAAATTAATGACAGATGTATAAGAAGTGACATATCTGGTTTCCACATGCACGCAGAGAAGCAAGCCCTTCTTCATGCCCATTTTAAAGCTTCCTTTTGTATAGGACTGAAATAATTTAGAAATGATAAGCTTATTTTATCTGTGCTCTTTTACAGCCTCATGGGAATTAGATGACTCATTTTATCTGAACTGTTTGTTCTTTGCTTTTTCACTTGTTCATCTTCTACCTGTCCCCAAATATTTCATTTTCCTGGTGACACTAGGGTGTGGGTTGTGAGGCACCATTTTGTGAAAAATTAAGAGGGGTTTCTCATTCTTCAAGATCATGGTTTTATAATCAGTGATATTTCCTGAACATCTGCATAGCAGAATCACAATAATACTCATATTTAGTTCTCCAGATTTTTCTACATGAGAAAAAAGAATTTAGAAAGTAATGTAAAATATCTTTCAAATATCTCTTTTCCACCAGAATATATTGGATTTCTGGTTGGGAAAGAACCTTAAAATTGTGTGAGAGTTTGACTGAGGAAAGATAAATGGAGAAATTTCCCTAAGGTAGCAGGGGTCATGTTTTTTTTTTCAGTGGTGCATACAAAAGATAAGACAAAGGCAGATGCAGGGAGATCAGTCTGCAGCTCCCACAAGAATGACACTTTCGGGACATGTGACAAGGTAAAACTACTAAGAAATTTAGATAATCTAAGATGGGGATCTATCTATTATCTATCTATCTATCTATCTATCTATCTATCTATCTATCTATCTATCTTTTGGACCAGGAAAACCCAGAGATCTATAGATGAGTCACTATATATAGGGATCTGTACATAGTCACTATATATTGTCACTATGAGTCACTGTAGTCACTATAGTCACTATAGTGGTGCCATCTCCCTCTCTATAAACTTTGGTGTGCATTTGTGCATGCTCATTTTTCATTATTAGCAGTAGCATTTATTTGGTTCTTAAAAAGGGTATGTGATCCCAAGAAGGCAAAGAATCATGGCAATAGTGCCAGACCAGCATTCCTCAAAGTTCATATACTCTGTGATATCTTTGAGTCCTTGCTGTGGTCAGATAAGTTTGGGGAAAAAAAACCTGTTGGAGATTCATACTAAACATCAACTAAATAAAGCTATTAATTTAGTGATGATATCCAGTGGTAAAGAACTGCATTTTGTTGTCTTTAACCATCACTTCATTTGACAACAAAGCCCTGTATTTTAGGATACCTATGGACAGCCCTTGGGCAGCTAGTGTTCCATAGTGGTAAATTTGAGAAATGCTGGACCAGCTTGCATTGTTCAAATTCCCTGCCTTTTGCTGTGAAGAACTCTTCTTGGGTACCCACTATTGAAAGACTGATGTTATGGTTGGATTTTAAATGTTCCCATGGTCCTATACATTACTGGTTAAGTCACCAGTCTGTGGTTCTATGGACAAGTGGTGGATCCTTTTCGAGGTGGGACCTGACCGGAGAAGGTTAAATCATTGGGAGTGGGCCCTTGAAGGAAATAATGGAGTCCTGACTCCTTTTTCTCCCTCTCTTTCTGGCCATGAGGTGAGAAACTTTGCTGCACCAAGCACTCCTTGCTAGGATGTTCTGCTTACCATAGGTGCAAAGCAACAGAGTCAACTTCCCATTGACTGAACTCTCTGAAACCATGATCCCAAACAATCTTTCCTCTTTTTCAATGGATTATCTCAGATATTTTATCACAGCAGTGAGCAATGGAAAGTGTACTAACACAACTGATTAAAAGAATTGTACAATGCGAGGGTTGGAAGGCTACCTAATTACAGTCCACATCTAAATACAGGCCGTCTATTTTGTGCCCCTCCATTGAATTTTTCAATTATCTCTCTGAGTGTCACATAAAATAGTTATTTCTACAATTTGAAAGCCTTTTCCTTGATAGAAAATTCACTGATGCCAAGGTCTTCTCACCATTTCCAGATTGTTCTGCTTGTGGTCTGGTTCTTTCCCCCTTGAAACTTCTCTCTCTTCAAAAGAGTAACAGATCTTCTTAAAATATTGGCTGTTCTGGAAGCACGGCCTCAACCCCTCCCTCTGTCCTCCTGGCTTGGACCTCTCACACCCTTGGCTTTGATGCTTGGTGCACCCTTCACTGAGTCCCACGCAAGGCCATCCGCCCACCCAGACTTCTTTGCCAAGGTAAATGAACATTTAATTGGAAGGATGCATCCTCTTCAGTTTTCTTTTCAGGAAAATTCACACATGAGTGTTTCCATCTGGTGTCTGTGGTCACAGACACATGTTCTCTGAGAACAAGCCCACCCCTCTGCGACCCAGCATGCACAGCTGCTCTCATGCTAGTTAACCCTGTCCTGGCCATGGCTGGGGACTTGGGGGTGGTGATTTGACCCCAGCAGGGCCAACTGCATTCTGTCTCCCGGTAACTGTAAGTGGATTTTGGAGATCCTATCTATTCTCTCCTGGGCCTAGGGGTTGTATGGTCAGGAACTGTGAGGGCAACTGAGAAATAGGAATAACTGGAGAGAGATGGACGAATGAGTCAGATGCGCAGGGAGAAGCAGATGTGCGGTGGGACTGTGTGTATGAGATAGAGATGAGAGAAGGAGACAGAGAGAGGGAATGGCTGTTTCTGCTCCCACTTCCCATGGGATTCTTTTTACCTCCTGCCTTTAGGTAGACTGCAACACTCCTGATGTTTTCCTTGTTTCTTCTTGGTGCTGGGGATTCAAATAGGGCCTTGTGCAGGCTGAGCATGGGCTCTACCACTGAGGTGCATCTTTAGGCTCCTGATTCTTTATACTATTCCCTTTTTATTTAAGCTAATGCAAATGGGTTTCTATTGCTTACTGTTAAAAGATCCTTGGCAAAAAGAAATCCCAAGACCACAAAAATCCCCAAGCAAATTCCACAGAGAAGACTGTTCTTATCCTGTCTTCCGGAAGAATGTGATCACCAGTCAGGGGGAACCAGGACTCCTGCACCATTCTCCTAACCTGTCTCCTCCCTCCCACCTAGCGCCTCGCCCTGCCTTCCTCCATGTATTAATTTTCCCTTTTCTCATGCCTAACCTTATGTTGCTCCCTGGTCCAGAATGCCTTTCCATGTTCTTTCAGTCTACGTAGCTCAGTTATTCATCTTCTCTAAAGTTTTTTCTGACCATTCAATAAATACCTTATGAATACAAAGAGCTAATCTGATTAAAGGGATATTTTAGTTAGATGAGGGAGGAACTGGTGACTCAATAGCAATGAGCACACAGAATTATTCCATGAATTATACTGAAGTTATCATTCTCCATCTTCATTCTGCCATTGAGGCTGAATTTGCATTATGAACAGTTTGGGAACATTGACAGAATTTTTCAACTTCTGTGGGATTCACTTCTAAAGCGTTTTTTCAAGAGACTGTGGAATTTTTTTCTCTAGAAATTTAAAACAGTAAGCATATTCCTTCATCCTTGTAAAAAATTGACTTCGTAATGCCCTTTCTAGCTTTGGACTCCTTTGCGGCACTTACTGCATAGATACTTTACAAATATTTATTGAATGAGGAAGGGAATGAATAAAGTCAGCTTTCAGCCTTGAAGTTCAACCATTAGGCAAGCAAGGGGCTAATGATTTGTTTTGGAGAAAGGTTGCATCTGCTGGTCAGAAGAGAGACCAAATATAAACAGATGCATACAGAAATGCGCAGAAATCTTTTCTTCCCAGAGTGAGGCAGCTGAAGCAGATTTTGAGTTGATATAGGGACAAGCAGGCCTGATGCTCAAATGCATGAGCCACTAAAAACAGCCACCGTGTTCCAGAATTATTGTACTCTTTGGCTAGGGAACCAGCATTCCAAACTCCCCGCAGCACATCTCTACCGTCAGCCAGGGAGCCAGCGTCTCTGCTATGCTGGTATCATGTCATGCTGAATGAGTTTGAAAGGGGGAGTGACCACCTATTTTTCTTTCTAGCTCTTTCAGGGCTACTGTCATGGTGCAGAGAGCAGGTGGCCAGGTAGTCCATTTGAGGATTAATAGGAGTTCTGACCTGTCACCAAACCTCCTAAGAGAGAAATACAGAAGGAACGGAAGCTCACTCCATTTATCAAGAGGTGTCCTATCTACATGTAGAAAGTGAGAGGAAAATGCCAACAACCAGAAACCGACCTTGGAATGTGAAGCAGTGCAGACCCCAGAGCTGTGGCCAGAATACCAGGCTGTGCCTGGGGCTCCTCAGATCATCCCTGTGGGCACAAAAGGACTGGTATTGCTGGGCAGTGTTCTCAGTGCATTCAGTGTGTGGCGGGGAGCCCAGGAGTATCAGGTCCTCCTCACCGAGCGTCCACTTCTATGGGACTGAAGTGAGTCATGCTCTAACTGAGTTCTCAGTGGCCAAACATCCATGTGGAGATGAGCAACAGATCTGGACAACTGGGCCAGCAAACCTAGCTGATTTTCATTAAGGGAAAAGGCGCCCTCTCATCTCAATCGGCATTTCTGCTTAGTCATTTTAATGAAGTTAAATCCTGGCAAAGTGATCTGGATATGCAGTTGAATGATTTACGTGTACCTTGGGAAGGCAGATGATTGCAAAACTACTTTAATCCATAGTTAGAAATAAACTTTACTCTTTATTCCCTTCCCTCAAAGGTTCTCCCATCTGAACAATTATACCAACATCCCAAGTGGCTGCTGGAGTAGGGAGGATTAAAAGCTGTGCCCTTGGGATTCACCACACACCCAACTCAGATCCTGCAGATCTTCCAGCCTCCTACTGCATGAGTCCACCCTCCAGCTTCCCTCTCACTCTGTTTTTGCTGTATGTCTACCACTGATATGTGAGGGTTTTCTGTTTTGTTACCTATTTGGGCCAAAAAAATCTAAGTTTCCATCAGTGCTAGCGAAAACCTTTGGTTTAAATAATTCTTATGCTTCTTTGGTTAGGGTTCTTACAACTGAAATATGTCTGAACTACAGCCTGGCTTCTTAGTTAGGTCAAGTGCATGAAATTAATCAAATACCAAAGAAGAGATATATGCCCAGACAGAAGGAATGCTCCTGACAATTGGGGAAAAAACATTCAGAGGATGATTTATCAGGAGAACATAATGGGGAGGGAGTGAGGGAGAGGGTGATGGAGGATTGAATTTCAAAGATGATGTCCTTTGGACTGCAGGAAAATGGAAATGATAGAGGTGATTTTGTTTTTATCTTGTTTTACTTTATTGTTTGAACAGCCGAGGTCCCTTCTTTATGGATTCTGTTGCTAATGGCATGAACCCCATGTACAAAGCTTTAAGTATGTCTCCAGTATGGGGAACCAGAATCGCGAAGACAGAAGCCAGGGAGTTGTGACTTTCAGAGCTGTCGGATGGCTGGTCTCCCTTCTTTAATGAGGAATTTGTTCTGTGGTTATTTTCATGGAGATAGCAGTGCAAAGAAAATCTTCCGACGCACAAAATTTCAAGTCCAGTGAAGACAGAATGAATGTTTGTCTCAGTTGGAACCCTCCACTTGTTTCCCCAGGACCTAATATAATGCCTGTCCTACAGCATATGCTTGTGTACAAATATTTATTATTAATATTTCTTATAAATAATGTCTGAATCAATACATTTCATAAAGGTATAAGCACTTTCAAATTAAAGGCAGCACAACAGCAGTTTAGTGACTAGTAGATATTTGATAGATTTAATGCAACATACTGAAAACATGTAATATCCACATTTGTTTCAATAGGTATTCCTGGGACTCCATTGCCAGAATACCAGAAAAACCTCATCAGCAGCTGTTTTCACTATTTCAAAAGATTCTTTTTATTGCAAAACATATGTAGTACTATTTCTTTTGAAATAAGCATTTTAATCTGTCCCTGTCTATAATAATTTTAAGGCTCAATTTATAAAATCTAGCTATGTGAAATGAGGATAGTTCGGATATTGATCAAAAAGTGAAGAGCAGAGGTCACTGATATTTGCCTCCAGATTTATATTAACCTCCATGGAGTCTATTTTGAGGCAAATTTGATAACTTAGGTATACTTTTTTATTCCTATTAGATCAGTGCCCCATTGTTCAAAGTGCAAACATTGTGTTTTTTTCTTTATGCAAGGTTTTATAGCTCACGATATAATCTACTTCATAGATCTCATTTTTGAATAATTCTTTGAAGATGTTTCTGGATGTATTTTATTTTTTATTAGCGTATGTTGGTGATACACAATAATTACATTCCTCTTGCGGAATTGGTACATATACAGAGCGTAGTTTCTTTTTACTTCCCCTTTCTCTGCTTGCTTTCTCATTGCCCCCAATTCCCAAATTCCCTTCCCAGTTGGCTGCAGGTATTTCTTATATGTTTCCCGAGTAACTGAATAAATACAAAATAAGACAGCGGATCATAGAATGTGCTGATTGGCTCCTCAAGGCAATTAGAAGGCAAGGAGCTTGCAAATCACTAAATACGTGACAAAGACAAAACCCTCCACTTCTTTCAAGTTTCAGAGACTTCTAGAGCCGAAGCCAGTCACTTCTGTTAATTATCAGTAGCACTAAGTGCCAATAATATTAAACAGCAAATACAACCTGGATATGTTTAGCAAAGTAATTCCTGAAAGGAAAGTTGAATGAAAAATGAAAGTGCTGCAAGCCTCAAATGAAATCCATAAGCCTTGGCCAATACTTTCCCTCACTCTTCCTCATAACTCTTTTTATTAATGTCATTACAAGCGTGTCAGCCCCCTTGCTGGAGGCAGGGGTCTGCAAAAGGGGATGACCTTCAGAAGTGCACACACTACTGCAAGACGTCATCGCCTGATTCTCTGGAGGTAGAGGTGGGTTGCAAAAATATTATATGGAGGGTAGATTTTCCTTTCAGAAGCATGACAAGCCAGCTCAAAACTTTGCACAGGTTCCCACAGAGCAACACCACCACTAGCAGGTGCTGCCCTGCCAGTTAACAGCAGCCCCTGGGTGCCTGGCACCCGGCTCAGGTTCACTCTCAAGGTCAAGTTCAGGTGGACGCTGCAGTAATCAGCAGGGATTAGTGATCAGACAAGCAGGGCATGAAGCCCCGGTCAATTTGGCACATTCCTGGAAGAGAGAGAGCCACGTGTGCTGCATGCACAGGAAGGTGAACATAGCATCATTAAGCTCTCGAGTCAGGCTTTTTATAATTCATTTCCATCACTGACAATTCCTGAAATATTTATCTAAAAATATCCGCCCTTTGCACTGGGTTTCTTTTGAGAGAAAATCAGATATCAGTAGTGTTGGATTTTTTTTGTTTTTTGTTTTTTAATGAGGTACTTTGGTGATGCTGATTATTGCTTTTTTCATGCTAACGTTTTAAAACACCTTTTTCTACTTCCAGTTTCAATTTGGACCTTAGTTGGGAGGTGGGTCACACAGGGAGCTTCTGATTCCTGTGGTTTTTCTGGCTGCAGAAATAACCACAAAAACATGTACATGGCAGGGTCAGAACCTATATCTGTGGCCTCCAGTGGACAAAGCTGGTATTTCTTTAGAAATGGCAGCTTGTTTTTAAAGTGATAGGCATTCTGACAAAGGAGTTCCTTATTTTTTCATCATTGGAATTTTTATTTTATTATTTTAAAGAGAATAATGAAAAAGAACAATAGCGAAATACCAACATGTGAAGCACCCACCCAATCCCTCCTGTCTTCCCAACACCACCTCCGCTTCGGCTGGTTTTGAGCACTTTCATTTGGCTAAGACTGATAATCCACATTCCAAGTCAGTTACCTTCAAGTGCAGAAGCTTGGCAAGAATGAATTTCCTAAACAATGGTTTTGGAAAGCAGGTGCTTATAATTTCAAATTGTTTCTGATTTTCACAATGTCTTTGTTTCTCCCACTACTCTAGTCAAGGCTTGCTAATCCCTGTGCATGTCTCCTTACCTCTAATGGACAATCATAAATTTCCAGAGAAATAATTGGTTCCCGGGTCTGAAGCACAGTGACGTTGTTTGTTCAAGATATTTGGAGCCAGTGCCAAATGCATAACAAAACATGGTTTATGGCCTTCATTTGGCATTGATTTGTGCTACAAAGCTCAGAGTATCATTTCCTCCAGAAGGCTTTGCATTTTTAATGAGAGAAAATATTTCCAGCTACAAAGTTCTCTAAGAACTTTTACAATGCTTAATTTTTGAAAACCAAAACTCTCTCAAATAAAGCGGCTTAAAATTTTTCTTTTTGTTTTAAATTATTGCATTTGAATAGAACCTCACACTGGTCTTTCCAAGGAGTGTTTCTTTACTAACTGTTACTGGTGTTTTCCCGGGATTGCACAAACCCACCTGAAAGCCTGTCTGCGTTGTGACAAATATGAGGAACTGCTGACAGGAAACAATCTTACCTCCTGGCCTAGCTCCCATGATTGGACCAGAGCCAGAACTCTTCTGAAGGTCTTGATGTCTCAAAAATAGATGGACAGAAGAAAAAGAATCCAGAATTCAAACAACAGTAGCCTTCTCAAAGGAAGAACTCCAGTCAAATGTGAGCAGACCAATAGATTCCTCTTGTCCAATAAAGAAGGGGTAGGCTTGATACTTCAGGTAATGAACTGCAAATGAGTCAGCATGTAAAATCAATAAAGAAAGATATGTCAGCTTTCCAGGTAAGAGTAAAAGTGCCTGACACCCAAAGGAATATAGGGGGTGAAACAAAGCAGCAATCCTGAAGGATCATTGCGGCCCTAGAAAGTAACGCGTCTTCCAGAGGATTGACTTTCTCTCTCAGATCTTTCTTCTGTCAGGAAACAAAACAAAACAAAACAAAACAAAACAGTGCTAAACAACAAAGGCATTAGGCCCAGCATAAGTATTAATCACCTTTGAAAGGAAAAGTATTCTTATGAGTGATGCTGGCTCAATTTGTCCCTGTGGCCCTGTCTGAAGGGTCAATAAAGAGAATAGCCTGCACCCAAGTGCTACAGGCAGTGGGGTAGGTGGTAGAGTCCCAGAAGCAGTGATTCTGACAGCTTGCAGGCGATGTGTGTGGGGGCCACACCTTGAGAACCATGGTCCCAGCGGGACTCCTTAGCTTTGAGAACTTTGGCTTTGAGAGCCTCAGAACAGAAGTACATGCGTTTATGGTCACCTTGTGATAGTCTGGATTTAGTCTCAGGCAACGTTCCGTAGAAGACACATTTCCCTGGGCAATTCAGTTCACAATTTAGTCTCTCCATTGATGTATTTCTTTTCTTTTTAATTTAATTTTTTTTTTTAATTTTAAAGAGGAGAAGAAAAACCAGAAATAAAATAAAACAGTTTCAAATCAGGCTAATAAGACAGTAACAATAACTAAAACATTGCTTATTCTTATCTTCATAGTAGTTGCTCAGAGGACAAGACAAAGGCATGAAATAACATCCACACAATATTTAGCACAAAACTTTCTTTTCAGTGTATTTCGAGTATAGAAAGTGTCCCCTTCCACACACACAGGAAAGTGTGGAACAGAATGTTTCTGAATCACTCTGTGATTTGCTTTTTGACCACTTTTGTTTTACATTCTTATAGGTACAGCAAAGCATGGTTTGCATGGAAGAGAATCTGTTGATCTGTTCTTTTTTTTTTTTTTTTAAGAGAAAAGAACAAACCAAAATAACAAAAACAAAGACAGAAACAAAACAACACAAACACTATAAAAATGATACAGTATTTCAAAACAACATGATAGGAAATCAACAATCAATGTATTATTTATGGTTATCTTCAAAGTAGTTGCTCAGATTACTAGATATGGGTATGCAAAATTGATCAAACAATTCAACATTAACTGTTCCTTTCAATAAACCAATAGAAATTAGTAGTACAATTATCTTATTTATCTTGTATATATAAGTATATACTTTTTCCTTTCCTTTTTTCTTTCTTTTCTCCTTTCCCTCACCCCAGTTGTCCTTTCCTATTGAGCAGTTTCTTTTCCTTTCATAATACCTATTGTACCTTTCAGATTTTATTTATGCTTTCAGGTTCTTACACTAGGGAGACAATACAGTGTTCACACATGTGGGCCTGATTTATTTCACTTATGAGTATGGTCTCTAGTTGCATCCATTTACCTATGAAGCCTCAAGCTTATCTTTCTTTATAGCTGAGTAATACTCCATTGTATAAAAATACCATACCTTTTTTATCCATTCCTCAGTTGATGAGCATTTGGATTGTTTCCAAAATTTTGCTATGATAAATTGTGCTGCTATAAACATGGGTGCACATATATCATTGTGGTATGATGTTTTTAATTCTTCTGGGAAAATATCCAGAAGGGGAATAGCTGGGTTAAGTGGGACCTCTAATCCTAATTTTTTGAGGAATCTGCAGACTGATTTTCAAAGTGGCTGCACCAGTCTACACTGCCACCAACAGTGAAGAAGGGTTCCTTTTTCCCCACAGCCCCACCAGCATTTGCTGTTGGTTGATTTCTTGATGGTAGCCAAGCTTACTGAGGTAATATGGAATCTTAGTGTTGTTTTAATTTGCATCTCTCAGAGGAACAATGATGTTGAACATTTTTTCATGTATTTATTTACCATTTGTATTTCTTCATCTGAGAAGTGCATATTCATCTCAGATGCCCATTTTTGGATTGGGTCTTTGATTTTGGGGGGTCTGATTTTTTTTCAATTCTTTATATGTTCTAGATATAAGTCCTTTGTCTGAGGGACAGTTAGCTAAAATGTTTTCCCACTCTGTGGGTTGTCTTTTCACTCTATTGGTGATTTCTTTTGAAGTATAAAAGCTTTTTAATAGGATGAGATCACAGTTGTTGATTCTTTGAAGTGTTTCCCGTGCAGTTGGGGTTTTGTTCATGAAGACTGTGCCTACTCCTATGTCTTCAAGATTTTGACCTACTTTCTCTTCCAGTAGATGTAATGTTTCTGCTTTAACATTTGGATCTCTGATCCATTTTGATTTTAGTTTAGTGCATTGTGATAGACATGGGTCTAGTTTTAGTCTTTGGCATGTAAGAGCCAGTTTTCCAGCATCATTTATGAAAGAGGCTATCTTTCTTCCACCAAACATGCTGGACTCCTTTGTCAAAGATAAGGTGGCTGAGTGTGTTTGCAGCTGTGTCCACATCTTCTAACCCATCCCACTGGTCCTAATTATTGTTACTGTCCTATTAGCCTGATTTTGCCAGAACCATGCTGATTTTATCACAGTAGCTTTGTAGCATAATTTCAGGTCAGGGATTGTGATTTCTCCTGCCTTTCCTTTGTTACCCAGGATTGCTTTTGCTATTTTAGGCCTCTTCTGGTTCCAGATGAATTTGAGGAATGTTTTCTGTAGATCTGTGGAGTATACTAATGGTATTTTAATTGGGGTTACATTGATTCTGTGTAATAATTTTGGAAGTATGGCTATTTTCACTATGTTGGTTCTTCCTATCCATGAGCAAGCAATATCTTTCCATTTTCTGATATCCTCTTCAATCTCCCTTTTCAGAGTACTATAATTTTCAATAGATAAATCCTTTACTTCTTCTGTAGATTGATTCCTAAGTATTTCATTGTTTTGATGCTATTGTAGAAGGTGTGGTTTCCCTAATTTCTCTCTCAATAAGTTTGTTGTTTGTGTACAAGAATGCTATTGATTTTTGAGTATTGACTTTGTATCCAGCCACACAACTTAATTTGCTTATTAACTCTAGGAGTCTTTTGGTGGAGTTTTTGGGGTCTTCCACATACAGTAGCATGACATCTGTGAATAATGATAATTTCACTTCTTCCTTTCCTATCCTTATTCATTTTATTTCTCTCTCTTGTCTAATTGCTCTGGCTAGTGTTTCCAGAACTATGTTGAAAAGGAGTGGTAATAGTGAACATCCTTGTCTTGTTCCTGATTTTAGAGTGAAAGCTTTCAGTTTTTGTCCATTTAGTATGATGTTTTCTATTGCTTTGTCATGGATGGCTTTTATCAGACTGAGATAAAGACCATGTATTCCAATTTTCTGCAGGGTTTTCATCATGAATCAGTGATGGAATTTATCAAACACTTTTTCTGCATGTATTGAGATGATCATGTGATTTTTGTCTCTGGCTCTGTTGATATGGTGTATTACGTTTATTGATTTGTGTATGTTGAACCATCCCTGCATTCCTGGGATAAATCTCACCTGTTCATGGTGTATAATCTTGATGATTTGTTGAATTCTTTTTTCTAGTATTTAACTGAGGATTTTTGCATCTATCTTCATTAGAGAGGTTGGCCTCTAGTTCTCTTTTTTGGTTGTATTTTTCTCTGGTCTTTCTCTCAGGATAATACTCGCCTCCAGGAAAGAGTTAGGGAATACTGTATCCCTTTTAATTTCATTGAAGAGTTTGAAGAGTATTGGCATTAGATATTCTCTAAATTTCTTGTAGAATTCAGCTGTGAATCCATCAGGACCTGGACTTTTCTTTCTTGGTAAGTTTTTAATTACATTTTCAATTGCATGAACTGTTACTTCTTTGCTGATTTTTTGTCTAGTTGATCTATCTTTTTGTGATAATAGGGTATTGAGGTCTCCCATTATAATTGTCTTATTGCTTATTTGATTTTTCATATCTACTAATAATTGTCTTACATGGCTGGGTGCTCCTGTTTTGGGGGCATACACATTGATGATTGTTATCCTTTCCTTTTGAAGTTTTCCCCTAAGAAGTATGTAGTGACCTTCTTTATCCCTCTTGATCATTTTTGGTTTGAAGTTGACATTGTCTGCAAAAAGAATAGCTACTCATGCAATTTTCTGGGTTCCATTTGTGTGGAAGATTGTTTTTCATCCTTTGATTTTTCAGTCTATGAATTTCTTTTGGCATTAACTGTATTTCTTGTATACAGAATGTTGTTGGATCTTGTTTCTTAATTCACTTTGCCAGTCTGTTTCTTTCGATTGGTGAATTGAGGTGATTTACATTGATGATTATAACTGATGTGTATTGGCTTATCTTGGTCATGGTATGTTCCTGTTGTTAGTTCCCTGCTCTTTCCCTCTGTTTAATTGCTTACCCTGCCTGCTCATTTCTTTGTGTGTTGTTGTTCTTGGAATTGTACTCATTTTTTCTCTGTCTAGAATATCTTTTACTACTTTTGTAGCATTGCTTTGGTGTTCATAAATCTCTTTAGTTATTCTTTGTCATGGAAGTATCTTATTTTTCCATTAATTTTTTTTTCCGGTACCAGGAATTGAACTCACGACCTTGCACTTGCCAGGAAGGCGCTGTGCCACTGAGCTAAATCCCCAGCCCCTTTCCATTAATTTTGAAGGATAGTTCCACAGAGCACATCAATCTGGGTTGCAAGTTGTTTTCTTTCAGGACCTGAAATACTTCACTCCAAGCTCTTATTGACTTGAGGGCTTGTGTTGAGAAGTCTGCCATGATTCTGATGGGCATTCTTTTATAGGTGATCTGTTTCTTTTCTCTGTCAGCTTTTAATATCCTGTTTTGGGGCTGAATTCCTGGAATCTTGATTATTATATGTCTTGATGTGGTTTTATTTTGGTCATGAATGTTTGGAGTTCTAAATGCTTCATTTGTTTGTATGTCAAATTCTTTTTCCACATCTGGGAAGTTTTCTGCCATTATTTCTGTGAAGATTTTTTCTTATGTCATTTGTGCTATCTCCAGCAATCTTATGTTATTCTTCTTTGCTTTGTCTTGTAGCTGTTTGATCAATTTTTTCATGGTCTCTTGCTAATTTTAAGATATCTTTCTTTTCATAATCACTAGCTATAATTCTGTCTTCAACATCTGAAATCCTGTCCTCTCCTTCATTCAACCTATTGAATGTCCTTTCAATGGAGGCTTTAATCTCTTGGATTTCTGTTTGGATCTGTTTCATGGATTCCATTTCTTTTCTATGCTAGGCATTACTTGTTTCCATCATTTTTCTAAGCTCATCTATTTTTTTTTATCTGTGTCTTTGTGTCTAATATCTTTGATTTTAAGCTCCCTTTCTTTCTGTACCTGAAAGATTATTTTCTCCATAGCCTTTTCCACTTGTTTTTCAATTCTGCTGCTATCATTTCACAAAGTTCCAGTGTTTGATTTCCAATTTAATCTACCTGTTTGAATTCTTTCAAAGGGGTTGTACTGTGTGGGTTGGGGAATCTAGGATTACATTTTGCTTCTGTATCTTGTCATTTTCTATGTTCTCTTTTGTATTTTGTTGTCTATGTCAATATTTGTCAGTTTCTCATTATATATAACTTTATCACTAGTATTTAGGTTTCCTTAGAGGATGTCTGTTCTTCAGGGATGTCTTCTAAATATAGGTGTTTGCTTATAGCTATCCTGAAGCCCTAGCTTCCCAATTTGTAAAGGATGGAAGATTACTCTTTGGCTAAGCTCCCAATCCTTTGATAATGGGATGTGGTGGTGCTTATGACCTCACATAGGCACAGTGTTATCATACAGGGAAAGAAAACTGTTTATAACTTGTATGACGTCCTGGCTAAAGTAGAACAGTTAGTAATAACAATAGCTTCAAGTGCAGCTTAACTACTGATAAACTATGGTAACCATTAGCCTGTTGTCTCTGACCATAGAAGTAAATTCTAAAATTATGTAACAAAATCAAACATATATTGTACATTTGTATGCAGTGATTTCCCCCTTAGTCAGGTTACTTTTACCCTTCTGTTGGGAGAGGGGTGTTAAGATGGTTAGGGCGTGGGCTAAAGTGATGAGTGAGATCAAGTATAGTAGAGTCAGGCCTAGAGATTAAAGGATGATTACCCAAGTTTTGGGAAACTAGAGGACACAGGAGGGAAAGAATAAACTAAAATTCAAAGGAGCAGTGAGAAAGGGCAGAGATAATGTTTACACCCTTGAAAGTTTACATTCAAGTAGTAGTTGAAGGAGAAAATGAGTCTATAGAAGAGAATGAAAAAAGGTAAGAAACCTAAACATTGAAAAAGAAAAGAGAAAGAGAACCAAAATGAACAGGAGAGAAGAAAGAAAAAAAGAGATGGAGAAAGAGAGGAGAAAACAAAAGAAAAAGAAAAAAAACCCAATCAAAAATAACTACCAAATACAGAAGAAAACAAGATGTTACCCAACCAGACAGGAGCAGGATCTCCAATGAGACAATAAGGGCTAGCGAAAATAGTAAAATACCTCTGGTGTTTACAGTTCTGGGGTCATGTCCATACTTAGTCCCAGCAAGGTGTTGGGTATGGAGCTGATCTTGGTCTCTGGATATGGGGTGTGGGACTGGACTTCTGTGGCTGGAATTCTCCAGTGTCCAACCACTGGCTCCTCACTGCCCCTTCAGACACTTCCATGCTGCTGGTCTCGCCAGTTACTCTGCCCTCCAAAGGCCTGTGTGTGCCCATATACCTGGGACCAAGCTGTTGCCCTGTGTCTCAGGTCTTGGGGTTCCTGTCAGTCTATTGGACAAAGGCATGTGTCCTCACACTCCTCTGAAAAACCCCATCTTCCCCAAGACTATGGAGGAAGCACAGAGCAGACTCACACTCCTCTAGCAGGCCCCATGTCCCACATGGAATGGAGCTGTTGACCTGTTTTTGAATCATGGCTTTTCTCTGATTTCCTCTTTGCACAAGATATGGACAAAAATTGTGCTTGGAAATGGGGAGTGGGAATGGGCCCAGAGTCTTGGGGAGAAGGGATTATAATATGTCCTTTTTCTATCTCAGGTGTAGTGAAGAGGGGTTCCATGTAGTATCAGGATCCATTGATTATTGTACTACATGTGGACGAATCAGAGAGTTGTTTCCTAGTTTCCAGTCCAGACTCTTGACGAGGGGTTATGAAAGAGCCATAGCATGTCTAGGAATAGCATTGGGATGGTTAACTTTAGCTCACAAAACTGTACCATGTTACAGAATAAAACTCATCTAAATGTTAACTTAAACTCTTATTTAATGTCAGGGTGAAGTTCTTAGCTCCAGATCAATTTGGTCTGCATTTCCAACCTTTGTTTTGTGGGCCCACCTAATTCCTTTCATGAGCACATTACCTGTGTTTGTTTTACTTATGATACCAATGAAATCATAACAAAGAGACCTTGAAATTCTAGAAAACAGAATAATCTTCTAGAGCCAGATGCTCACCCTGCAAATTGAAAGCTCTTATGAATTCAGAGCCCAATGCAAAAGTCTTGGTCTTGTGTTGGTGGTGAAGGGCAGCTTTCACAGTCATGTCTTCCATCTCCTTCCACAGACCTCCAAAGCAGTTACTGTGGGAAGGAGTCAGGGTTCCAGCTCCACCACACAGAAGCCCACCTTTGTTGTGGGTAAAGGGACAGCTCTGCCATGGTCATTGTGATGCATACCCTTTTGGAGCTGACACTTGCAACTGAGAGTCCTGTGATCACAGGACTCCTGTGGATTGTAAGGATGACAAGAAAAGGGCAGCGTCCTGGGCCTCTCCGAGGAAAAATAACACTTAGTCACACTGAAGCTTTGTAACACAACAAGTGCTGACTGCACTTGTTCTCTCTACACCTCTGCATGCATCTGATGACATTCACCATCATTGCGTGAGACGCAACCCTCCTCACCCCGAGAAGAACAAGCGCCTTCAATCTGTCCTTGTGACCGTGCCGAGCAAGGGTGCACTGTTCTCTTCTGCACTATCCCACTGTTGGGAAACTCAGGCCCCAGGGGGACTCGGGGGTCATGTGAAGAGCATAAATTCCCCTTTGCTCCTGGGAAATCCAGCATAAAAAGCATTCAGAAAATACCAGGAGGGCCAGGGCTAAAGCTTAGCATCACGAGTGTCTGCCTGGCAAGTGAAAGGTTCTGAGTTTGATTCCCTTACAAAAAATAATAAAATAAAATAAAATAAAATAAAATAAAATAAAATAAAATAAAACAAAATAAAATAAAATAAAATAAAGCCAAACCAAACAAAAATATGCAAATAGCTCCCAAGCAAAGACTTGTCAGTTCATAGAGTAGGAAAAGTGTGCTGTTGGCACTTGGGTATGCTCTTCTCTCTCCAGGATGCCCTTTCTCCTGATGTCAGGTGCCCAATGCTTGAGCTGTGTTCTGGCTCTTGGAGAGCCCTGGACCTACTTAGCATGCAGCGAGTATCCAGAGCTCAGGATTCAGCTCTTGAGCCATTCCCTGCTTAGATCTTCCTGTTATAGCTGCCTAAAATGATACTAAGACTCAACCTACAAGCAGCTCTGCTTTGGTGCCAGGGAAGAGGATGCGAAATTGAAATGGTCCTCCCAGAAACACATCAGAAGGGGTGCTCTGAGAGGGGAGAAGTCTTGTTGGTCCAGTTCACTCTATAATCCCCACCACTGGGTGCAGAGTGTGGTGGAAGTAGGTGCTCACTCACATTCATAGACTCACCTAATGAATGCAGATATAAACCCAGAGTGTGCAGTCTTAACCGGTGCAGCCCAGCTAGGGGCCTGCTTTCAACCAAACTGGCTGTGAAGCAGAAAGAACAGATCACCTAATGCAGCCTTTAGTGACTGGGGAGAACCAGGCCAGAAGGAATTCAAGGCAGTGGCTCCTGATAAAGGGCCACTTAGAGCTTGAAGGAAGGGAGACCTATACCGATGGAACACTTTACATGCACTATTGTGGCCTTTTCCTTGCGCTAGCCCTGGGAAGCAGTCCTAGCCCATGTGCTTTCTGACGAAAAATCTGACATCAGAGAGGCTGGCCAGAGTGTGGCTGAGCCAGGACTTGTATCAAGATCTTTTGGCCCCAAAGCCATCAGAACATCTCCTGTGACCCCCAACTTCATTCTGTAGATGTCTTCCTTAGCTATCTTGGCTTCCTACTCAGTTTCTCAGTGAATCTTAGTTCAAAATCCCAAAGAGAGAGAGAAACATTTGACGCAGCTTAGAAAAAATAGAAATAGTAATTCCAGCTATTCCAGCTATTCCCTTTCTAGGTATCTTCCCCAAAGAGATAAGGACATCATATTACACTGATACGTGTATGCCTACGTTTAGAGCAGCACAATTCACAATGGCTAAATCTTGGAAGCAGCCTGTATGCCCATCAGTGGATGAATAGCTAAAGAAAAATTGGTATTTATACATAATGGAATACTACTATGCCATAAAGAAGGATAAAAGATAGGTAACATTCAATTGATAGTGGGAAAATGGATACACTTTGGGACCATAATGTGAAAGGAAATAAATTGGACACGCTTAAATATCACATGGGTTCTCTTATGTGAGAAACCCAAAGTATAAATAAATTAAAGAGCAAAATAAAAGATGGGTAATAAGGAACAGGGAGAAAGGTCTTTTGCAAAAAGGGAAGGGGATCAAGTGATGAAAGGAGGGGAGGGGAAAGCAAGGGGGAGGGGATGAGGGAAGAGTGGAGATGTGTTGTGTCCTTGCACCAGCTCCCCACAGGAGTGTAATCACTACGCACTGCAAACATGGAGCAATGAAAGCAAACGTTTACAAAAGAAAGAATAGAAGAACACACAGGTGAAAGTATAGCTTCAAGCACTCATCGCCCCCTTAGGGTTGAAATTGGAGCAACATTCTTTCAGAAAAGAAAATGGGTGTGAGAGACGGTGATTAGCATTTCTGGGACAAACAAGTGTAGCCAACACCCATCTCCCTCCTTCCTTAATTCCACGAACATCCGTATCCATTTCTTTGCTTATCCTTCTACTTCTGACCCAACTGTACAGTTCACTGTTTTAGATTCTCTCGTCTGCTTGACTGTGCTAGGGACTGTTCTATGTTAAATATTAAAGGTGTAAACTGTGCTAACATCTGCTGCCAAAGTAGAGGGGAATCTGGTGGGTACCAGCGCCGGCTCCGCTCCTGATGGGCGGGCTTTGCTTTCTGGGGCTTTTCAGCCTAGCCTTTCCGTCTCAGCGCTTCATCCAGGCTCCTTCATTCCTTCTTCCCTCTCCACGATCTGAAGGCTGCTCCACCTGGCTCCGTATCCCTGTCCCTTCCGCTTTCATAGGTATCTGCATGTCTAATTCCCTCTCCAGGTCTGCTTCTTGCAGGACCTGAGCTGACTGAGGATTCAGGATGTGGGGAGCTTTCCTGGCACCCGATTATAGGAAGTGAGGCAGGGACTCCCGACAGAGGAAGCTTTTGTTCAACCAGCAAGAGATGGTTTCCCAGATGCATTCTGTCCCTACTTGTAACCAGTTAGCGTTAGTACAAGTTGAGTGACACTGGTTGGGTTGGGAGATGGATTATATTTAAGAGGAGGAGGAGTATTAACCAAATAAGGAGAAGTATTGAGAAAAAAAGGGGTTGTAAGTATAGAATAAGAACAGTAGATTGAATTCTGTAGTGTTGGGTTGCAATTAGAGCCATACATTCCTGATTATCAATAGGGCTAAATATAGATATATAGATGCAACGCTGTGTGCATATGTACATTTCAATAATAGAGAACTAAATTTAGAAGTAATTCTGTGGTGCGTAAGTTATACATGTGTTTCCCAGCTCTGTACTCTGAGAAGGATCAGGAGCAGTAATATTCAATAGGAAACGATATATTTTGAGTCTGAGCTTGGCTTTTAAAACACGATTCTCCAATCGTGTCTCTACAGGTAAAGGATTGGCTTTCACCAACTGTGAGAATCACTTGGCCCACTTCCAGGGTACCTCTTCCTCCACCTGCGCGCAGCGCTCGGATCCGCTGTATCTGGAATGGGTCCCGGAACGCTGCATTTGAAACGTTGAATCTCAGGGATGTGTGGAAGGACCGTCACTCCTTGGGAGAGCCTGCCCTGAGGTGCCACCCGCGAGAGAAAGCCCGTGTGCTCGTCCTGCTCACTGGAAGACGCCACGGAAGTGGGGCTGCTACCTCTAAGTCTTCGCCTTGTCCCCGCAATTTCCCTTAGGCTGCCCCCGCTTAGCTTGCACTGGCCCTACCATAACCTGCGCTTTGTGCATAGCACGGATGAGACGGAGTGTGATATTTGAGTGAAGTTTTTACTGCAGGCTCAGGAATCACGAAAGGGGACTCTGTATACAAGTAGGTGACCCGACCCCTCCCTGGCTTCTTTAATGGTACTTCCTCTTCTCACTCCCAGCCGTCTCCCTCGCAGACTGGGAAGAGAGGAAGGACAGAGTGAGCCTTTCCCTTCGGTCCTTTTCCTAGGCAGTGATGTACCAGACATCAGAGAAAATCCTTGCTGTCAGTTACATCCACATAGCAGTGTCAGAGCCGTCTAATGAAGCAGAAATAGTGACACTCTTTAAAAATGGATGATAAAATCAATGAACTTCGTTCAGGTACAGAAAATAGCTTATGATGATTGTTAGTGTATATTCAGGAATCTATGAAAATGTTTCGTCTACACCTATCATGAAGCATTTTTATTTACATAATTATAGTCAGTATATGGTTCTCCCTGTATTTCTCTAATGGTCTCTCTTAGGAATGTTTCTGATATACTGAGAGAAAAGCCTCCTTTGTTGCTAGGTATGGTGGTGCAAGTCTATAATCTCAACACTCAGGAGGCTGAGGCAGGAGGATTGCTGTGAGCTTAAGGCCAGCCTAGGCTGCATAGTAAGACCCTGTCTCAAGAAGATAAACAAAAACCTCCTTTGCAGATTTTTCCAGTTCCCGGTGAGCCAGATGACATGATGGAGGTTTCATAAAAATAATAGATCCCCGTGAGAGGGTCCTACAGGTAAAGGCCTGTCATCAGCAATAACCTTCATCTTTTTAACTGTGAAACTTTTGTTATTGTGAATAATACTCTCAAAGACTTGCTAAAAGGAAAATCATCTGATAAAAGCTATTTACTTGAGACTGGGTGTGGTGGTACACTAGTAATCCCAGCACTCAGGAGGCTGAGGCAGGAGGATCACCATCAGTTGCAGGCCAGCCTGGGCTACATAGTCAGACTCTCAAAAAAAAAAAAAAAAAAAAGCTGTTTAGTTGAAAGTTTAAATGTGGAAAGTTGTTAATTAAATGTATAGAATACATAATGCATGTTGACTCTGGCAAACATGAACTGAATTTTCCAAGGAAAAAAAAACTTGAAAATAAACAAACGTTTTGTGTGTGGAATACAATTTGACCTAAGCAGTTGTTTTAAAACTGTCATCGTTCAAGTAGTTAGGGCAGATGTAGAGAAGTACATTTCTAATTTTACAAATTCTGATTTACAGGTTAAATTACTATGGATTGTCAGGGTTAAACATAATCTTACATATTTTTCTCATTCAGTATACTTTCAATGTTTCAGTGTACTGAGAATGTGGTATAATTCATCCATTTATTTCAGTGCCTTAGTTTGAAAGCAATATTTTGTTAATGTTTGAAGAACTACTCTCACAAGGATGAAATACTTTTCATTGAAAGGACCTGTGAAATAATTTACATTTATGAAATAGTTACTTATGGGTGTATTTGTAATTTTTATTTGGCTCAGTGTGAGAATCAGCAAATGTTTACTAGGTGCTTTTGTTTTAATCAGCATTACCGTCATTTAATACTCAGAAACATAAAACTGTGAAAAAAAAAAAAAGATTGCCTTTCAATCTAGCCAGAGAAAGTCAAAGAGGACCCTGGCACTTTTTTTAATGGTACCAGGGATTTAGTGTAGGGCCTCATCTGTGGCTACTGCTCTACTACTGACTTACACCATCAACTCTTTTTTAAAATATATTTTATTTTGAGACAGGGTCCTACTAAGTTGACTAGGCAGGCATTGAGCTTGCAATCCTCCTACCTCAGCCTCTCAAGTAACTGAGATTACAGGCATGTGCCACCATAGCGGATCTAGAGCATCTTTTGATATCCAAAAGCAAAGGAGTGCTCAAAGGATGCTGGCACATAAACAGCATACCCCAATGATGGCGAACATTTTAGAGACGAGAGCCCTGACTACAACCCAAGACCCACTTATTTATCACAAAGTGTCAACACTGCAATTAACCTGAGTACTGAGGCTTTACCTTAGAAAACACCAATCATACATTAACATCTTTTGTCTTCAGAGAAAAACACAATATCAGAGTTTTAATGATGCAGTTTTTTGTTGAAAGGTAAAAGTTTGCATTCGGCATGCTTTTGCACAAGGAATGTGAGTTTTGCTGTTGTAAGCATGCTGATAATTTGTCAAACCTTGGCTTGGGTGAGTTGGCTTGCAACAAGAGAGGGCTCTGTGTGCCCACTGCAAAACATGTGCCATAGATTTGCCACCATTGACATAGAAACTACTTTGACAGGACCAGCCCTGGGAATAGCTGAGCATCAAAATAAATAATAGTGTATTATAACCCATTGTGTAAGATAGCAGTCTATGAGTCTGTATAGATTCAAAATGATTAAATAAATAGGGACAAAGAAAACTCTTACAGAAGAATAGCAACTAATACATATAGAAGGAATGATCAAATTTTTTGAAAACACTGGCAACTGTCATAACAATAATCTGTGCACACAAGAAATACCAGTGGCTGCTGGGAGTAATGGATAAGCATTAGATGACAGATCATTCCCTTAGTCTCAAGCTATCTTGTGACTATGTTTTTAAACTACAAAAAGGAAAATGAATAATTTTACAGTATAGAAACCTGGCAGGAACCACCTTAAATAAGATCAAAGTTCATAATACCAGCAATTAAACAAATTAAAATTATGTACCACTCGAGGGTGCAAGGAAGTGAATGTCTTTGTAATATGTTTCTGCTAAAAATTATAACCTGAATTTAATTACGAAGAAACATGGAACAAACTCATATTGAGCAACTACCTACAGAATAACTGGCCTCTGCTCTTTCAAAACAACAAGATCATATAACTCAGTGGATACATGGCCAATAGTCAAGGAAATTAACCGGATGGGATGATTAAATGTGACAGGTGATCTTGGATTGGACTTTTCACTATGAACAATGATTCTCAAAGTGTAGATTCAGGACACAGAAGCTTTATCCCTGTCTGGGGGTTTGTATAACAATATAAAATTTTGAATCTCAGGACAGGAGTACTGAACCAGGAACCCCGGGTTGGGACCCAGTCAGCTTGATTTACTAAGACCTTTCACTAATTCTGATGCACACCAATGGTTGAAATCCATTGCCTTTTATAATGCACGTTATTGTGCCAATTGTCAAAACTATGGTGTAGATGGTGATAATATATCAATGTTAATTTCCTGCTTTTTATATCACTGTTTTTACGAAACATATGATATATTACCCAGGGTTAATGGAAAATTACTCTTGCAACTTATTCGTGTGTGTGTGTGTGTGTGTGTGTGTGTGTGTGTGTGTGTGTATGATACTGGGGATCGAACCCAAGGCCTTCCATTGAGCTACATCACCTGCCCTTTTTTATTGTTTATTTTGAGACAGGGTCTCACTATGCTGCTAAGTTTTCCAGGCTTGGCTTGAACTTACCATCCTCCTACCTCAGCCACCCTGCTATACCTTCTACTTACTCTTAAATTATTTAAAAATAGAAGTTTCTTTATAATATGTTATATATATATATATGTGCAACTCTTTCATGTGTTTAAAAATATTTCAAGATAAAAAAATTTTAAATAATGGAGATGAGGCTGAGTTATATATCTACCATATTTGGAAGAAAATCTGGCTCGGTTATTTTAACTTCTTTAGGCAAGTCAAATATGGCACTAAATTAAAAATATAGATTCTGTTACATATATAGCTAAATCTGCTATGGAAAATAATTTGTTCTCCCAAGAACAGTCTGTGTTTACTTTCAGGTTGAACCAACCCTAAGGTTGCTAACATTCTTTAAAACCATGCTGATGAGTGTGACACAGTTTCTAAATCACATCAAAGCCGATATGGTTTCTTGGAGGAGTCCATATCAGTGGAAAAACATCGCTGCCGAGTAGCATCTGCCTATCCATATGTGGAAAGGCTCAATACAGGAAACTGAAAAATAATTGTTTTCAAATAATTGGTGAGATGACACACACAGCCTCTCGTTCTCAGCTGCATTACTAATTGCCTGAATACAAGCCACGTTCTGAATTCTTTTCCTCCTAGATTCCTTGCAAGACTTTCCACTGCACACAACTGAAATACAGCAAGAACAAAATATAGCCCGAGACAAGTACATATGTTGGATTAGGTTCAAGTATGCAGGGCTTTATCTAGCAGGAAAAATCCTTTTAGAGTTACAGAGGAAGTGAATCAGGCTCACAGACCTTGGCTAACTAACCGATACACAAACACTGGTGGTGGTTTGTTGTTTTTCTACTTTTGGTTATCTACTTTGAAGCCATTGTTCGACATCCAAACACCCAGCTCCATTCTGCCTGGCATTTTGGTGGTTATGCCTTTGTTCTGAGACTGTGAACGGAGAGTTCCCGTCCAGCTAGCAAGTGCTCCTTCCCCAGCCGTAATCCTTCAGAAGAACTGAATCTGATTAGTTATGTCACAACTAAAGAAGACAACATTTGTTTTAACAGAGTTTATTTAGAACATCCTGCTGCTAATGTCAGCACACAGACTGGGCAAGTTCCACCAAAATAACTTTCAGACTATTTGTACTCAATTAAATGTTTATTTAAAATTTCCTTTTGGTTTTTACTGCTGTAAATGTATTGTTCATTTTTCACATACCAGGCACTGTTGTTTAGCTGAGTCTCAAGGGCATTACTTGTTACAAATTTAACAACTGTGACATATTAAAAACAACATTTAGGGAAGAAATTAGGGTTGAGAGGATGTGACCAGATGTTTCCGTGGTGTTTCACCAAAATGTCACTGAAATGCCAACAAGATTTTAAAAAGAATTTTTCCCAAAGTCTCTCTAGCCGCTTAACTGACCCCAAATTATGTTGCTATCACAGTGATACTACAAAACTCATTTGATTTTTAGTCATCATTTTAGTGGGAATTCTTAAAATCTCTTCATTGTCATTTCTTTTCTTTATGAATCCACTATAGCAATAGAAAACCTTGAAATTTTATCATATGCTATCTAAATTCATGCTGAACTTTTCTTAGGTCTAACATGGGGATGCAGGTACTTATCTCTTATGAATTCTACGGAAATTAAATGAGATAATGTATGTGACAGTTTTATCCTAGTACCTGGCTAATAATGACATGTTAAAGTCATTACTACTTTTAGATAAATCAGGTGATACTGAGGTTAGAGTTCTCTGACCTGGTTTCTAAACTCAAGACCATTTAGAAAGGAACCTACAGGTAAATACACCAGAATAGAGACTTCTAGATCCCAAAAAGAGAACTCCCGGCTTGTTCTCCTTTTGTGGGAATTTTGTGGAGAGAACTTTCCAGCAGTGGACCAGGGCTCTGAAGTTTTAGGATTTCCTTGGACCACATTCAAAAATACACAAAAATATAAAAGTCAATGAAACAAATGCTGCACAACAGAGGTTTTTCAGGGAAAAAGGATAAGCTTGATCCAAAAATATTTTGGAGGGTGGAGACATTCCAAGCATACCATTCCATGCCCGTGCCAATGGAATGTGGGCACAGCTCAGGACAATGTCCAAGGCCGGAGAGCTCTAGAGGGCTGGCGAAGTTTTGAGTGAAAAACACAAAGCAGTGAATAATATCTGCTACCACAGGCACACAAAGGTTTCCTCATGCACAGGCTGAATTCTGAATTCTGAGTGAATTTAAGGTTTGCAAACTGTAGATTCCAGAACTTGTTGCCAAATGATTATAACTGCATCTTGCAAATATGTAGCTACACACACACACACACACACTCACACTCACACTCACACACAATTAGGAAGAAATAATCAGCAAATTCCAATTATTATACCTCAGTCTCAAGCTGGAAATGACGTTTTGTCTCTATCCATTATCTTGGGCACTCAGTGGGTAAAGCTACCATCATAAATATCAATTTTTAAAATCAATATGGACAGCTTTTCCATATTAATCATGAAAACGGTGTGACTGTTAAACACGGTGGAATACATCCTTTTCCTTTTCCAAATTCCTCAAAAAAGTTTGTGTGCTTATTGTTATGGTGGCTTTTTCCTCATCGGTGTTCGTAATCCTTTGATACCTGAGAGGATTTTAATGTTGAAAGATCTCCCACCATTCCCAAAACTGAGACTGACCCAAAGCTTGGGGGGAATGATTGCATCTGTTTTCCGTTTGCAGTGATTCGTCTCTCTTCTTCTCTGCAGACAAACTGAGGAAATGGTGGAGATACTAGGTGTTATGGTTTATATCTAGACATCCCCCAAGAACCTCATATGTCCTGAAGCTGGGCTTTGAGAAGGTGATTGGGTCATGAGTTCACCGCTGAATGTGCTTTTCAGAGGTGTGGTCCGGTCACAAAAGGTGGGTCACTGGAGGTGTGACCAGGAAGGGTATACCTTCTTTGTTTCTCCCTTGGTACCCTGAAGGATAGATCTCTCTTGTTTTTCCATTGGCTCTCCGCTTCCTAGCAACCGTGATATCTGCAGCTTTTCTTTCGCTAGACCCTTCCGCCATGCTATTTCTGCCCTGGAACCAGTGGATGATGGACCATAACAGTGAGCTGGAACAAGCTGTCTTCCTTTAAGGTGTGGGTATGAGGTATTGTATCTCAGTGATGAGAAAGTGACCAAGACTCTTGGCTACCCAAAAAAGGCCTGAAGATAAAAAAACAAAAAACAAAAAACAAACAACTCAGCCAAGTTCCTTTTAAAAAATAGTTTCCAGTACATTTTACTAAAGATGCATTTCTTCGTTTTCTTTGATTGTGATAACATATTTAACTCAAGAAGAAGACCAGTTCAGTTTACGCAAAGAACCATTGAGGAAGTTCCGGGAATGGGATCATTCAGTGTTTCTCAGAGATAGGACACAGCTCACCGAAAGCAGAACCACCTGGGAAGTTTTGAAACCTTCAGCTTCCTGGTTCCACTTTGGCGCTACAGAGTCAGGGTGTCCCTGGGTGGCGACTGAGAAGCTGCATATTTAATGAGCTCTGCAGGTGATTCTGTGCATCTTAAAATGTAGGGGGTCTCTTCAAAGCGCAAATTGTTAGTTCTGGTCATAAAAAGCCAGTTGTGCCTTGTGCTCAGGGGCTCTTCCAGCTTTGAAGAAAAGGTCAAAGACACATCGCCTTTGAAAAAATATCCCAATTTGAACCAAAGAGCAAGTCATGCTCCCTCTTTTCAATGTTTTCTCCTAGTTCTGTTCTCCATGGGCTCATTCAGCCTCCTTCATACACAGAACAGCATTCAGAGTTGAGCGGCTATCCCACATGTTAGTTGGCCCATACTTTATTCTTCGTGCCTCTGTTTTACTGGTCAGTGACCATGATCTCTATTTTCCAGCAAGAAAAGGGACACGTGTTACCAGCTAAGTCACCTGATGTTAACAAGGTATGGAGTAAATCTGAGTCTCTGGCGATACCGTCTAGGGCAGTGGTTCTTGGTCTCGACTGCTTATTAGAATTACCTGGACCTTAACTCCCAAAGTCTGGGTCACACCCCAGGCAAAACTCATCAGGACCTCTAGTAGGATCAGGCCTCAGTGCTCCGCAAACCCCTGGTGATCACAGTACTGCACCAAGGCCAAGAAGGACCATCATCCTTGGGCATTTGAAGAAACTGAGTTGAACTCTTTACAACATCTAGGAGATCATCCATATTTTCCTTCATAGATAGAACATTTCCTATGCACAACCGTTCACTCTAACAGGAGGACAACGTTTGGGAGATATTTCTTACAGAAACTTGAGGCTGAGAAGGAGCTTTAAGATTTTTGTAGAGCATTCAGCCACCAGGACAGGAGGCCCAGTGTGGAACCCTGAAGTAGAGCTGCTGGAAGATTCTAAAGTGCACAGGCACAGATGTTCCTCACTGGGCGCTACCCGTGCCCAGCTATGCGACTCCTGACTCCGGCCCTTCCTTTGTCTGATTCTTGATAATCTATGAAATTTATCAGTCTTCAGCTCTTTGCTGTCTTCTCAGGAGCCAGTAACAGATCTCCAGTGAGCTGAAACAGGGAAAGTTGTTTTAAACCATTGACTGCTTAATAAATTAGCACTAGACGGCTCTTAGCCTAATTTATCTCTGCAAGCCAGTTTCCCAGGGTATCAGAGCAATAGCACAAGAAAAATTATTTCCATTAAACACCACAAAAATGTCTTTCCTGTGATACTTCACTAAAAGGGTGACATGTACGAGATTCTCAGTCACAAAACAGGAAAGCAATGTTTGAAAGTTAAATTAAAAAGTAAAGCACGGTTAAGATTTTATTGAGCTTAAACCCCACTCCTACCCCTTAAACATATAAATCTGTTCTGTGTTCTGTGTCTCCCACTCAGATGGGTGATAAATTTCAGATGCTGGATTCTTATGTCTCTAAAAATAACGTTTACCTAAAGTGAAGTGCAACATCTGGGTCTACTGGGAGAGCACGAAGTGGCCTTTCAGGTTAATTGTTTGTGTGGTCAGGTTAGGTTTCCCCACCCTTTCCTCTGACTTTCCCATAGACCTGCTCCTTCATGCAGAATGCCACCACCAATGGCCTGACATGGAGCACATGGAATATTTTCCATCTGTCCCCTGAACTGAAGGACCTGCAGTCCCCAGAGGGACCTCAGTCTCTGTGGTTGGGAATGGATGGAAGAGTCCTCCAGCGCTATCACAGTGTGTTCTGTCAAAGCAGACACAGAGTGTTCTGATGGGCCTGGAGAACCTCTATCTGACTTCTCCATCGAAGGACATGCCCGATTATCTAGACCACAGATTGTTTATGTGATTCTTGCAGTCCCATAAAAGTAGGAGAGATAGCAAGGCTGGTATTACATTGATCATAATAGAAACCTCCGCCTCCCTCCAACACTCCAGTCTATATTCCAAAACAGCTAATACCATGGAAAAAGAAGCCTTATGAAAGAATGCAGTGAGAGCGACCAGCTGTCCAGGGTGGTCCTGGGAAATGATGGTCTTTTTTTTTAAAGGATTACATCACAGTCTTGAAATAAGTTTTTAAAATCTCTAGATCTTTGTATAAATTTTAGTCTTTGTATACATTTTTATCCATAATATAAAATTTTCCAGGCAGTGTCTCAAGTCCCGGGAGTTATCCTTTTATTTTTCCCTTTCCCTACCCAGTTGTTTGTTATTCCTTCTTTTTCGCTCTCTTGGCCACTACTTCACTTTCAGACCTTGTTGCTTCATGTTGTTCTATTGTAAAAGATTCCTTACTCATCTCTGGACCTCCAGCCTTGCACAATTAAAGACCGCTGTCGACTGCACACCAAAGCAACCCTTCTGGATTATTGCATGGGTTGTATCACTTCTCAATTTAGACTTTTGCAGTGGTGCTCCCATTCCCTACCAAATTTTGTTATCACAATTTACCTTGGTGTTCAAGGCCTTGGATGTTTGGTTGCACATTTGCTTCTTTATGCTTCTTCATTTTGTGTGTGTCTGTGTGGTACTGGGGATTGAACTCAGGCCCTTGCGTGTGCTAGGCAAGCACTCTACCACTGAGCCACACCCTCAGCCTTCTTTATGCTACCTGTATGTCCCAGCCACAAGACTTTCTCCCACCTCCTTGATTCTTAACTTCCTCTTGTCCTTCTTTTAATTTTAAAGGGAATAAATACAAATATAGCAAAATAACAACAACATACACAAAAATGAAACAAAGCAAAAACAATACAAATGATACAGGGTTTCAAAACAAAATGATACGAATTAACAGTAGTTGTTACATAACATAGTATCTTCCATGAAGTTGCTCAGATTACCAGATGTAAGAATGCAAGCTTGATCAAACCATTAAAGAGAATAAAAATTTAAAAAAAAAATTAGAAGTGATCCAGAGCTTCACTAGAAAAGATGCTAGGAACTCACCAATGGTTGTTATATTGCATATTATTATCTTCAAATTAGTTGTTCAGATTACCAGATATAAGCGTGCAAAATTGGTCAAAAAATTTAAGCATTGACTGCTCCTTTTAATAAACCATTAGACATCCTCAGTATAATTATCTCAGCTATCCATGTATACATATATTTTTCCCCTTCTTTCTTTTTCCCCTTCCCCTCATCCCAGTTGTTCTTTCCTTTGAGCAGTTTCTTTCCCTTTCACAATATCTATTGTGCCTTTCAGGTTTTATTTACTCTTTCAGGTTCTTACGCTAAGGAGACAATACGATGTTTACACACGCAGGTCCAATTTATTTCACTTACAAGTATGTTCTCTAGCCGCATCCCTCTTATCCTTCTCACCTCCAGTTCACACCATTCTCTTCACCTGGACTGTCACTTCCTCTCCTCTTTTCTTGATGAAATCTTCCTTATTCTGTAAAACCTGACTCACATTTCCCCTCCTTCTTTCATAAGCCTTTTCTGGCCACTTGTGTCAGAAGCTTTCTTTGCCTTCCTACCCTTGACCCTTTGGGAAAGAATCCTCTTCAGGCCTGCCTTGTACTTCCACTGTCTTGCACTGTAGTCATTTGGGTACCTATTTTAGCGCTCTCACTGGGCTGCAGTTTCCTTGAGGAACACACTGCACCCTTGTAACAGTCACTCTGCCTTCTAGGTGTCAGATAATTAATGAGTGAAAGAAAGAATAAAGGTAAAGGCCACCTCTTTCCTTCCAGACCATTAAACTGAAAAGCATATATGCAGTACATACAGAGCCTGGACAAATCTCTGGTACATCTAATCCAAGGGCAGCTAGCAGGCCTAAGGGTATGGATTAGCCGTGAAGAGACATTGGTACATCTTGCAGATCATTTTCCAAGACTGTTTGTGTCATTCTATCAGAATAAACGGATCCTCCCAGGTTTTTGGAATTTCTGGGATGGAAGGGGCCAGAGGTATATAGGCACATCACCACTGAATATGTATTTTTAACAAGTTATCCAAAGGTTGCATAACTTTCTGAACGTGTGAAGCTCAAAGCTGGCAAGTACGTGGCACAGGCGGCCCCGGAGCTGTCTGAGCTGGTTGACCGCTGACGTGCTTCCTCGGAAAGTCGGCTGCAAGGCTTGGGCAGATCACGAGTTCACAGACTGAAAGGCAAAAGATATTTTAAAAGGAAAAAAATACTACTTCAAAGGATTCACACAGGCCCAGGAGCTCCCAGTACCTGTTGGTCGCTGGCATCACAAGACAGTTTAATGTATGGGAATAGCAGACTCTTAAAAACTAGCTTGTGTTTACTCAAATTATTTTCACTGCCGGACATTCTGGGTAAAGGTGAGCCGTCACATTTTCTACACAACAGCTACACACAGCGGCATTGTCGGTCCAGCCCTTTCTTTCTTGTAATTGCCACAGTACCCTGACAGTGTTAGTGATACAGAGAGCAGAAACTGTCAGTAAATTAACTACCTAATTCAGGTCCCCAGGTCTTCCTGTTCTTTCATTGTACATATTTGTAGTTGAACTGGTTCATAATTACCTGTATCAATTTCACTTTCCCTAGGTAGCCTTGGTCTTTTTTTTAAAATCTGTAATAGGAGAACAATAATAACTTTAACTGTCCATGGGATTATAACAAAGATTAAA
This sequence comes from Chinchilla lanigera, assembly GCF_000276665.1. Classification (NCBI taxonomy): domain Eukaryota; kingdom Metazoa; phylum Chordata; class Mammalia; order Rodentia; family Chinchillidae; genus Chinchilla; species Chinchilla lanigera. The sequence continues at coordinate 9,291,928 of NW_004955409.1, forward strand.
TGACAAACGTGGAAAGTGTATTTAAAGAGTGTTTTGTGGGCTGAGGGCTGCAAGCACTCGCCTAGCAGGCAGGAGGCCCTGGGCTTGATTCCCCAGTACTGCAAAATAAAAAAATAAACATAAAGCGTTTTGTGTTTTCTGAAGCACTGACATATTTGCATATTGTATACCTGTGTGCATGATTTAGTTAATTAAGATAATTGATTACTCTCTGGCTTATATTTAATCTTTTGATCCTTGTTCCTCTTAAATTTGGCAAGGTAGATGAATAGAGGTGTCAGTGTACATTTATATCTGTTATAAATGCATATACTTTAATTAACAATCATACTATGTGAAATAATTAGCAAGTTAGAAGTGAACCCAAACTAGGAGATTAGGTTGAGAGGATTTTACCAATGCTGTTTGTGTGGTTTGAACTGTAACTTTAGATTCTTTCCATGCTTAGAAAATGTCCATTAATGTAGGGCTAAGTGTCATCCATGGACACACGCTGGTCCAGGGCTATTTGACGCACAGCAATGATAAATATGTTTCGGACCTCACTACTCTTTCTTTTTCTTTGCAGTAGTTTTGGATTTCCATTCTGGTGCAGACTCTTGTAAGTTCTTGTGAACTGGCAAACAGTAGTTCATGGCCTGGAACCTGTGGTAGATCTGCTCCAATGACGTTCATTCACTCATCATTCATTCATTCAGTAAACATTTACTGAACACCCTCCTACTGAAGGTACTTCTGTAACAAATAAATCCTGAGATTAATGGAATAAAAACCTATTTCTCATGCATATCTGTCTATGTGCATGTGACTGATCCGGCAGCCTTCTGCTTTGTTTTTTGGGAGAGTAGTGACTCTTTCTGCCTAGTGGCTCCACGGTGTTCTATGTGCTCAGAGTTTTCACTTAGCAGTGGAAATAGACAGTGAATGTGTTGGCCAAGGGCCTCCGGAACAAGGGCCCCAGCCAGGAAGGGCACAGACCCCTTCTGCTCTCATTCCTCTTCTAAAGGAGTGGGCTTTCCCTCACCCACATGTGAGAGGACCAGTAATACAATCCTTGATTTATATAAATTTCTCAGCACTAACAACTCATTAACAAAGGAGAGCAAAGAATATCTCTGGTCATCTAAACCAGTGCTTTTCAAGTCAGCTGTTCTGAAAGGTTCTTAAAAAGCTTAAATCTACCATAACCTTTTAAAAAAACAGGAAGTAAAAGAAAAACATCTTAAAATCTCTTATTCTTATTTCCTAAAACCACATTTACATATTATTTTTATGACAGCTTTAATGAGATGTAATTCACATACCATTCAATAAACTGATTTAAGTACACAATTTAGAGGTCTTTAGTGTAATCACACACAGGAAACTATCACCACAGTCTTAGAATATTTTAATTACCTCAGAGTAATCCTTTAGTTATTAGTAACCCACCCTTGTTTGTCCCCAGTCCTAAACAACTCACTCGCTTTCTGCCTTTATGAATTTGCCTATTCTAAACATTTCATACAAATGGAATCTTCCCTGGTAATAGACCGGTTTCTTTCACTTAGTGTAATGTTTTTAAGAGTCAGACATGTTGTAGCATGTATTGGTATTTTATTTGTATTTATGGCTAAATAATATTTCACCGTTAAGCCATTCAGGAGTGAGTGCACATTGGGATTATTTCTGCCTTTAGCTGGTATGAATAGTGCTTCAGGAAACACTCAGGTGCAGGCTTTTGTATGGACATATTTTCATTTATCTTGATGTATTCCAAGGGGTGATATTTCTAGGGAAGATAGTAACTATACATTTAACAGGTTAAGAATCTACTTTCTAAAACACCTGCACCATTTTATTGTCCCACCAGGACATCTGAAGGTCCTCATTTCTCCACGTCCATAATATTCATTTTAATCTTTCTTTTTTATTATAGCCATTCTAGTGGATAAAATGATACTTTATTGAGGTTTAATTTGTATTTTCCTGGTGAATGATATTAAGCATCCTTTCATATGTTCACTGGCCGTTAGGGTGTCTTCTTTGGAGAAATTTCCATTTATATCTTTCCAACCATTTTTAAATGGTATCCTTTGAAGCACAGAAGTTTTAAATTTTGATAAAGTCCAATTTATTCACTTTTTCTTCTGTTGCTCTTGATTTTGGTGCCATATTGAAAGAAACAAATGCTAAATCCAAAGTAAAGCAAATTTTTACCTGTCTTCCCCTAAAACGTTTATTGTTTTTGCTCTTACATTTAGCTCTTTGAATTTTTCAGTTTTTATATATTGTGTGAGGTAAAGGTCCAGTTAATCCTTCTGCATGTCATTCAGTTGTCCCAGTGCTATGGTCTGAATGTATCCCCTAGAATTCATTGGTTGGAAACTTAATTCCCAGTGCAACATTATTGGAGGTGGAACCTCTTGAGAAGTGTTTAGGTCATGTTAGGTCTTGTGTCTAGATGTCCCCAAAAGCCTTATAGCAGTCATAGGTGGGGCTTCTTCAGAGGTGGTTGAATCTATAGTGTGTGATTGATTCATGGTGCTGTTCTGGGGTAGGTGACTACAAATCAGTCTATTGATTAGATGGCACTGCCTCAATCCTAGTATGGCTACAATATGAGGCACAGAAAGAGGCTTGTCCTGCCCCTTGCTTGCTTTGCTACCTTCTGCTTGCTGTGAAGTTTTTCCTCTGCGATGCCTGCCTACCATGTGCCACCCTGACTTGGAACCAGCCAAGGATGGACTGAAACCTCTGCAAACTGTGAGCCAAATAACCTTCCCCCCTTTAACTTTGGGCATTGGGTATTTCATCTCAGCAACAAGAAAAGTAACTAAGACAGGTCATGAAGTCTCCACTCTCATGAATGGAAGAATGCTGTTATGAAAGGGCCGTGATGGAAGGAGATTGTGTCATGTGAGAACATTGATTCCTCTCCTCTGGCACTCAGATCACCAATTGGAAAGAGAAGTAGACACCTGCCAGACAGTGCAACTTGTTGCACCTTGATCTTGAACTTCCTGGTCTCCAGAACTGTCAGAAACAAACTTTTGCACTTTGTAAATTACCCAGTCATTGATATTTTGTTATAGCAGCACAAAATCAACTAAGATACAAGTTATCATCTGTTGAAAGACTAGTCTTTCTCCATGGAATGATCTTGGTGCCCATGTAAAAAAAAATCCAATTGACCATGGGTGCATGGGTTTATATTTGGACTCCAAATTCATTCCATTGATCTACATATCTTACACAAGAATGACACAGTATGGTTACTGTTGTTTTGCAGTAAGTTTTGAAGTTGGAAAGTGTGAGTCTGCCAGCTTTGTTCAACTTTTTCATGGCCATTTTGGCTGTGAGTCCCTTGCAATTTTATGTCAATTTTAGGATCAGCTTGTCAATTTATAAAA
>NW_004955409.1:9295773-9322695 GCF_000276665.1 Chinchilla lanigera
AAATAGAGATTATTTTACTTTTTCCTTTCCAAATTGAATGCTTTTTTGAACTTTCTTTTTCTTGCTTAATTACCTAGTGGAAGCCTCCAGTATAAGTGAAAATAATGAGAACAGAACTTTTCTTTCTTAGTTTTGAAACTAGAGAGAAAGCACTGAGTACTTTGTCATTTAATATAACGTTTGCAGTGGAGACTTATAGATGCCCTTCATCAACTTGAGAAAATTTCCTTCTATTGCTAGTTTGTTTCTTTCTTTAATCATGAAAGGGTTTAGGACTTTGTGAAATGCTTTTACTTTGTCTATTGAGGTGATCATGTGTTTTTTATTTTTCATCCTGCTGATATGGTGTATTACATTAATTGATTTTTAGATGTTAAACCAACCTTGCATCCTGAGATAAATCCCATTTGGCCATGGTTTATAATTCTTTTTATATGGTTCTAGATTCAGTTTATGAGTATTTTGCTGATAACTTTTGTGTCCCTGCTCATAAGAGATGTCGGTCTGTCGTTTTCTCTGATGTCTTTGTCTAGTTTCACTTTCAAGGTAATACTGGTTTTACAGTGTGAGCTGGAAAGTGTTCCCTCCTCTTTTATTTTTTGGAATAGTTTTTGAAGAATTGATATTATTCTTCCTTTAAGTGTTCAGTAGATTTCATGGGAATCAGGGATTTTCATCGTGTATAATATTTTGATTACTAATTGACATGCTCACCTGTTATAGATATATTCAAATCATCTGTTTCTTTTTGAGACAGTTTTAGTAGTATCTTTCTGAAAATTTTCCCACTTTCTCTGTGTTCTCTGATTTATTAATATACCATTCATTCACCTTATTGCCTTATAATCCTTTTCATTTCTGAGTTCTAAGCAATGTTTTTTCTTTTATTTCCACCCCTAGTATTTAACCTTCTTTATTCATTTTTACTCAAACTGGTCACTGGTTTGCCAATTCTCTTTTTTTTTTTTTTCAAAGAAACAGATTTAGTTTCATCAACTCAATATATTAGTTTTTCATTCTCTATTTCACTTTAATCTTTATTATTTTCACTTTAATCTTTATTATTTTACTTTGATTTTTACTAAATAAAGTTAAATAACAAAAGCTATAAGCATGTACTCTCCTTTCTTCTTTTAGCTTCTTTAAAAGTCATAAAATCATATGAAGTAGGTTCTATTACAATTTTCACTTTAATCTTATTATTTCCCTCCTTTCCTTGGTTTAGGTTTAGTCTGTTCTTTTTCCAGTGTTTTAAGGGCCCAAAGTTTTCAGATTATTGATTTGAGCATGGGTATTTTTTTTTTAATTTGGGCATTTATAGGCATAAATTTCCTTTTATTTTTCCTTCTTTCTTTTGCATTAATTGACTATTTTCTATTATGGCATTTTAGCTCTTGAATTACTTTTCACTTTTTAAAAGCTACTCTATACTTCAGATTTATATTAACTTCAGTGAGATACAGGAACTTCATTTCTATATAGCTCTACTCTATTGTCCTCTTTTTATTATATGTTATTATATTTGCATTTGTTTTATATAGTTATATATCTGTATTTGTTTTTATACATATTCACACATTATTTTTGCAAACGTAACAAACCCAACACCACATGAGGTGGCGCACGCCTATAATCCCAGCATGCGGAAGGCTGAGGCAGGAGAATTGTTGCGAGTTTGAGACCAGCCTGAACTGCATAGTGAGACCCTGTCTCAAAAAGACAAAACTATAAAACAAAATAAAACACTGCATTAATAGAACCTACTTCATATAATTTGATGACTTTTAAAGAAGCTAAGAGAAGAAAGGAGAGTGCATGCTTGTAGCTTTTGTTATTTAACTTTATTTATCACTTCTGGCTCTCTCCATTTAGTCTGTGGATATGTGTTGCCGTCTATCCTTTACATGGATAGAAAGATCTTGGCTTCTACCCTCCTCCTCTGTGCAGTTATTGACAAATGTATTCATTTCAATATTTTGGCCCGACACTGTATTACATACATACTGTCCTATGCAATTGTTTTTTAAATCAATTAAGAAAAGAAAAGATGCATCCATACTATCTTTTGTAATTAAATAGCTCCCTTTACTACTGCTCCTTCTTGTACATGTATGGATTCTAACTACTGTCTGGGGCTTTCAACCTGAAGCAATTTGTTGAGTATTTCTTCTTTGTCGTATCTGCTAGTAACAGATTCTCTCAGTTTTTATTTTTCTGGGAATCTATTCTGCCTTCATTTTTGAAAGTCAGTTCTGTAGCACACAGGGTTCTTGGTTGACAGGTGTTTCCTTTGAATACCTCCTATTATTCCACTACTTTCTGGAGCCCACTGTTTCTGATAAACCAGCTGGTAATGTTATTGCAGTTCCCTTCTACATGAAGGAGTTATTTTTTACTCTATGCTTTCAAAATTGGTTTTGGTTTTCAGCATTTTTGCTGCACGGTGACTACTTGGGGCTCCCCTTGTGTTTATCTTACTTGCAATTCCTTAGCTCTGTAGATGTGTGGATTCATGCTTTCTTAATAAACTTAGGCACTCTGCAGCTATTATTTCTTTGACTACATTTTCTCTTTTTCTATCAATCATATCTTATTGGTACTGTTACGATTCTGTTGCCACCCTTGATAGTTTTTCTCGTCACCCAAGCCTGTTTATTTTTCTTTATTCTTTTTTATTCTTTCCTCCTTAGAGTGTATAATCTTTACCCATTCATCTCATTTGTTAATCCTACCATTTCAAATCCACTGTGCACTTTCTTGAATGAATTTTTAAATTTAAATTCTTGTGCTTTTCAACTACAGAGTTTTCATTGTTTTCCCCACTACTTTGTACCTGTTTATTGATTTTCTCTATTTAATACAACATGGCCACCATACTCTCTTTTATTTCTTTAATCATGGCTCCCTTTAATTTTTTGAACACACTTATAATCACTACTTTGAAGTTAATGTCTATTAATCCAACAACTTGTTGCTCTCACCAGTGGTTTTATTCTGGCGTATGGACCATACTTTTATGTTTTTTCACATGTCCCTTTTTAAAAAGAAACTGGGCTTATTAGGTAATATAGCAACTCTGGATACCAGTTATCCACCCTGGCCATTATTTATTGCTCATTTGATTAGTGACTGGATTACTTCAAAGTCTGTTTCTGCTGTGGGGACACAGCCTGGTGTATGCCCACAGTCACCTGGCATGGAAGTGGGTTTGGCAGGACCTTCTTTGATCATCTCTTTCCCTGGCCACACCCAGCTATTAAGCGCCAGTAATTGCAGCTGATTGCTCTATAGTTTTCAATAATGAGTTGGGTCATAAACTGTTTCATAAGTGAATCCAATCAAATTCAGATTCCTTTGCAGATATAGTTGAAGAGGGCTATATTTGAAATTTGTTCTGACTCCAGGTCTTCTCGGGTGTCTCTTCCTAACTAGCCATCTATAGTTTAGTCTATATCTCTAATAAATATATTAATCTCCTTCCATTCCCTTTCAACACAACTTCCACTAGTTTTGAGAGTGCCTGAGCTCTCAAATCTAGCTAACACTTAGTTGCACATAAAGTAAATTCTCCAGGAAGGGTTGGGACAAGGCATGCTTTTCCCTGAGCCATAGCCTCATTGATGGAGCTGTCCCTGCTCTTGTCAGCTTGCCACCCTTGACGTGGAACTTCTGCCTCATGAACAGAAGCAAGGACAATCCGGGCCCAGTATCCTCAGGGCACCGTGCCTTCTGTTGCATGCGTGGGTCTTTGGCAGGAGATGGTGCTCCCACCTCTAGTCGTCCTCTCTCGGAACTCAGCCTCAGCAACAGGTAGCTGGAGAAGGAGGAGGACTGCCGGCCTCCTGCTCCCCCGGGAAGACAGCCTCTGGCTGGGAGCTTAGGGGAGAGGAGGCGGGAGAGAGAGGTCTGTGGTTCTTCATTGTAATCTTAACATTCTTACTGAGTTTTAGTAGATTTTCTGGAGTATGTGTTTCTTAGATTGCTACATGCTCTTAAGGCAGTTCCTTGAAGTGTTGTTTTTTTCTTCCTAATTATAATTTTCACCATTTTCACTGAAAGTGGCTTCTCTGGGGCTCCTTGAACTTCTTGCAGGAATGGAAAGGTTATAGGTGAATTTCTTCCTTCCCTCTTTCGTCCACCCGATGTCACTGAGTGAATATTACATGTCTCACACTATGGTGGGAGCTGAAGATACAATAATGAATAAAACATGCACAAAACTTTCTATACAGTGGGCAAGACAGACAAAAGGCAAAGCAAAACGAGATTAGCAGCAACTCTGGCTGAGTCAGAATGCTGTTAGATTTTGAATGAATAATGAACAAATGAATTATATTAAATAATCAGAAAGAAATCATGTTTTGTGAAGATGAAGCAGCTACAATTATGCAGCTTGAGACTGCTGATGAAGAGAAAGAAGCTGGCACAGTAATTTCAAAAACAGAGGGATGATTTAGGTAAAGAGAAACTGAAACAGCAGAACCATAGATCCTGAGGTAAAGACTTTTAAGGAACTGGGGCCGAGGATTTTTAGCTCAGTAGCACAGTGCCTGCTTGACAAACATGAGGTCCTTCCTGAGTTTGATTCCAAGTACCCCCTACCCCACCAAAATTAAATGAGGTCCCTAGGGTAGGGCTCTAATTAAAAAGGAAAGACTTTTAAGGAAGTGGTGATGTCCACTTTTACCACTGCAGCTGATTAACTCAAGGCAAACAGCTTAATCAAAACAGGAGCAGTTGCGTGTGGTGGTGCATGCCGGTAGTCCCAGCTACTCAGGAGGCAGAGGCAAGAGGATCATTTGAGCCCAAGGGGAAAAGAAAAGTAAATAATTATTTAAAGTCTAACATATTTTAGGTTCTATCTTTTATCGTGTGTGTGTATGTGTGTGTGTGTGTGTGTGTATTGTATGTGACACTAGGGATTGATTGAATGCAAGGCCTTGTTCATGCTAACCAAGTGCTCTACTACTAAGCTACATCCTTAGCACTTTAAATGTTATTGTTTTGTGGTATTTTTAAAAATTTTGATAGAAGGTTTTGCTGAGCTGCCCAGGCTGGCTTTGAACTTGCCATGTTCCTGCTTCAGCCTACCCTAGGCACCTCATTTAATTTTGGTGGGGTAGGGGGTACTTGGAATCATATTTTTCCAAAAGAGCAGCTGGGATCATTTGACTTTTATCAGTAGTTTATTTGCTATGAGCCACGGTTTGCTTGACTTAAAAGTAGGCCTAATAATGATTAAGTGATTGAGTGACCACATGAGCAGAATGCCTTGGACTAAAGATGTTCAACTGTTCCTTAAGAAGTTACCTATTAAACACTGTCACTTCCTTTCCGCCAGCACCACTGTCTTCCAGTAATTTGCCAAAATGATGAAAGCAAAGGGAAAGAGGAGGGAATGAAGTATATGTTCTCTAGGCCTTTTAGAAAATGTGGGACTGCCAGAAAGAATGACTACCATCAAGAAATCAACTAATAACAAGTGCTAGAGGGGCTGTGGGGGGAAAAGAAACCCTCTTCCACTGTTGGGAGGAGTGTGGATGGGTGCAGCCACTGTAGAAATCAGTGTGGAAATTCCTCAAAAAATTAGGATTAGAGGTCTCATTTGACCCAGCTGTTCCCCTTCTGGGTATTTTCCCAGAAGAACTGAAAACATCATACCACACTGATATACGTGCACCCATACTTATAGCAGCACAATTTGTTATAGCTAAGTCTTGGAAACAACCCAAATGCCCATCAGTTGAGGAATGGATAAAAAAGATGTGGTATTCTTATACAATAGAGTACTACTCAGCTATAACAGAAGTGTCTTGGTTACTTTTCTCTCATTGCTGAGACAAAATACCCAACGCCTAAAATGAAGGAAGGAAAGGTTTATTTAGCTTACAGTTTGTGGAGGTTTCAGTCCACACTTGCTTGGCTCCGAGGCAGAAGACAGCAAAGCAACAAGAGCAAAGCCGGGAATGGCAGCTGAACAGCAATGCAGCCAGAGCAAAAGGGAGGAATGGCGGCAAGCAGCCTGTTTCACTCCCTTATATTGTAAACAGGCTACCCCCACCCAGAGGGCAGCACTCACATAGTTAATCTTCTAAATTTCTCACATTGACACAATAAACAACATCCTAGAGCAGGAAGGGCATGTCCTTTAGACCCCAGGATGCTGAGTCACTTAGCCAAACCTCTAGACTCTCCAAGTTGACACAATGTATCAACCATAACTGGAAGATAAACTTGAGATTTTTATAGGTAAATGGATGCAACTAGAGCCCATACTCATAAGTGAAATAAATCAGACCCGCATGTGTAAGCACTGTGTTGTCTTTCTAGTGTAAGAAACTGAACTGTGAAAGAGAAAGGAACTGTTCGAAAGGAAAGAACAACTGGGATGGGGGAAAGGAAAAAAGAAGGAAGGGAAAATTACAATATATATACACACACACAAAATAGCTAGGATAATTTGTACTACTAATTTCTGTTAGTTCATCGAAAGGAACAGTGCTTATATTGTTTGATCAATTTTCACACCTATATCTTATAATCTGAATAACTATTTTGAAGATAACAATATGCAGTATAACCATTGTTAATTTTCTATCATCTTGTTTTGAAATTCTGTATTGTGTTTATTGTTTTTTTCCCTCTCTTTAAAATAAAAAAATGTGGGGCTGAGGATTTAGCTCAGTGGCACAGCGCCTGCCTACCAAGCACAAGGTAGTAAGTTTGATTCCCGTTACTGGAACCGCCCCCTGCAAAAAAAAAATTGTAAAAAAAAAAAAAAAAAAGAAAACATAGCGTTGTTCCTTTGGCCACATACGTGCGAGTCTACAAAAAGGATGATACTGTAGACATCAAGGGAATGGGTGCTGTGCAAAAAGGAATGCCACACAAATGTTACCATCGCAAAACATGAGGAGTCTACAATGTTACCCAGCATGCTGTTAGCACTGTTGAGAATAAGCAGGTTGAGGGCAAGATTCTTGCCAAGAGGATTAATGTACATGCTGATCATATTGAACACTCAAAGAGTTGAGACAGCATCCTCAAACGTGTCAAGGGAAATGATTAGAAAAAGAAGGAATCCAAAGAGAAAGGTACCCGGGTTCAAAGGAAGTGCCAGCCTGCCCCACCTAGAGAAGAGCACTATATGAGAACCCAAGGGAAGGAGCCTGAGCTGCTGGAACCTATTCCCTACGAATTCATGGCATAAGCTGTGGATGGAGCTCTGCCATCCAACATCTAATTGGCCTGGCGTGGTGGCGCATGCTTGTAATCCCAGCACTAGGGAGGCTGAGGCAGGAGGATCATGTGAGTTCGAGACCAGCCTGGGCTACAAAGTGAGCTCAAGGCCAGCCTGAACTGCATAGTGAGACCTTGTCTCAAAAAGAAAAAAGGAAAAAAACAAATCACCTAATTGGCTGCAACGTGTTCTAGGCCCTACTTAAAAATAAAAACTCATTCTGTGTTATAAGGTTGATTTTCTTAATTGAACAGGTGCGTGGTGCCTTTCCCTCAGACACAAATATTTGGAGCAGATTCCATCCTACCTAGTTCATTGTGTCAGGTCTTTACTCTTCAGTGTTTTTCTTGCTGAAAGATATTGCTGAGGTATTGTGTAGGTGTATACCCAAATGGCCAAATATTTATGAAATATTTGTATAGGTTTGTAGATCCTGTAAATCACCATGGGGAAAAGATGTATCAAAATAAATGGAAGTCCATTTCAGTTAAATAAATTGTTTAAAGCCAAAATAAATGGTCTAAACTGGTGGTATTTTGTGGTTTAGAAGTAGAAAAGAGAAATGGTAGGTTGCTCTTCTACTGTATGCATATGTATTTTTACGTATTTCCAGGTATTTATTAAATTACATAGCCACATTTGTACTACCATTTTTCCTAGTTTCATGAACATGCATTAAACACTTAATATGTGCCGTGTGGACACACAAGGGATGATCAAAAATACAGTGAATGTTAAAAGTTATAATGGTAAAAGATACATTGCTGTTAATTCCCCTCAAAACCTCCCTCTTGCTTCAAATACGCTCATCTCACGGTTCCTGGGCTGGGATACATGGGTAAGCCAAATCAGCTCTTCCTTCATTTGAATACATTGAAGACTTTTCAGGAAGAAGGTTGAGGGCTTTTATAGTGGGAAGGGATTGTGCAGACTGCAAGGTAACCCCCAAGTGTGAGTGGCTGGCAAAACACATTCACCTGGTGGAATCGACCCCAACTGCAGCGGGCCTCTGCAAGATAAAAGACTTACTGCTCCATCTAAGGGACGTCCCTTCTTTTTTCTTGCTCAGCTTTCTTCCCTCTAGTTTTATAATTGTGTACCACTTTCCTTTGCCATTTAGTGAAGGGAAGCTATTGAGGTTTACAACCTGAGTGCTTCTTTTCTTTCCTTTTCCTCCGGGTGGAGAAGTCACCAAGGATAGGACAGTCACACACGTCTCCCAGGAATTTGGATACTACCAGAGTAATATTTAGAAAAGCTGTGGCATTAGTCATTCCCATGGCCAAGGAGAACATAGCGAAAGAATTCCTGAAACAAATCTCTGGTGTTTCCTGGCCACATTTTTTTCCATCTCTTATTATTCAATGCTTCCTTTAATTTTATATGCTTCTATAATATTTTCATTAATATCTTTTAGGGTAAAGTACCAAAACTTGGATTTTATTGCTTGCAACTGGGGTATGTTACTAACACTTTAGAACTTTTAAGTGTCAGGTATTACTGGCTTCTCCAGCTTGAATAAAGTTATCTTTTGACTTAGGTATGTCTGGGAGTTTTCCTCATGACTGAGGCATTTGTTTCACGTTCTTACTGGCCACTTATATACCATATTACTATGAAGTGTCTTTTAAAATAGCTTTTTCATTTAAAATTTGGGTTATTTTCTATCTTATTAGGAGGGTTCTTTGTATATTCTGAATATAAGCGTTTTCTCTGATACATGGGTTGTGTTCATTGTGGCTTGCCTTTTTATTTTTTGAAGTTATCTTTCAAAGAGCAACAGTTCCTCGTCTTGGTGAAATCTAGCATGTTAGCTTTTCATCGCTGTCACAAAATACCTGACATAAATCAACTTTAAAGGAAAGATTTATCTCGGCTCATAGTATCAGCGTTCCAGTCATTGGTGGGCTGATTCCATTGTTGTGGGCTTAAGGGAAGCAGAACATCATGGCGGAAGGGTGTTGGAGAAGAGAGCTGCTCAGCTCATGGCCATCAGGAAGTAGAATGATAGGGAAAGAGCCAGAGAGAAAGGGGCCAGAGACCATATGTAGGCCCCAAGGTCAGGCCCCCATGATTCATCCCCTACAAATATGCCTCCCCTCCTGTTTCCCATACTTCCTGATAATGGCATCAAATCCTGGATGAATCCACTGTGTATGAATCCACTGATGAGCATGGTGCCCCGTAATCCACTCACCTTGCAAACACATGAGATTTGCGGGGGATAGTTTAAAGCTAAACCATAACATCCAGTTTGTCAATATTTTTCCTTCAATGCTTTGTGTTACATCTAAAACTTCTTTTCCATCTTCAAAGTCATAAAGATTTTACCACATTTTCTCCTCGAAATTTTATAGTTTTACATTTTACACACTGATTGTTGATCCATTTTATCTTAATTTTATGTTAGTGAGAGGTTAATATTGCTGTTTTGTATTTCAAAAAAATATTCACTTGACCCAGCATCATACGTTGAAGAGATTTTTCTTTCCCAGTTGAATTCCCTTAGCCCCTTTGTCATAAAACTACTGACCGTATATATATATATATTATACTTCTGGACTTGCTATTATGTTAAATTGATCTATACATTCATCATTTTTGCCAGTACCAAACTGTTTTTATTACTATAATTTTATAGTAAGTCTAGAAATCAAATAAGGTTAGGCTTTTAACAGTTTCCTTTCTTTCTTTCTTCTTTCTTTCTTTCTTTCTTGCTTGCTTACTTGCTTTTTTTGTTACTGGGAATCAAAGTCATCACCTCACACTTGCCAGGCAGGTGCTATGCCTCTGAGCCATATCCCCAGCTTAACTGTTTTCTCTTAAAAGTCATTTTCAATATTTTGAATTCTTTGCATTTCCATCTTGAAAATTCTATAAAAATGTCTACCAAAATTTTAATTTTCATTCTATTATTTAATTCTGCCAGACCAATTTGGGAAGAATTGTCGTCTCAATAGTTTTGAGATTTTTTAATTGGTAAGTATAGTATATCTCTATCTTGAATTTTCTGATCTCTAAGGAATATTTTATAGTTTTCAATTGGATGTCTTTGGATTTATTTCCAGTTATTTTTTATTTCTTACTTTACTGAAATTGGAAATTAAAAGCTTTTCTTTTCAGTATTAGCAATGCTGGTATCGAAGAATAAAGTTGATTTTTAAATATTAACCTTGTCACCTAGGACCTCAGTGAATTCATTATTATTCTAATAGGTGTTTTTTATGACCCTTAAAATTTTCTAAAACATCAGTTAAATTGACAAATGAGAACAATTTTACTTCTTTATTTTAATATTTATGCCTTTTCTTTTCTTTTTTTTTTTTTAAATGCCTTATTCCTGTGTTTAGGAGGAGTGGCAACACAATGTCGGATAGAATTGGTGAAAGAAAAAAAATCAGTTAATTCTCTGGCTAATGTTCTCTCCTTTAAATCCAAGCTCCTCAAGAAATTCCTACAAATCCTTGGTCCACTCGTTCTCTCTTTAGCTTGCACACATGAGTCATAAGTCTACAGTACCACATAAAACCACTTTGTCAAGGGTCCTAGCATCCTATTTACAGCAAAATCCAACAGGCCTTCTGGTTTCTTATCTTTCTGACTCATTCTATACATTTATTCTTGTCCTTATATTTCTCTGTTTCCCAGACCTCTATGGATTCCTTTTAGATCTCCACCGTGGTTTCTTTTCTTTTCTGTTTGTTTCTTAAATCGTTCTCCTATTGTCAGTTTTCCACACAGCTCCCCAATATTTCCTTCTTTTTGTTCTGTGTGTGCTGTCTCGGGGTTGCAGCTGAGCACAAGTTTTGATCATTTCCAAATCTCTTTCACCGCCCATCCTATTATCTAAACACCTGATGAACATCTGCTAGGACCTTCCACTGACACCTAAAATTGAATATGTATAAAACTTAGCTCATGATTTCTTTCCATGTTCAACCTGAACTTGTGAAATGAACCAGCGGACATTCTTCAAATGTGCAAGGCTTTTTAATGACAGTCATTGTCTTAGTGACTTTCTTTACTGGGACAACATACCTGACATTGGCAACGTAGAGGAGGAGAGGTGTGGCTCACAGTGTCAAATGTTTCAACTCACTTTGGACAGACTGAAACACAGAGATGCATGGTGCAAGGACCTGGGTGGAGAAAGCCCATGTCATGGTGGTCAGGAAAGAGAAGGGAGGAGCTGGGAAGGAGATAAACCCTCCTCTTGCAATCAGACCTCACCTCCTAAGAGCAAGTCAACTATATCACCAGTATAATCCAGTCATCTTCCAAAAGCCCCACCCATGGGTGAATGTGGCCTTTGGGGGAGATTCTTAATCTAAAACACAACAGTCTTGGCCCTCAGAATTCCTTCTGGCTGAAACGTTCTCCTTCCTGCTTTAGTCTTGTTCATATATACAAGTCAAGTCATGGTCACTAAGAAATTTTTCCTAAATAGGCACACTCCACCTGAGCTAGCCAGAACTGAATTCTGTACATAGCATGGACTTTCTGGAAAACATCTATTTGTGATATATATTTGTTTATATGTTTATTTCCCTCTACTAGGTACAAGGGCCTGTATCCTGTCTCATTTGTTTTGTTGTTTTGTTTTATTACAGAGATTGAACCCAAGGCCTTGTGCATGTTAGGCAAGTACCCTACCATGGGGCTGTCTCCCTAGACTATTTTTGTACCCTCAGATTCTACCATGATGGCTGACCCTGAGGAGGTACCCATTAGACTTCTGTGGTTCAATGCATAAAACAATCAAGCCCAAACTAGTAAAGTATATCAACCTATATGAAGAAGAATTAATGTGATGGTAATCATGTGGAAGAAGACTGCGGTGACAGAAGTGATCTGTGACAGCATTTATAAAAGAGGTACGCTCTCAACAATTCTTACTGTTAGACATGTCAAGGGAATTGGGACAGCGCCTCTTGAATCCAACCAAGGATTGCTCTAACTTTGTGCTGTGTAAGTAAGTAGATTCTGATTTAGCTTCTTATGTATCTTTGGCTGCCAATGAAAACAAAAATGGGCTAATTAGAAAAATGAAGAATCCGCTTCCTTGAGAAGTTATATTTCTCACTGTAAAGGGAGCAATTGGCATTTGATCTCTTTGGGTTGGGTGAGACAGAAGTGATCTCCCTAGGTCTTACCATCTCTAGACACTCTGACGACACTGCTTTGTTCTGCAGAGTCATGGACAGACCTGGAGCAAGGTCAGTCCATGCCATCTGTCTGTGTGGCTCTCCCACCCCAAACCCAGACACACCTTGGGTTCTTCATGGGACTTCCTAACTGAAGCATTGAACTGTGTTTCATCACCGAAACACTCACCAGCAAAGCCTACGGCTTATTTGAATCCTGCATAATTGGATTATCTGTGATCTCTTTGTGAGACATTTTCAGGTAGAGGAAGAGTGGAACTTTTCTGGTAACTTCTGAGTATAAATTCTTCCAAAGTTAGAATGAAATGTGAAAAGAATTAAAAGGATAATGAAGGATGGGAATAGACGTGTAAAGTGCAGAAGGTAAACTATGATGTTGGATAGTAAGCATCTGTGAGAAAGGTAACTCATGAAATAGCAACTGAAAAAGTAGGGATCCTATGAGGAGGAGGATAAATGAGGGCTGAGGGCAATGAATTGTAATAGTGCTTAATTTCCCCCAACTGCAAAATGTGCTCTGTGTCCTCCACAAGTTTGAAAGTAAAATTTGACAAGGCAGCTTCTCTGCTCTAAATTACACAAAACTAAGGTACTTATTCCCTCCCCTGCCTCTGGCATTTTATTTGGGTTTCTAACTGAACACGAAATGAGATTCGCTTATTCACTGGAGTATTTATTCTTATTCCACAGCAGTCAGGGTTCTAGAGACTAAAGACATACCATGAATAAGGTGGACCGGAGTGGATGGTGGGTCAAGTTAACAGCTGTCATCTGGTGTGACAAAGGTGACGAAAGGCAACGTGCACATGGCATTATGAGACCAACGAGGAAAGGCATCACCTGGAAGTGGCAGCTGAGAACAGCTGCCCAAGGGAAGCTCCTTTTTATGGTGGGCCCTGTGGGACAACAGGACCGTCTCTCTCTTGTGCTAACATCCCTGGGCCCCAGCATAGTGCCTAACGTGTGACAGAAGCTGCCTTTGCCACTTTCTCATTGCTGGGACCAATACCCGACACCCACAACTAAAAGAAGACAGGCATGTATTTTGGGACATGGTCTCTGACCACAGTCTATTGGCTCCAAGGCAAGGACAGCATGGCAGAGAACAACAGCAGAAGAAAACCTGCTCATGGCATAGTAGCCAGGAAGCAGAGAGAGAAGGGAAGAGCCAGGAGGGTGACACTCTTCCATGTCACACTCCAGTGGAATGCCTCTTCCAGCCTCACCCTACCTCCTCACAGCAAGTTAGCCATAGCACCCACATGGTTTAAGGACCTTCCAAAAGACCCACTCTGAGCACAGAAGGCTTTGGAGGGGGACATCTAGATATAAACTATAGCAGGAGCTGAGTGAAAATAGCTTGAATGAGTGAATTAATCAGCTCGTACCTTTACTCCAGTGGCTGGGTGTGAAAACAGTCCCCGTGGAAGTGCTGTACCAATTCCTACTCCTGGATTCTTACAGGCTCCTTATGAGAAAAGAACCAGTTTATCTGGAAATTGCGATAAACTGATCTGGCATGTATTTCTCTTTAATGTTCCATGAATACCAAAATGGTAGTGTGAACAGCAAATAAGGCCAATGAAATGTCAAAAAAATATTGAATATGCCTTTAAAAAAATTGGGAAACCAGTCAATACACAATGTCAGCTCTTCCATACAACATAAACGGAGCTTTACTGATGCGAAGAAACAAGTCCCTGGTCCTGCTTGAGCTCTTTCAGGGTTGAATCTGCAGTGCTTTAATTGGGTTTCTGTTGGGTGAAATAGCACTTGATGATTATTTGCAGCTACTTCTGTGCACCTTTAAGAAATTAGCTGCCAACTTTCCTTTTCTGGTGACTTGAGTTTGGGAGGGAGACCAAACAATGGTTCAGAGGAATACCCTTCACATCGATGCTCCCACAAACAGTGTGATGTGTGTCAGAGAACATAGACTTCACTCTACTGCTTTGCCGTCTGGGGTAGGTCAGTTAATCTTTCTGAACTTCTTTCATAACCCATGAAGCAGCAGATAACATGATGCTTGCACAAACTCGGGCCATTGTGTGAAGATGAGAAGAGATAATGCACGTGAAGGAACTTTGCAAACTAAAAGGCGGTATATGACTGTTAATTATTAAAATGATATTGTGGGTGGAGAATAGAATTCAAATTGCTGTCCCTGAATGTGGCCCACGATGAACACATATTCCATTTTTCGTCCCAGTGCCCTGGGCTTGTTAACAATTTACCGCTTCACGTATTGAATAGAATCTTGTGCTGGGTGGACAGATGGAGTAATTGCATAAAACAAAAGGAAAAAAAGGCTCAACCTCTGATCAAACAACCCAAATCATCAGCCTCTGCACATACCCTTTGAAAGGATATGCTTTTAATGATTTAGGAAGCTTTGTAGGTTCTTGGGAGTTCTGACTGAGGCTAATACAGAAAACTCGCTTACCCAAGAGGTTTGGTTGACTAATTAGACAATCTGGACTAAGTTGATGGCCCCAGCTGTCCAAATAAAACCTGCCTTGATGGTGGAAGGCTTGGCACAGGACGGGAAGGGGCAGGATCTGAGGGAGAATCAAATCCAGCGAAGACAGCCCAGCCAGCCGCTTTCCCGACGTGACTGAGAAGCAACATCTTTATAAGACTGAAGAGTTTATTTGGACTGTAGCTAAAAGGAACTAAGTACCAGTCACCATGAACAAGGGTGATCTTTATCTGACTTTGTTGGCCTGAGAGAAAGGGAAGGAATCTTAAAAGGCTCCACCAGCTGCAGGCTCCTCGTGGAGGACATCTCCCGCACATTGCTGACATGTCTCAGATTTTTCCATCCTTACCTCGTGTTAGAAGAAATTGCTGCAGACTCGGAGCCCTCCTACGCGGGTGACCCCATATGGGCATTATCAGCGACTACCCCCCACTCCACTGGGTCAGCATTTTCCTGTCTGTTTCTGGTCAAGGCCGGTGACTGCTCTGGGTAAGGCTTTGTGATCCCCTCCTGGCTTGATTTCCCTTGGAAGGCTGTCTCCAGCACCTGTGAGCCCTCACCCCCAGAGAGAGAGGGCTAATGTGCTAATTACCCCAAACCCAAAAATGTAAGCTGTAAACAAAGGCGAGCTGTGTTTATCATCCATCAGTTTTATGACCTTCTGATGGTGATGATATCAGTGGCGTTTACACTGGAAGACCGCACAGCGTTGTGGAGCAGCTGGCCTCTTCTGTTGCTACAGAGCGGAGGATGATGTGGCCCATTAATTGTAGTATTTGCACCAAAGGGAATGTTGCTTTGGCCAAATGGCCAACCTTGACTCTCAGGATTGCCAAATAAATTATTTTCAAAAATCTTAAAGTCAGCTTGGATGGTTTTCAAATAATCCGTGGTTTGGGGGCCTACACTTCCCCCAAGTGAAAAAATGAAAATGCATTCTTTTTGAGCTGTAACTTGATATATACATGATTTGAAGGCAGTAGGAGACAGTGATCCCCAGGGGGGAGAGGGAAAGGGAGAGTGAGGAGGAGCAAAAAAGGGGGAGCTGTTGGTTTGGATGTAGAAGAAGAGCCCTAGCCTGCTGTGATCTGAGGAGTGACCTTCAGCATACCCGACTCCCTGAGCTCGTGCCTTGTTTGTCCACCTGAGAACTGAGGTGAAGATGCCGGCAGAATACTTCAGGAGCTGAAGACCAGGAGGATCCATGCAAAGCGCAGATATCATAAAACGCGGCACGAGAAATGTTTACGCCAACCTGTGGTTTCTGATCAAAGCCACCATGGCCAGGCCCTTGAGTGAAAACTTCTGGCTGCACATGTGTGACTTGCAGCTGCCTTTGGCACCTATAAACCATGATTTGTGAGGTGCTGAACACAGTCCCGGGGGTCTCCAGAGCCTGCTCCTTTGGCACCAAGACACTTTCGAACTGAGTCCTGCCAGCATGTGGAGATGTGGGTGTGTGAACCTTGGCTGTGTTCGGGGGTTTCTGGAAGGTACAAAGGACTTGCCGGTGAAGCCCCAAGCGCGTTTTTGCCCCTGAGCACCTTGTCCTTCATGTGCAGACCCCTGGGAAAACCAAGCCCATCTGGTTCTCATTCATTTACACTTTACTCATCAAAATGTTGGTTTTGGTTGGATGCCTATGTTTTTATTTCAAGCAACCCTTAAGAATACTAACAGAATCGGGGAAAGATGGGTGATTAGCGAGGAGTAAGAACCACCCTAAGTTCTGTCCTGTTTCTAGTGTTACATAGGGTCCATTGCATCGCAATGAGCAGTTTTCTCCATACCTTCCGCTCTTCCACTCAGTTCCCCTGAGTTGTTTAAGGAAACTAAAAGGAATAAAGAAAGAAAGAAATGTAGGACTTTGCTTCTATCTCACTGAAAGAGATTTAGAAACCAACCAGAATCTGGCTTTAAGAGGGGACGGTTGCAGGACTGCAGATTTTGTCCTTTCTTTCTCTTTTGTTTTTAAAGAGTGAGCTGCTTTTTTTTGGTTCACAAAAGTAAGTGGCTGGGAACTGTTTACCCTATTGACTTTAGAGAATTGGGATAACAAGTCTACTATTTTTTCCTTTTATTTGTCAAATAGTCTTGAAACTATGACTACTTGTGAGCTGCAAGAAAAATAAAATGCAGTCTATCTTCTGGCCTTTCCAAGTGTTTTATATCCTCTTGAAGCAGCTTTTTCCTTAGCTTTTAGTCAAAATCAGTAGTTTCAGACATTTTAAGTAAGGCTGAATTCCTTCCTTGCTTGCAGTTGTAAACTTGCTGATCTTTGGGAGTAGAAGTAAAGTTAGATTACATCCTGTTTCCACTGCCACCAGAAAAAGGAGATAACTTCCTACCCAGCCCATCGTTTACACATTCCTGGATAACAACCACAATCCAAACACTGTAGGAGCACGTTGAGGAGTATCTCATTTAAAGAATGAGTTACTGTTGATTATGTGGTACACACTGTTGATTACTGTGTAACCTTAAACAGGCTCTACTTAAAGAGTTAAAGGATTTACATTGTTATCAAGTTTTGATGGTGATAAACCTACGGTACTATTACTAGGTATCTCACCAATGTTTCTATGACATATATTGTTTTTAATGATGTGACATTTAAGGACCCATATAACTTACAAATTAATTTCCATTTTTCTTAGTAATTGCTTTGCATTTTGTTATCTATGCCAGATAGTACAAGACCAATATAACCCAGAAAACTAATTGGGCTGAGGAAACCTTGTTGTTAAATAACATTTGGATGCGTGGCAGCCTCACATAGGGACAATGCCTAGGCTCTGGGAATCGGATCTACTTAGGTTGCATCTGAGATCTGCTACATAGCATTAACTAGCAGAAATTATTAAGCCTCAGTTTCCACACTTCTATAAAAGGTCTAATGATTGTGTCCAGTCTAGTGGTATGTTGCTAAATGACAATTTCCATGATGTAAATACTCCTACTACGGCTGACTACAATTTAGAGATGAGCACAATCAGTTCTCAAGAGCTGGTATAAGCCATCACTAAGACCCCAAAATAGCACCCACATCTTAGGCTTTTGAAGCAGTGAGGTGTTTAATATTGTGCTTCTGTAACTTTTATTTCCTTAATTATATGCCGGTGATGGTGAACCTTTTAGAGCTTTCAGTAATACGAACAGCCCTCTGTGGCACGCGTGCCCTAGGTTTGCCACCACTGCACTATGCTACGCACATATTGTAGGTAAAGAGCCCGTATCACATGTGCTTGCAGCTTAGGGTTATTTTGGCAGAAAGGGGTTATTAAATTAACCAAACACTGACACCTGGGCCTTCAACTTGTTCATGACAAGTTTTGTTTCTAAAATATCTTTTTCATACCTTGTGTTAGTCTATGTGATAACAAAGTGTCACAGACTGGCAGCTGAAACAACAAAAATTTACTCCTGACAGTTCTGGAGGCTGGAAATCCAAGATCAAGGGGTCAGGAAGTGTGTTTCTCCTTGATTTGCACATGGCTGTCGTCTTGCTGGGTGTCCGTATGACCCTCTCCTTGTGATACACAGTCTCTTCTCTTCCAGTAAAGACACCAGTCCTATTGGATTCAGGCCCTCACACATGCATTTTGGAGGAACACTGTGCAGTCTATAATGTACCTCTTTGTACTATGTGTTATGTTTTTATGGCTGTTGCAACCAATTGGCACAAACTGGGTGATTTAAAACAACAGAAATGTCTTCCCTCATAATTCTTGAAGCCAAAGTCCAAAAACGAAGGTATCGTCAGGTCATGTTCCTTCTGAAAGCTCTGGGGGAGAAATCTTTCTTGTCTCTTTGACCTTGTAGTACTCCAAGTATACCTTAGCTTGTGGCAATGTAACTATTCTTTGCCTCCATCTTTGCATGGCCTTTTTCATTTCTCTTCCTCTTCTGTCTTTTTTAATGACTAGTGTCATTGGGTTTAGGGTGCATCCAGAATGACCTCATGTCCATATCCTTAACTCAATCACATCTACAAAGATCCTTTTCCAAATTAGATCAGTGTGGCAGGTTCCAAGTGGACATCTTTGGAGAGGGCAGTGCAGTAGGATAGTATACCACTCAGCCCACTATTGGATGATTAATTCCTCCAATAAAATACACTGGACACCATATTGATTTGTATCATAACTACATGCGGTAGCAATGCCCAATGGAGAAACTGAGAAATCTTGCTTTTTATAGGCTGTTTGTAAATCCAAAGCAGCTGATACCAACTGTGGCAGAAAGAGCTACATGACCATCAAAGACATGGACCTTTCTTTTGAAATGCTGAGTTGTGCTGGCTTGCAGCTGCCTAATTGGAACTTCTTTTCCCAGGTCCTTTGAATTTTGGTGTGAGCGTGTCCCAAGTTCTGGGAAATGGACTATGAATAGAAATGATGCATGTCACTTCCCGGCAAAGGTGGTTAAGTATTCTGCATGCTTTCTTCATATTCGCCTTGCCTTTCATAGAAGACTTAAGAGGCCATGTGAGCATGGTGCCTTCACAAGATTAAAAGATGCCTGAGTCATCACTTGGAAGAGAGCTACTCAGAAGACATAGCCATCAAGGAATATCCTAGTAAAAAATTGCATTAGTAAGAAATAAAGGTTTATTATATATAGTAAACCACTGAGATCCAAGGATTATCTCTTCTAGCAGTTAGCTCATCCTGACTCATACTCCAGCTGGCATTATATAATATATGCACATCATATGCAAAATAAAATTCATTTTATAGACAAATTGAAACATTGGTTCCTAAGATAGCCATCACATTATCTTACCAAGTTTGGAACTGATTATAAAATATCATTGGCTAGAAGAAATGTTTGGCTGTGTCTGAAACAGATTCTAATATGAAAATACTTTAAAGAATTGTAAACATTCTATATAACTTACCCTGAGCTTTCAGTATCCCTGGAGATAACCAAGAATCAATAGTGATACTGCAGGATTACTTCATGGAAAGAATATCATAATTTGGGAAGTGGTTATGATGTCGTGGGAAAGAAACTGACCTTCCAGAAGAATTTGTATTTAAATCCCTGTTATATCACAGTTACTGTGTGACTTTGGCAAATTATTTAATATCTACATGTCTTAGCTTTCTGTACTGTATTTATAAAAATGAGCTAAATAACACCTACTTCATATACAGTGCATCGCAGAGACTAAGTAAAGTACTGAAAGAATGTGGTGTGCTTAACATGTAGCTAAAATAATGATTATGTTCATTTTACTTGTATTATTGCTCTGTGGCTGTTATTTATTTTAATATACCTTTTCTTAAAATACTTCAGATTGCTTCTGCTTCTATCACCAACTTCTTTCTTGGCTTGATGTTTGGAACATCCGCCAGTGTATTAGCTGAGTTTAAACATTCTGGAACACATTCCTTATCTTTGGCCCCACTCCAGGGCTTTACATCAAGAAAATTGCCAGCCTGTATGGGCACAACCCTAGCATGTTCTGAAATGGATAGTGGAAGAGACTGACTAGTCAGACCTTCCAGAGGTCTCAGAATATGGTGTATTCAAACAGAGAAAACCGTGCGAGTCAGGCTGAATTTTGATTTGGGCAATTAAGTTAAGTACCCAATTATTGGGTAATTATTGGGTAAAGAATTAATTGGGTTTTAGGATTGCTTTCATCATCTCTATTTTGACTATGAGACCAACATCACACCTGTATGCCTCTATGGACCTACCTGGTG
This sequence comes from Chinchilla lanigera, assembly GCF_000276665.1. Classification (NCBI taxonomy): domain Eukaryota; kingdom Metazoa; phylum Chordata; class Mammalia; order Rodentia; family Chinchillidae; genus Chinchilla; species Chinchilla lanigera. Next base: position 9,316,372 of record NW_004955409.1, read on the forward strand.
TTAAAATGACCATAAGAGGGCAAAGACTACACATGTTTTGTCCACTACTGTATTTTAAATGCCAGGTACAGTGTTTGACACATACTAGGTGTTCAGTGAAAGTCTAAAGAATGAATAATTACCACTAGGAAATACAAAACTGGACCAAAGCCTAGCACAAAAGTATTCCCTCTTTAGTGAAAGGGTGAGCTCAATTCAAGACCTATTTCCTACATAATTATTATTTCAGAGAGAGGCAAGTAATATGTACTAGGATATTATCAAGCAATAATTGCTATATACAAAGTAGTATGTTTGGGGGCTTTTGAGTTGTTGCTCCTTATGGCAGAGATTTGAGGAAGGAGGGAACATTAGTCCAGCTCAGGATTAACTAGATAAGACATATGAAGAAATTAGCCCTGGAGTTGACACACTGCAGTGCTCCATGAGTGTTTCTGTGTGTGTTTGTATTCATATTAGTGATATTAGCATCACTGCAATGGGTGTTGCAGTGCTCTATCCAGATCTTCCTTGAGGATGAAGGCAGTGTATAGGAGAAAAATAAATTTTTTCTAGGTTCTCAGAGACTATAAGATGAAAATAGATTAACAATGGGAAAACATACAAGTGTCTCTAGTATAAAATGTATGTGACATGGGAAAATTTCATAAGGAAATAAAGACCTAAAGAAATGGCTAGACTTGAAAGTTTTTGTACTGGGTTTGAGGAAGAGTGGAAAATCATGGAAAACCATGGGGGCACAAAACGTGGTGCTTGCTGAGAGGGATGAAGTAGGGGAAACTCAGCAAGGCCTCTTCATTCAGACTCACTGCAGCGTCCCTCTGACATCAGAGATAAGGCTGCTCCTTTCCTCTGCATTCAGGGAGGACATCTCTGAATGCTGTTTCTTATCTTATTCTTTGAGCTTAAAATACTGTGTACGTTAAGACGACATACTAGGTGATAGTGCATATTGAGCCCTGTCAGCAGTCATTCCCTCGCTGCCAAGAGCAATAATCACCCACCATACTAGCTCAGAATGTGGCCATGTTTGGATACAAGGCCTTCAAAGAGGCCATTAACTTGCAGTGAAGCCATTAGAGTGAGCCTTGCTCCAGTGTGACTTATTAAAACAGGAGTTCAGGACACAAAGACACCAGGCTCAAAAAGAAAAGCCCAAACCTGAGCCACCATGTGGGACATCCATGAAGTGCCACCCTGGCAGTATTTGGTGAAATCCTGAAGGTCCAACTTTTCTCTCCCTAATCCTTTTAACCATAGCAGTGGTGAGAGAATTTTATAATAAACCCTCTGCACTAAAATCTCTGTCTCAGAGACTGTCTCATGGGGAGCCTAGCCTATAACATTGAGTATTGGGAATGATTTTTGGAAGCAACCCTCCCCCCCAAATTGAGATTTCACACTTCATTGTCTTTTTCCAGTATATGGACATTCCAGAGAGGGGGGGGAGAGAGAGAGAGAGAGAGAGAGAGAGAGAGAGAGAGAGAGAGAGATCTGATTCCACTGTACTTATAATTACCATTTCCTCCAAACTTCTTAGCTGCCTAAGACACCATACCATGATTGCCTTCCTCTCCATCAGTGTTTCACCCCAGTTTGTCACTAAAGTTTTAAGAACTGTATTGCAACAGCATGCCAGAGGCCACCCATACTCCACCAAGATGAATGAATGGGTCCTCATCATTGGCCAATCTACGGGTGAAGGTCAGAAGGCCTGTTTCACAAAACAGAAAAAAATAGAGCATAGAAAAACCTGAGCATCAAGCTCAGGGCTTGGTTACCACTAAGACAGTGCTCCAAAGAAGACTGAATTTTCAGTCTTTGAAATTGGCTACTCCAAGGTCAGGGATCTGGGTAGAAATGAATGGGGCTTTAGATCCACACACTCAAGAATCTTAAAAACTGAGATCCCTTTGAGTCCACTGGGCTGCAAAAGTGGCCCACTCCTCTCTAGTAAAGCCTAGCCCTATCCCATTGCTGTAAACTGAAGCAAAAGCCTTTGCCTTGAAAGACCCGTATCCCTCTTGGGATCTATATCTATCTCCACTCCTGGCCACATGGCAAGAACTGTGCTTAAATCTCAATGTAGCACAGCCAGGGAAGAGTTGGACTCTCAGAAGGAGGAAACAGCTGCAGGAACTAATCAACACATACTGGCAGGATGCAGGAGAGTTGCCTGGGTCAAGGGGGAGAAGAGACTGTAAAGTTAGACATCAGAGAGTTTATCAATATGGGAGTGCTTCTCTGTGATACAGGATTTAACACCCTGGCAAGGATTGCAGGAAATAATGCTAACATTGAAAAAGAAAATGAAGTGTAACCCTTTTCTCATATCCTAAGCAAGAATACTAAAACTATGAAAGTTCTAATGAAAAACATAGAAGACAATCTTTGTGACTTTGAATTAGGCCAAGATTTTTTTGAGGTCAAATACAAAAAGACTGAACCATAAAAAACTGGTAAATTAGACTTTATCAAATTAAAGGCTCTTGCTTTTCAAATGCAAAAAGAAACAACATTTGCAAAGTGTGAAGACAAGCCAGACAGGGAGAAAGTATTTGTGTAACACATACCTGATAAAGGACTTGCATCCAAAGTAAGGACTTGCAACTCAAGAGATGATAAAAAAAATCCACTGTAAAAAAATGGGCAAAAGATTTGAACATCTACTTCAACAAAGAGAATAACTGAATGGTGAATAAACATTTAAGTGTTCTCAGTCTCAGTCATTTGGGAAACACAAATAAAAAACACAGTAAATAGCCTCTACACGTGGTTAAAATATCTAAAACTTAGAAAAGATTGACTAGTTGAAATGTTGTCAAGGATGTGAAGTACCTGGAACTTCCATGCACCACTGGTGGGAAAGTAAAATGGTACAGGTTCAGCAATCCTTATGCAAAATATTCAAGGCCAGAACTGTTTGATTTTAGTGGGGTTTTCCCTCCAGATTTTTGCATAGACTTTACTGGTTGTTTTAGTCATTGCTAAGACATAATAACGACTCAATATCTTGCAACTTGAAGGAGAAGAAGTTTAGTTTGGCTCATGGTTTTGGTCCGTGGTTGGCTGCCTCCAAGGCAGAAACAGAATGAAAGAGTGTACTGACAAAAACAAAAGTACTCAACTGAGGGTGGCCAGGAAGCACAGAGGGAAAGGAGGAATCAGGGACAAGAATGTACCCTTACAAGTTATATCATCAGTGACCAACCTCTAACCAGGACCCTCTACTAGTGCAAGTCAGGTATAGTGCTCCTATAATCTATTCACCTCCCAAAAACGCCACCTATGATGCTTTGAGGGGACATTTATATCAAAACTGTAACATTCTTCCCCTGGATCCAAAAGACTAATGTCCATTTCATTACACAAAATGCATTTAATTCATCTCTAACAGTTGCCAAAGTCTTAACAACTCCATCATTGCTAAAAAGTCCATGTCCAAAGTCTCCCCTGAGACTGAAGGCAAACTCTTAGCTGTGAATCCATGTGAAAATCAGAAAGAAAGTTAAATATTTCCAACCTCTACAAGGAAAAACTGATCTTGGTGAATAAGAGTACATTTCAAGATTAACCAAGTAGCTCCCAACTATACGTGTTGGGCCAAAATTATTACTTGCAGCCACTGATATGTCAAATGTGTGTTTCCTCCTCATCCAGAAGGATGACCAGAAGATGTTTGCATTTGAAAGTATCAACAGTAACATACACTTAATGGTCTCATACCATGGCTATGTTAGCACTCTGATCGGTCATCTGTCATTATATAGTATTAAGAGACTTGGATGGTTAATGCATTCCATAGAATTTTACATTGTCTATGATATTGTTGACATCACATTAGTCAGATTGGATGACCAGGAAATAGGAAATATGTTGGAAGTCTTTGTATGGTATATATGCTTTTAGAGGCTAAAAGATGAATCTAGTAAATACTTAGGATCATGATGTATCAGTAACATTTTTAGGAATCAAGTGATCTGGACAAATTATTGAATTTTTCAGCTTCTGCCAGCAATAAGGAAGCACAATGCCTGACAGGCTTTACAGAATCTGAAGGTAGCATATTTCACAACTGGTAATGAATTTTTTCTAGTTTTAATGGGGTGCAATGCAAGAATGGGATATGTAGCAATCCAGGTTGAGATGCAAGCATCCCTATTTTCTTGACCATATCATGTCAGACCCTGTAGTATTATCTGCAATGAGGAATGCTACTGTGTGGAATTTATGGTGTCGCAACAGAAAAATCACAATGTAGACACTTAGAGTTCTGAAGCAATACCATAGCATCTATAAGGGAGAACTATATATTAACTGAAAATCAGATCCTGCAATGTTTCTTGACTTTAACAGAGACAGAGCATTAAACTGGGGGACTTTAAATGGTTATGTGGCTAAAAATATGAACCTTTCCTGGGTGTTCTGAGATCCACCAAATAATAAATCAGGATATGCCAATAGGAATCCAGATGTAAAAGCAGTGCATCTTGTACTGAGCATGAACAGGACCAGTGCTATAGTTACTTTTCTTGTTGCTGAGACAAAATACTTGATAGCCAAAGTTAAGAGGGGAAAGGTTTACTTAGCTCACAGTTGTAGAGGGTTCAGTGGATAATCCACTGGCTCCAAGGCAGGGTGGCACATGGCAGAGGGGCAATAGGTCATGGTAGTAGAAGACAGCACAAGAAACAGAAGAGAGCTGGGGGAGAGACAAGCCTCTTTCTGTCCCTTATATTGTATGCAGTCTACCCACCTTAGGGCAAGTATGGCATTCACACTCTTAATCCCAGCATTGGACTATGAATCAATCACAAACTCTAGAAGCCCACTCCAATGACTTCATGAGGCTTTAGGGGTATATCTAGACACAAACCATAATATGCTGCCCCTGGCCTCCAAAGACTCATGTATATTTCTTTATGCAAAAGGCATTCAGCCTATCTCCAACAGTGGGAAAAATCCTAACAGTTTCACCATTTCTGAAAAGTCCAAGTCCCAAGTTTCCTCTGAGATTGAAGGCAAACTCTTGGCTGGGAGCCCCTGCACAAGTAAAAAGAAAGTTGAACACTTCCAGCATTCAGTGGCACCAGACAGACATTTCCATTCCAAAGGTTACAAATGGGAATGCAAAGGAATGGGACGAAAGCAAGTCCAAAATCCAGCAGGGCAAACATTATGTCTTATAGTTCCATGTGGATCATCTGAAGCAATCTGTGGCTAGGTGTAAACTCCAAAGGGATTGGGTGGCTCCACCCCTATCCACTGCTGGTGGTTGTAGCTTCCACAGCTGCTCTCTTGGGCCCACTCTGCTCCCTCCTGGCAGTTTTCCTCAGACGATCCACGTTCCTAGCTTCTCCAAACTTTTGGGTCCTCTACTGAACCTCTAGCTTCACACTCACAGCTTCACACACTGCCCTTTCAGAGGTGCACTGCCTGACCTCCCAGGCCTTCTGAAATCTGGGTGGAAGCCTTCCTGACTGCACAAGTCTTTCATCCTGCATGCACCTAAAACTAGCATCATTCAAATGATGCCTAGGTCTGCTGCCATTAGAGAAGTACACAGGCTCTCCTCTCTCTTGGCTGTAGGGGTCAAATACCTAGATCACTGAGCACTCTGAATCCAATTCTGAGGAACAAATTTTCTATGCTTCTGTCATTCTGACACATGGTGCTCTGCAGCTTTCGTCTCAAAGCAAAGTCTCTCACTTTTGCAATTTTGAGGTTGCAAAGGCTGCAGATTTTTGTGATTCTCTCAAGTCATCTTTACTATTTACTCATTCCTTCTCAGCAATCAAGATCTCCTCTACTGTATATTTGAAATCCACAGCTTTACTAAAGCTTCCTTTCTGGCAAACTCACAACATTTTAAAGAATTCTGCTGGGCTCTTTGCTCTTGATTCTCAACATAAATCTGGCTTAAAGCCCCGAACAGTATCTATGTAATAGCTTCAACATTTAACTGACTTAAAATTTCTTCTGCCCGGTTAACCAGTCCACCACCCTTAATTTGTCTCAGGCAGAGTCTCTGGACATGAGCAAAATGCAGACAAACTTTTTGCCAAGTTATAACACACATTATCTGGAGCCCAACAGCCAGTGTAGTCCTTCTTCCCAGCAGAAAGATTGGTCTTTACTGGCAGGATTTCTATCAGACTTCTGGTCATCTGAGCTCTGACAAGAATCTCCCATACAGAACTGCCCAAGTCATTCCAGATTTACTTTTTTCAAAGCTGGTATCTCTGAAACTTTCCAAACTTTTCCTATGAGCCATCCCCAAAGGTTCTTGAACTACATGGTCAGGTATAGTCACAACAGTCACCC
>NW_004955409.1:9327395-9328545 GCF_000276665.1 Chinchilla lanigera
CTCCTCCTTCTCCTTCTCCTTCTCCTTCTCCTCCTCCTCCTCCTCCTTCTCCTTCTCCTTCTCCTTCCCCTCCTCCTCCTCCTCCTCCTTCTTCTTATTCTCCTTCTCCTTCTCCTTCTCCTTCTTCTCCTTCTCCTTCTCCTTCTCCTTCTACTTCCCCTTCCCCTTCCCCTTCCCCTTCCCCTTCTCCTTCTCCTTCATCTTCCCCTTCTCCATCTCCTTCTCCTTCTCCTTCTTCTTTAGTAAAATGTTTGGGGACACTAAAATATAGTGCAAATACTTTCATACTTAGAGTCCACATGATTTGTGATTCAGTATGATTTCCCACTCATTAAGACTGATATTGATGCCATAAATCCAACCTGACAGCTACAGGTAACAACAAGCAACATTGACATCTGGCTCAGGGAAAACAAATTGGTTATGAGTCCCATTCCACCTTGAATTTATCTTGGTTGAAATCAATACATACTTCAAGTATGAATATCACTTTCCTGCCCAAAGGGCTTCATCCAACCCAAGTATCCAATGGCTTACTGAGTGTTTGACCCATAGACACAGAATCCTACCTAATAGACCATGGTCTAGATTTACACCAAAGGAAATGTGAATGTGACAATGAGGATCATCCAGAAGCTAAGGATTGGCAGAGATATAAAACTATACTTATGAAAGTATAATTGAAGTGCTGATTTTGGGAAGATCCTTTACAAGAATGAGATGCTATTTTCCAGGACTGCATACACCCCACTCATTGACTATCATATGGTATGCTGTACCTAATCTGTATGCTATGTAGGCCCAGGAAAAATGGCATGGCCCCACATGCCATCAACCAGTGCCTTTTGGAGAACGTGTATTTCCAATCCCCATAGTTCTAGAGATTCTGATTCCCTGAGGGGGGGTGTTTCTATAAGAGGACATACTAAAAAAAACTCATCACATTTAAATTATCTTTGTTGTCTGGTCATTATAGATTCCTACCACCTAGAAATAATCAAGGAAAAGAGTCAGCAGTGGCAGGGCTAATTGGCCTCATCATTACGAGGAAAATGCTTTTGGCTCCTCTGAGCTGTCTTTTGGGATTCCCCTATCCAATAGTTTTAGTTGATGAACAATTAAGCAGTCATGTCTTTTTAAAAAATCTTTT
>NW_004955409.1:9328863-9358319 GCF_000276665.1 Chinchilla lanigera
GGCAGCCACATGACCAACTATAGTGAGTAGAGCTATTTGTCTTATTAACCTTCATATTGTATGTTCCCACAGGAAAGTAAAGGAATTGTTCCTAGATTAAATATTTAATAGAGAAAGTGAGTGGCTCTGAGTAGCACAAGGTGTCGTATAGCAGATGCTATGGTGTGCTACCCAATTTCCCATACTTACTTAAATATTAAGCACTCATTTCTCCAGAGATGCCAATGCTACTTTCCAATAGCCCAAAGATGTTACCTGTCCTCAGCTGAAGAGAACTGCCTTTTAAGTACTCTTTTCTGGTGGTAGTTCACATTCAAGGGCTTGTCAATATGGGGTACCAAGACATAACTTTCTGTCTTAATTTAGGACAGCTTTGAAAGACCATCTGCATCTCAGGACTCACTAAGGAGTCTATGGTCTCCTTCCCCTTTTGCCTGACCTTTTTCTCACTTCCTGTAGGTGTTATTCCTGGGAGCACTCTTAATGGGTGTTACCCAAAGCATGAACATCTCCAATTGACAAAGTATTTCCCAAAGGAACCCAATCTATGACAGTGATGATCATAGGAAAGATAAGAAAACACAGATTCACAAGAGAAGAAAACATCAACAATTTTATCACCTATATATCGATAGCTTGATGTATTTTTCTTTAGTGTCTCATATATTTATGAGAGACAAAATACCCAACACCTAAAGTTCAAGGAGGAAAGGTTTGTTTTGGCTCACAATTTGTAGAGGTTTCATTCTATAGTCAGCTGGCTCCAAGGCAGGGTAGCATGGTGGAGAGGCACAGTAGAAGACATAAAAGCAGCAAGGTAACAAAGCAGCTTCTTTCTGCTCCTTTATACTCCATCCAAGCTACCTGCCTTTTGGGTGGTGCCACCCACACATAGGGTTTGACACCCTTAATCCCAGCATCACACTCTTAATCCCAACATCACATCCTTACTCTCAGCATCACACATCCTAATCCAGCCAACTTTGAATCTCCCCACCGATGACCACATGAGGGCTTGAGGGAACATCTAGATACAAGCCATAACATTCTGCTCTTGGCCCCCAAAATACTCATGCACATCCTTTTACACATAGGGCATTTAGTCCATCACTAAGAGTGACCAAAGTCCTAACAGTTTAAACATTGCTGAATAGTCCAAGTAGAAAGTATCCTCTGAGATTTAAGACAAATTCATATCTGTGAGCCTCTTGTACAAATGAAAAGAAAGTTAAAGAATTCCAACATACAGTGGCACAAGATAAACATTACCATGCCAAAGATACAAATAGAGGCATAGAAAGGAATGGGACAAAAGCAAGTTCAAAATCCAGCCAGGCAAACATTAAGTCCCATAGTTCCATGCTCAGCATCTGGGGCAATCTGTGGACAGATGTGAACTCCAAAGGTTTTGGATGCCTCTTCCCTTACAACATAGCTCCCATGGCTTCTCTCTTGAGCTGTTTCCTTTTTATACTTTTCCTCAGATGATCCATGTTACTGAACTTTCTGACATCTCATGGTCTCTACTACATCTTCAGCTTCAGACTTATAGCCTTATACCCTACCCTTGCAGGGGTACACTGCCTAGCCTGCTGAAATATTGGTGGAAGCCTTCCTGACCCCACAACTCTTGCATTCTGCATACACATAAAACCAGGACCACATGGATGATGCCAAGTTCTGCTGATAGCTGGAGCAATAGCCAGGCTTTCTTCTTTGGCTATAGGGGTAGAATGCCTAGATTGTTTGGTGCTATGAAGCCAATCCATAAGGAAAAATTCCCTAGGCTGCTGCCATTTTGGAATATGGTGCTCTGGGGCTGTCTTCTCAAGACAAAGCCACCTTTGTAATTTTGAGGTGGCAAAGGGTGGAGTCCTGGTAGCTCTTGTGATATCCTCAGGCTTTCTTTCCCATCGTCCTCTTCCTTATCAGCCAACAAGTTCTCCTGCTCTTTCTTTTCTACTCAAGCTTCCCTTCTGGCCAAACTCAAAATGTTCTAAATCATTCTGCTGGGCTCTTTGCTCATAGATCTGGCTAAAATCACCCAACAGTAGCCATGACATGGCTTCAACATTAGACCACCTTGAAATGTCTTTTGCAAGATTAATTTCAGTCTGCTGCCTTTCATCTCAATCTCAGACAGTCATAATAAAAATGAAGACAAATTTTCTGCCAGACCACACACATGGTCTGGAGTCCAACAGCCAATGCAGTCTTTGTCCTTAGCAGAGACCTCCTGAACTTGGTCTTTACCAGCTGGATTTCTATCAGCATTCCAATCTGAGCTGTGACCAGAATCTCCCATCAAGTATAGCTTAAAACATTCCAGGGCTACTTTTTCAGGTGACATCTCCAAAACTTTCCAAAATCTTCCCTCAAACCCCTTTCAAAGGCTTCTAAACAGCATGTTCAGGTACAATCACAATAACTGTTCTACTCAAACACCAAACTATGTCTGAGTTGCTTTTCTAATTGCTGAGATAAAATATGCAACATCCAAAGTTAGAGGAGGAAAGGATTATTTTGGCTCACAGTTTCTAGAGGTTTCAGTCTCTAGTCAGCTGGCTCCAAGGCAGGGTGGCATGGTAGAGGCATATCCCAGAGGAGAAACTCTTCTTGGCAAAGCAGAGCAGGCAGAAAACATCAAAGCAGCAATGTAGCAAAGCACCTTCTTCTTGTCTCTTTATATTCCATCCAGGTACTTGTGTTTTGGGTGGTGTCTCCCACACACAGGGTTCAGCACCCTTAATCCCAGCAGCACATCCTTAATCCCAATATCATACAACCTAACCCAGCCACCTTCAAAACTCCAAACCTATGATCACATGAGATTTTAGGGGGACATCTAGATACAAGCGATAACAATACATCTACACATGCTAAATTTTTACTATGCATATGGTTCTTATATTTTACTTTTTCAAATTTAATATACTGTGAATCTTATGCTATTCTTCTATTATATATTATATATAATGTCTATAATATATCTGTTATATACACTATATATTATATATAATGTCTATAATATATCTGTTATATACACTATATATTATATATATCACTTCTAGTTGCTGCATAATTTGTAATACACAATAACTAATATCATGTGTTTCTAAATTTCATTATTATAAAAAATATCATAATAGCTATTGTTTTAGCATTGCATTACTATAACATATTACCTGAGGTAATTAGCTTGTAAAGAGATAATATTTATTTTGACTTGTGATCCTGAAGGTTCTGGTCCAAGATCAGGTGGTCATGTTGCTTTGTATCTCTAGCAAGGGTAGTACATGTTTATGGAAATACATTCACATTATGAATCATTGATCAAAAGAGAAAAACATGGGCCAAGTTCTCAGCATCTCCTTTAAGGGGATCCTCCAATGATGTAAGGATCTCCCATTAGGCTCCGCCTCTTAAGGGTCCAGAGAACCTTCTGATATTGCTACCCTGGTGACTAGGACTTTTAGTTTGAGCTTTTGGGAGATAGTCAACATCCAATCCATAGCAGCCATTTACTTACAAGGTAATCTTTTCCTGTCTATAGTTATTTTATTTACAAATGTAAAATTTTATTAAAAGGTATGGAGATATAACTATATGTCGCTATATAATATATATTATATATACAGTTCTGTAATATATACATGAAATCAAAACTATATTCCAAGTAGATTATATGTTTAGTTCTTTTAAAAATATTGAAAGTTCAAGTCCTGACTAGGTAACTTGGCAACTTAGTGAGACCCTGTCTCTATTAAAAAAATTTTTTTAAGGTTAGAAATGTGGCTTACATAAAAAAGGTTGTGTCTTGATTTCTAACATGCCTGTATTGGGTGTAATTTGTTGACAAAGATTATTTGACTACAGATTTATCTATTCTAAGTTTTCATAGATGTTGTAAGCCCCATTTAAGAGGTTTGTTTTATTTAGAAGATTTTATTCCCAATGTCTTACCCAGCATGTGTGAATACAAAGGCATCTAGATTTCTTCTTATTTTTAAATTTGTTTCAGTCAGAAGAGAGGATAGGCATAAGACTTACCTTTTTGTTGTATATGTTAACTCCTAGTCCCTACTGAAATACCCTTTACCTCTATATTTCAATAATTTCTAAATTTAAAAGATTGCATGAAACTACAGTACCCTACTAGTACCCTGAAGGGACAACTGTGAGACATGAAAGAATAAGAGGACACCCTCAGCCAGAGGCATGGCCTTCATTCCAGTTAATGGACTTCTGGGAGAGGAGCATAAGTAATTGGTTTGGTGGTTGTTCCCACTCCCTTTGAAGGACAACTCAAGTGCTCATCAAGATGTGCCGAATGTTTACAGAGCGCTTCTTCAGATGAGTATCTGTTTTAAATAAGTGAATTTAAAGAGGCCTGTAACTCAGTTAAATTACACCAAGATGGGAGACTGGAGACAGGATATAGCTTCCAGTTGAAATTCCTTGATCTCTGGGTTCGTCTTAATTTTATAGATAACAAAAACCATCATTGGAAGAACTTTAACTACTTGTGTTCAAATGATATTCAGATGGGACATGGACTGCAGGCTCCCCTCAAGCTTGTTGGTTCAGATCCATTTTCTCCTTAATGCAGGCATGACATTTGTTGGTCCAATGAGCACAAGTGGTCTGTGGCTTCAGAAAGCTCCTGAGCAACTCTGGCCAGGAGAAAAGCAGGGATAAGGGAAGCCGTGTCCCTATCTCCAATACCTGACATCTGTGGTGCCTCCTGGGGAGCCTTAGGAAAGCAGCCACAGGGTTTTCGTGAAACAGTCCCCCTTCCTTCCTTGCAGGGGAGCCCAGCTCACACTTCCTGACACTGAGGTCCAGACCCAGCCTCACATACTGTGTTTGAAGCTTCAGTGAAATACATACTTGGCTGAGGCCCAGGGAGGACACTGTCACTCTGAACTAAGAAGTGAATTTTATTATAGAAGACAACTATTGCATGGGGCTCGGAATGCAGAGAGGAAGATCTGGCTGTAGAGCGAGGGTCAAGGGCCCAGCCTGAAGTCCAGAGGAAATGAAGAAGGAGAAGGAGAGGCGGATGTGGAAGACTGAGCAGAATGAATGTCCACAATTCTGTGTGACAATAACTAGTTGTGTGATCTTGGACAAATCATTTCATTATTCTGGGGCTTAGATTTCCAAATGTTAAATGAAGGAGTCAAACACAAAAATGTTTAAGATCACTTTAAGCTCCAAAACTCTGTACTTTCATTTCTAAGGGTATATTCAAATTATATTTAAATTTTTGTCTTTGAGATTTCAGACATTTTTCATAATTCAACTGTAGACTGGTGGTGTTTTTTTCCTGTCTTAAATTTTAATTGCTTACCTCTCATCAAATTTTTTTTTTACTACAGGGGATTGAACCCAGGGCCTTTGTACTAGACTCCATCTGAAGCTCATCCCCATCCTCCTTTTTTGAGACAGAGTTTCCCTGAGTTGGTAAGTCAGCCAGGCTGAGCTGGAACTTGTGATCCTCTTGCTTCAGGAGTACAGTGAGTGGCAGCAGGCCTGTCTCCAGCCCGAGCTTAAATTACTACTGTATTTCCATCCTCTTCCTTCCCATTACTCTCAGCACAACGAACCTCACTTCCTTCACCAAAATGCTGAAAACCCTCAGGATCACACTGATTCCCTTGCACTATTGTTTCACTGCTTGCTTGATCTCAAATAAGCTACAAGCCAGTTGTCTCCTCAGTAAATTTTCTGACACCTCCTGCTCAAAACCCAAAAGATGGTTGGGGTTATGAGTTGCCTTCAGGCCTTCACGATCCCAATTTGTACTGAAAATCGAGGTCACCAGAGGTTTTGCTTTTCTGTCTCACTGGTGGTTTCTATCTGTGCTCACTTTTCTCTTGCTTTTTGTTTTAGCAGACTGAAAGGATTGTCCTACTCATGGTTTCTAATTTGCTCCTCCTGTTCTTTTTTAATCTGCTCAATGACTTCCCTATAGAGGAATCCAACAGTTCTTAGTCCTGATTTTAGTTGACCCACCATAGCACTTGATATTAATAGCTGCCCTTTCTTTTGCTTGAATTATTGGTAGTTTTTGTTTCTCTCGCTCCCATTTGGGACTCAGGACACTGTTCGTTCTCATCTCACCTTGTTTCTTCTTCCTTTTCATTCTGCTTTGCTATTTCTTTCTTAACTCTTCAACATACTCTCCAAACTGCTCAGGGACACAATCCTCACACCTCTGCTTTTCCTCATGGGCCCCACTCCACCATGATCATACAGCTTCCTGACTTGAATGACTCCCAAATCACTACCCCCGCCCAGAAATGTCCCCTTCCTTGAGACTCGCTGGGCTGAATGGGCATCCGACAGGATTCTCAAACTGAGTATGTCTGTGATTGTGCTCCTGACTCCCCCTCCACTTCTAAATCTGGGCTTTTCCAGTGGCCATTGCATCAGAGTTCTGACACCTCCACCCCTCAGTTGCTCAGGTCAAACCTCTTAGAGACACTTATGAGAACTTTTGCCCACATCCTATTCACTGATGTTTTTGCCTTGAAAACACATCCAGAACCCAACCTCCTCTTCCTACCTCCGCTGCTATTTTCCTGGTCTTCTTGCTTTTGTTCTTAGCACCAATTATTATCTCAACATAGCAGATAAAAAGATGTTGTGGCTCCTTTGCTCACAACCCTTCAATGTTTTTTGGATTCTAGGTTTTATTTTGTCTTTAATATGACTCAATAAAACCCCAAATTCTTACAATGATCTACAAATGCTCTAAATTTTTTCCATTACTTTTCACCACCTCTAATACTTTTCTCACCTCATCTTCTACCACACTTTCCCCCATCCCAGCTACACTGGCCTTGAAGCTACTCTTGCACATGCTCTACCCTTGGCTGGGCATGCTCTTCCTACAGATACCTACATGGCTCATCATTTCATGCATAAAATAGCCACCTTCCCTGTACTCCTGTCCTTTTTATCCCATTTAATCTTTCTCCTTAACATTGATCACCATCTGACATAATATCTACTTTAACATTTTTCTACTATTATGGTTTGTGTCTGGATGTTCCCTGAAATCCTCATGCAGTCATGGGTGCAGGCTTCTACAGTTTTTGACTGACTCATGGTTCATTGATGAGATTATGGGTGTAAGTGCTACACCCACCCTAAGGTGAATAGTTTACATACAATATGAGGGAGGGAAAGAGGCTTGCTCTCTGCTGCTCCTCCCTTTTTGCTGTTTTCCACCACCATGAACAGTTGCCCTCTGCCATGTGCCACTGTGCCTGGGAACCAGCTGAGTATGGGCTGAAACCTCCACAAACCGTGAGCTAAATAAACCTTTCCTTCCTTAATTTTGGGCGTCAAGTATTTTTGTCTCAGTAATGAGAGAAAAGTAGCCAAAATATCTACTGTGTCTCTTATCTCACTGAAGTAGTCACTTTACAAGGGCATGGGCTTATCCTGTTCTACTCATTACTGGCCCTCAGTGGCTACACTTGGATTGAGCACCTCGTGAGTGCCTATTTCTTATTTGATGAACAAATACAAGAATAAATGAGGATGTTTAGGCTAGTCCCACGGGTTTTGGAAAAGTTGGGTTAGGGAAAGTAGGAAGAGAGGTTTAGAGGTCGGTCTAGCTGGGAGCCATGTCAACCATGTATCAAGTAAAAGAGCACAGCTCTGCTAGGATATAAACAGTGCAGAAGCTCAGGAAAGCAAACCCTCATGTTTCTGGTTTGTTGTGGGAAGGCAAAGATGTGAAGGACTTGTGCCTCATGATTTAGAAGACTTTTATACTCAGTGAGGCAATTTGCTTCCCTTGTGGCTGTGTCCTTAAGTACAATCACAATCCAGTAATGCACATCGCTTTATTATGAAGTTTCTCCATCAGTTTGGATGTGTGCTGTGTGTGCACATGTTTCCAATAGTGTGCCAGATGCCAGAAAGCCGGAAGTCACCATCTCAGTTGAAATCAATGACCCATTCAACATAATATTCCCTTTCCAACAGTGGTCCAAGGAAAAGGGGTTGAATGAGACACAGATACTTGATAGCACATTGTCATTTGTAAAGCTGGAGCTCTAACTAAAATTGTTTAAATTAATAGGCAAACAAGGTTTATTGGCTCAAATAACTTGGAAATTTAATGGATGTTTTTAGGTGCAACTGGATTGAAGGACTCAGATGAAATAATACCTTTGTAGGTGTCACTGGAGTTCTTCTTTCCTTGGTTGGCTTCATTCTGAAACAGGTTTGCTATTGGTGATGACAAAAAATAGCTTCAGGCAGTTCCAAGCTTATGTGACCCCCGCTCTGTCACAGTTCCATGAAGTTGGCATGGGAAAGGCTGTACAAGGAGGCAAAGCAGGGCAAATAAAAAAGTAACACTGCCATTCTTCTCTAAATGGCCGGTTGTGAAGTTGATTTATTCAAAAATTTTAAATGTGTTTTTGTTTCCTTGAAGTCAATGGCATAGATTTTTCTTTTCAAATTCAGCTGGCTTTCATTACCACATTTCTTAGAACACTATAATGTTTTATTTCCTCTGCAATGCTTTCATAATGTTATTGTTCTTAATAGCATTGATGAGGCTTTGGAAACTTTAGACCAAACACAATTGAAATGCTGGTTAGCCCCTTTGTATGGCTGTCATGACTTGATGAAAATTATACAGACTAAGATTTGAGGCAAGCAGTGTGGTCCTTTCCACTGAAATAGGCCTCACACCATCCATGGGCCAAAGGCGAAAATGAGTTGGCTTCTACTCCTGGGTGCAGTATGGCTCCCAAATTCATAACTTAGGGAATCAAAAGTGCTTCAGTACTACGTTTGGGACTGGTCCATGGGAGTCCTTTAACATGGACTTGGGCTATCACCTTCTGTTTGGTCCAGGGTTTGGGATTAGAATCTTCATCTTGTTCTTAAAGCACTGGGTCTTTGCCACCAGAGTCACAGTTCTGTCCATCCCATGTGAGCTCTGGAGGAGCTCTGAGAGGAGATCAAAGAAAGAGAGGTGACAATGAGACGAGAAAAATCAGACTTTGTAGCTGCAAGCAGCAAAACTAATTCTGCTGATTTAAGGAGGAAAAAAGTTCATAAGAAAAATATGAAGTAGCTCATAGCATCACTAGGATAGATGAGATCCAAGCATAGAAAATGGTCAGGGACATACACCACCACCAAAATATATTAAAGTCCTAATCCTTGATGCCTATGAAAGTGAACTTCTTCAGAAAATGGGTCTTTGCAGGTATACTCAAGTTACAATTTAGTCTTACTGGATAGGGATATTTTCCTAATCCATTTACTGTGAAAAGGGAACAGAGTTTATACACAGAGACACACAAGACACAGGGAGGTGCTGAGTTGGCAGTGATTCCGCCACATACCTAGGGAAGCTATGGACTGCCAACAGCCACCAAAAAGCAGAAGAGTCGAAAAAGGATTCTTTCTGAGCCCAAGGCCAAGGATAGCATATGTGCCTGCCAGTACCTTGATTTCAGACTTCTAGAACTGTAAACAAAGACATTTCTGCTGTTTTAAGATGCTCAGTTTTCGGTCCTTTATTGTGGCTGCTCTATGAAAGTAACACAGTAGGGAAGCTGGACAGCAGGCCCTCGCCATGACCCTGCCCACAGCAACCAGTTGCAAAGATGCCACCGCTGCCTCAGGCTATTGATGCTGGTGTCACTGTCATCAGGGTGAAGTCTCCATTCACTTCATTTCTTGGTATTCAAGTTCTAGGCAGGAGTGTCTGTCTGGCTGGGTAAAGTCAAGGGCACATGTCTGGCCTTTGGGAGGTTCACAGTGGGTCATTCCCAGACGTGAGAAGTCAGCTTCCAATACTGGGCAAGATACAAAATCACCATGACTCATATAGGCAAGAGAACAGTGATTTTAAAATGTGACAAGATGCAAATGATAATACTGAAGTTTGCAAGTTACTTGCTTTTTGACATAAACTAGAAGAATTGCAGGTTTATATTTTATGATCCTTTTAGGTTGCTGCCGGAAGGCCAGGAATTGAGTACATGCTCGTTGGGCAGGTAGGAAGATGAGACCATTTCCCAGGCAGCTCCACAAAAGCAAGGGAGGTAGAGGTTCCTGTGGAGGCTGTGGCCCTAGGATTCCAGGCGGGCCCTGGGGAGGGCCGCAATGTGGCATGGCGCAGCAAGAGTGCTGGCTCTACAGTAGGCACTGGGACTTGGGCCCTGGCTGTGCCATATACTAACTGGGGGACTTGGTCATTTTTTTAATCTCTTGAAGCCTCAGTTTCCCTGGCAAAGTGAGGATAATAGTACCAACACCACAGAATTGTTGCAAGAGTTAAATGAATTAAGTCAAATAAAGTGCTTTAACAGTGCCTGATCTGTAGTAAGCACTCAATAAATGTTAGTTGTGTTTCTTATTAAGTTCTGAGCTTTACAGAAGTTACATTTGTCTCTTTTGGAGAAGCATTTCTGAGCACAACATTCACTGAAAACCAAAAACTCTATTCAAAGAACAAATGTTTAGCGTTTTTCTTTAATCATCTGCTATGGTTTGGATGTGATTCAAGCGTGTCCTCCAAGAGTTCATGTGTTGGGAGCTTGGTTCTCAGTGTAGTGATGTTAAGAGCTGGGCAGAGCTAAAGAGATGTGGTCTAGTAGGAGACCCTTAGGTCACAGCAGATGTGATCTCAGAGTTAACTTTGGGACCCCAATTAGCCAATCTGTAGTCTTCTGGCTTCTTATCTCACCACGTACTCTCTTTCTCCTGTGTATGCTTTCACCATGGTGTCTTCTGCTACAATGTAATGTAGCTGGATAGGCCCTCGCAAGAACCAGTGCTACGCTGTTTGGGCTTTCTGCCCCCAAACTGTGATCTAAATAAACCTCATTTCTTTATATGTTAAATGAAAGCAGACTAATACATGAGCTATATGTTACAGACTGGGCAAAGCTGAGTGTTTTGCCCCTCAAAGATGCAACCTAGAAATACAGATGGTCCCAGGACTTCAGGGTTGAGGCAATAATGAATGTTTTCCACACATTAGCTGCTCAATAAATATTTGCTCAGTGTACTTGGGAAGTCAAGTGAGGTGCTTACAAATACCTTCTCCTGCCACGTCTCATATTGCCTGCCACACCCCCATGACTTTCTGAGAGTTTCCCGTGTATAGCTTATATTATGTTGTAACCTACTACAAGTCAAATCTTGATCTAGGGAAGCTAATCCATGGGTTGACCATTGTCTACCCCAGTTGGCTTTATGTAAATGTAGAGTCTTATTGGGATGACCTGGAGTGGCCACGATTTCTTGAACCAATCAAATCCATTTCTCCAAATTTGAGAACTTGAGCTTGTAGAGAGTGAACAATGTGTATTGGGGACAGAGGCAAAAAGTACACAGAGCAATGCCAACATTAGTTGAATCCATAAGTGAATATCTGAAGTACGGAATTAGCAAGAGGGTTCTTTGCTGGCAGCACAAGGACAGAAATAGAGACAGGCATGTGCTAGGCTTTAGACCTGGAAAGTCTCCCTGGTCTCAAGTGTTCAGAGGTGGAGGCTTTGTGGAAGTGATGGGTTGGGGGATGCTATACTCATTGGTGGATTAATCCACAGATGAATTCATGGCCAAATGTGCTAATATGAGGTGGAGCCTGGTTGGAAAACATAGGTCCCTGGGGCAGCCTTTGGAGGGTGTATCTCCCTTTGTCACTTCTCTGCTTCTTGCTGCCCTGAGGTGAACTCCTTTCCTCCACCATACTCTTTCACCATGCTCTTTTTTCCTTGGAGCCAGCTGGCCGTGCATGGACTGAGCCCCCTGAAACTGTGAGCTAAAATTAACTTCTTCTCCTTTCAGTTACAGATGTTGGGTATTTTGTTCCCGAGATAAGAAAGGAACTAAAATAGCATGTATAACAGCAAGCCACCTGCCGGTGCTGTACACAATAATCTCATTGAATCTGTACCATAATTTAAGGAAGTAGTTGACATTATTACTTCCATTTTACACACAAGGACACCAAAGTTTAGAGTTGTGAGGA
This sequence comes from Chinchilla lanigera, assembly GCF_000276665.1. NCBI lineage: Eukaryota > Metazoa > Chordata > Mammalia > Rodentia > Chinchillidae > Chinchilla > Chinchilla lanigera. The sequence goes on from NW_004955409.1 coordinate 9,340,889, forward strand.
GGATGAGGAAGGTCCTGAGGTTAGGAGAAAGTGAGGTGGAGCTCCCTCCTGTTCCAGCCTAGAAGCAGCTGCATCAACCAAGGACCACTCGCAGCTGAGGTGCAGCCTCCCTGGGCCACCACAGCTGCATATCAAGCCATCCTCCAGGCCTGTTCTACTTGGAGGCCTAGTTGTGGCCTCCACTGGCACTGGCAGTGTATTATTGTAAGAAATACTCCATAAAGAAAGGAAACATGAATGTCTCTTACTCCCTACGGCCTTACTGTTCATAATGGGGTGCAGAGACAGCTAATTCAGCATTGCCTCAGCTTCCTTTAGAAAGGCAACATTCTGAGTCCCCCTGCAGACCTCTCAAATGAGAATTCTACCTTTTTTTGAATAAAATAAAAATGATTTAATATAAAAGCGCAGGTTAAAGGCAGAAGGATGGAAAAGAATTCTGTCTTTTCACAAGAGCTCTACATAATTGATGTGCCCATTAAAGTTTGAGATGTGCGTCTCTAAAACACTGATTGTCAAATCTGGCCTCACATTGGGAATTTTAAAAACTACACTATCCTAGATCCCCACCCTTGAGTCCCTCTGGTTTTGTTGGTATGGGTTATGACCTAGACTTTTAAAATTCCTAAGGTGATTTTAATGGCCAGCCAATGATTTGAACCACTGTTCTGAAACCTCAACCTATGTATGAACAAGTGACAAAACCCTGACACTGATGAAAGGTTGTGAAATTATGAACATTAGTGGATAAGTTGAATTCGGATTTGTTCACAAAGCTCTGATGATTTAAAAATCCTTGAAGCTAGAGAAAGATTAAGTATAGATTAAGTGTGATGAAATTAAAATTACTGCCGATGACTCTTTCTAGCCATTTCCGCTTCTGTGCCTGTTATAAAAGAGCTTATTGCTTGTGTATTTTCCTCTCCCTTGCCTTTAGAGGAAGGTTCTACCTTTGTGTTTAAATGATATGGACTTATGAGGAAGTAGAGGCGAGGAGAAAGATAGAAGGTAGTAGTGGTCATGTTGGAATATGAAGTCTGGAAGAGGATTTGCAAAATAGATGTTGGTAAGTGTGGATTTAAGGAAACTAAGCAGAGGATTTTTAAGAAGACATGGTTAGAGTGGGAGTGTTATGAATTAGGGTTGCATTAAAGACAACAAGCTTGTTGTGATGGTGCATACCTATAATCCCAGCTATCACAGAAGTTAAGGCAAGAGGACAGCAAGTTTAAGGAGACTTAGTGAGACCTTGTATTAACATGAAATAAAAGTGCATGGGGATGTAGCTCAGCAGTCGCCAGATTTAATTGCCAGTGCAATAAAAGAAATAAGAAATAAAACAGTAAAATGCAAGAAAAGCATTGAATTTTAATAAACTATTATGGTAAAATATACATGAACTTTGCCATTTTAACCTCTAAAAGAGTACATTTCAGTCACACTAAGTGCATTCATACTGTGTGCAACCATCATTTCCAGTACTTTTTCATTATCCCAAAGTGAAATTTTGTACCCTTAATCAAGCAAAAACCCCTATTTGCTTTCCTTCAACCCTAGTAACTATCTTTCTATTTTCTGTCTCCATGGATTTGATTGTCCTAGCTACCTCATATAAATAGAATCATTCCATATTTGTCTTCTAGTGCTTTGCTTATTTCACTACCAGAATGTAACTTTTCTGGATAAGAATTGAATTTAGGAGATAATTATCCTAAGCATTAGGCCAAGCTGAATGTAAAAATAGGCTCAGAAAGGGCTGAGGTACACAGGATTTCTGAAGCAGTCTGAAAGGCTATTCACAACTGCTCCATCCAGCCTCCTACCAAGGGTGCAGGGGGTTTCTGTTTGAGTTGGCTGTGTATTGTCCAGCTGCTTGAACTTTCAATTTCTTCCAAAACAAAAATAATGTTTGAACAACACTGCTCCCTCTGTGGCTCTGTGGAGATTGGTTGCTTGTTGATAACTGACAGAGGAGTTTGTATGGCAGCAACTAGTTTTTCTTTTTGCAAGAGATCTGCTTAAGTGGCAGCAGTGACCTTAAAACCTATCAGTCATTTCTGAAGAGAGTGCTTATGCTTTATACCGCAAGTGTTGAGAAACAGGAAACAAGAGGGACATTGCCGTTGTCTTTTATAGCATTTTGAGACATTTACAATCAACCTGTAAACTTTTCAGGAAATACTCAAAACAGTTTGGACAGGGTATTCAATATGTCTGGTCTCAATGGTTTTTTGATTTTGGAAGTGTGAATGGTAACGCTTACCTAAAAGGATTGTGAAGAGAATTCAATCTACAATCTTCTATGTATTTACATAGCAGGCCCTTAATACAGGTGCCATTTATCTGTGTTAATTCTCTCACAGTGATGATAGATCCTTTGCAGTCATCAACATATTTGGTAAAATTTCAAATTCGTTGGCAGTTAAGTTTCTAGGTCCTGTTATATATGATATTTCTATTCAGATTAGTAGCATATTACTATTTCAGCTTAGATTCGCTAGAAACAGAGCGTGAGGTAGGGATTTGGCTTCTTTTCAAGAAAAGCCTGTAAAGTGATGAGAGGAACAAGATAGGAGAGGAGGAGTCAAGAAAGGGTGCAGTTGTAAATAAATTCTAGCCTTTGTTTCTGAGGATAAGAGCAGTGTTATAGCTTCTATGTAGATGTCACCCAAAAGCCTCATGCACTCACAGGTAAGGCTTTTTGAAAGTGGCTGGATCTAGGGTGTGTGAATAGGGATTAAGAGTGTGATAGCTAAATTAATTAATCCTCTGATTGGCTTACCATCATTCTGGGTGTGGATAGTGGGAAGTCCCATGCTGGGTGTGGGTGGCATCAACCATTATACTTGTAGTCTTGATGGAATAAAAGGGAAAGATGAAAGGCATGCTCTTATTTATTCCTTGCTATTGCTGCTTCCTGTCTGCACTGCCATGGACTGTTTCTCTTCTATTATGCCTGTCTGCTATCCCACCCTGCCTTGGGCCAGCTGACTATGGACTGAAACCTCTACAAACTATGAGCTGAAATAAACCTTTCCTTTTTTAACTTGTGAGTATTGGATACAGTGCTTCAGCAATGACAAAAGTAACTAAGAAGGTAGGGTACCCAGGAAGGGGCAATTTTGGAGTATAAATCCCGCCACAAGCCGCGTCAGGGAGCAGTTCAGGCTTTCATTCTATCTGGGATCACTTTATGACTCTAAAACTTTTGTGGACCTTTGGAGAAACAAAAATAGCCAGTTGCTGTGATATCTGTGTCCTCTAACTTTAAAAGACTACCCAATAGATTCTCTTTAACCATCTCTTAGTGATGATTCAATCAAAATTGCTCAAAATTGAAAGCAAAACATTTCTTTGTCCATGAATTTCACTACTATTTCCAGAACATTTGTTACATTTTCAGAGCTGTACTTGGCACTAAAATCATGACAAAAGAACTGTAAAAGTTGTCAGCGGATATTTTTGACCTACTTAAAAATTGACAATTTGAAAGCAAGATAGTAACAATAATTTTATATGGGCTTTTCTACAATGTGAGTGCTTTAAAAGATAATGCTTTAACTATTTGAAAAGGGATGGTACTAGGACTTGTTTAGATATGCTCTTTGCATAGTTGAAACTTCAGTGTGACCCTGTTTTGTTTCAAGCTATTTCCAACTGGATATGAAAATCAGGGAAAAATTGTGATACTGAGATGCACCCTTAGAAAATGGTAAATTCAGAGTGTACCCTTTGAAATTAATCTGGAAATAAGTAGCTTCTGAATATAAATACATGAAACTTTAATATCTGTTGAGCAGCAGATACTTTTATAATGGTGCATGCTTGGAAGGAAATGCAAAAAAAAATGACATTTCTTATTTTAAGTCTTCAAGTTTCTGCCTATACATTTCCAACAATCATATTGTCACCAGACCCATATTTGGGGATAATAATTGATGTGCTCCATAGAGGCAAGCAGTGCAATCTGTGTCTCTCATGGATGTTTGTTTATAAGCAGCAGAAATGAACTGGGGATGAGGGAGAGTTGACTGGGAGGATAGAAGGGAAGGCTAAGGCACCTGGATAGGAAAGGACAGAAATTGCATCAGAGGTGTCCCCAGATGTGGGAAACAAACACGATGGTCTGGTCTTTCATTAGGATGCTTCTGCTTGGCTGAAGCTGCTTCTGGAATTTCTTAATCTCTACATTTTCCTTAAGATCCAAGTCTCAGGGATCCGTCATATTGGCTTGGGCAGAGGAGGGCTGGACACACACTTATTCAGTTCATCCATTGATCTCTACTACTTCACACAAGTAATATGGACACACACTGCCTGATGGACAGCCCCAGAACCATGCCTTCTATAGAAAAAGCCTTATTTTTTCCAGTATAAAATAAAAGTCCTCTTAAAAGTGTAGGAGTGGTTGTTGGACATTCAGGATGGACAGTATGACTTGTCAGATGATTTCCCTTAGATGCACAAACATCGATCTATATGCTTGCTCTTTTATTTTTACTTTTTTTGTGAAACATTGACTTCTCTCTTTGAACTTTTTCTTTTCTTCAAATGTCTCAAATAATTGGTGTAAAGAATATTACACACACACACACACACACACACACACAATGCCAGAGTCAAGCAGAATCAAGCTATTCACCGGGTACCACCAGCTGCCTGTTCACACATCAACTTCTTACAGTACTTTCCTTCTTCCTCTGTCAATCTCAATTTGAGATTGTTTTTCCCAGTCCTTTGTTTTCTCTTTCTAATCATTACCAATTTTTGCCCAGGAACTCTCATATATATTTCTCTCAAGTTTCCATTTGTGCATTAAATTCTCATAGAACGTGCAATGTGTGGGGCTGAGGATTTAGCTCAGTGGCACAGTGCCTGCCTGGCAAGTGCAAAGCCGTGAGTTCGATTCCTGGTACCGGAAGAAAAACAAAAAAACAAACAAACAAAAATGTGCCATGTTATAAGTTTAATTTTCCATTTTCTCCTATCTGATGAGAATGCCAGCTGATGAAAACGCTGGGTTGTCTTATGTCCCTACCGGATTTTTTTGATCCTTTTTATTCCATTTTGTATTCTCAGACTTAATATTTGCTCAAAATTAAAGGTGTTTACATTTGGAAGCAAATATGGGGAAATTATCTAAGTACAGCTTAGCAAGAGCTAAAGTAGGAAGCGGCATGTTTTGCTTGTTCTGTCATAAATCATACTAGTAGTCTTCATTATTAAAACATTACTCAGAGTAACTTTATGTGTTCATTCATTCATTCATTTTTATTACCAAGTCATTATGAGCCACTCACTTTGCCATACACAATCCTTTCCTTGAAGGGAGTTCATTGACTTTAAAATGAATTTAGAGACAAAAAAAAAGAGGAGTTATATGAAGGTTTCAGTGAGAATCTTCCAGGCTGGCTGGAAGGGTTAGGAAGGAAAGTATGCTGGTAGTTTTGAAAAGAGCCTGCTCTTTGACCTGTATCCCTAGCACTATCTAGAATCCCAGGTCCTGAAGCAAAACTTTCAGAGCCTGAGGCCCCTTCTACCAGCAGAGAAATAACCTGCCATACACCAGAGATTCCCCACCTCCAGTTCCCTGAGCCAAGGAGGAGCTTCACGGACAGAAGCATGGTGGCTAGAGCTTGGCAGTAAGAGGAAGGCATGGTTGTGTGGTAGGTACCACAGAAGCAATCGAACTATTGGCTTTCTAATTAATTGAATGTATTTTAACTCTGCCAATCGATCTTAATCTTCTTTAGAATATTTCTAGGTATTTCCTGCCAGAACAGGACCAAGTCTGCGGCTTAGTATCACAAATATTATTTGCATTTTCTAGTATTGTCAAGTCTTTTAAATCCCCCCCACCCCTTTCATCTGGAACATCCACAGCCTTTATCTTTTATGACAATGACATATTTGTGGAATGCGCAACCCCTCCTACCGTCACCACTGTTTGGAATAAAAATGTTCTTTGTATTAGGTGTGTCTGATATTTCTGTGGTTAGATGGAATTTATACATTCTAGGCCAGAGGACTGTACAGGTGATGCCGGGTTTTTCTCAGGGGACTGTGTTTGTTCTTCACTGGTAATGTCAGTTTCATCAAGGGGTTGTCCAACTTCTCAATTACGTGACTGCTGCTCCCACTACACTTGCAGAGACACTTTTAAATAACACCAATACCCCGGTTCTCATCCACATTTCCCTTAGACATGGAATCCATTGATGAGTTTTGTCTGATCTAAGCTTTACTGTCATGGTTGCAAGATATAGTAACGATGCTTCAGGGCCAGCACTTCCCACATATTCTGCAGTCAACTGGTCATTCCTGCCACCAAGGGTCCTCTTCCCCATTTATTTGTTACTATCTAATTTTGTATGAACCGGTGGATTCCTGTTGTTTTTAATGGTTTATAACTCGCTGCTGTTCTTATTTCTTTCAGTGCTCAAATGTGTATATTCTACTGTATGTAAAATACCAGGTAAGTGCAGCTTTGTGCAATTTATCTGCAACCAACCAGATCATAGTTCATAAGTCCTTCCTGTGTATAAATTTTGGAGCTATCACTGTGTACATGGGCACAGATAGGCACATTTAGATATTTATAGATTATGGAAGTGGTCCTCAAACATTTTGGCACCAGGACTGATTTTGTGGAAGACAATTTTTCCATGGGCTAGAGGGGTTGCGGGTGTCCTGGGATGATTCAAGTGCATTACATTATTATGCACTTTATTTCTATTATTAGTACATTGTAATATATAAGAAAATAATGATACAACTTACCATAATGCAGAATCACTGGGAATCCTCAGCTTCTTTTCTTGCAACTAGAAGGCACCATCTTGGGGTGATGGGAGACAGTGATATTCAAAGTATGTAAGCCCAGTCTGTTCCATAATTTTGATTTTGTTGCTATCACTGTAGAAAGCTTTGTTTCATAAATATAGCAATTTGAAGTAGATGCAGACTTTTCAGTGTTTTTGTGGTAATCTGAGGATATTCCACCTTGACTTTAATCCAGAAAACATGGAGATTTGAAGTTGTTTCAAACATACATTCAAGGCCACAATCCTTTGCCGTCTCAAGCAGCTGATCCTTTTCTAGCACAAAGTCAGTTCACTTGCTCTATTAAAAAATGGGTCTCTGACCCATTCCTTCTCAGTTCAGGGATCTTTGTGGTTGGAGCTAATTTTCAAACTCCTTTGAAAGCTGAGATAGTTGGTCATGTACCAGGTGAGGGAAAGAAGGCTCAGTCTCTTTCAGAATCTCTGCTGATGTTTGAAACATGTCCAAAATCCCAGTTTTCGCTCATTGTTCCCATAATTCCAGTTTGGCATGAATACATCCACTTTATCTGCTGACTTGAATACAGTTGTCATTGTCTTCTGAAGTGACAGATTGATTCATTGAGCCAGGTGAATATGTCACACAAGCAAATTTTATGACTCATTCTGTGTCACTGAATGTGCTTCCAGTGGTGACTGTTTCTTTAAAAAAAAAATCTCTGGATTGGCTTTCATAACTCAAAAGCTCTGTCCAGTGATCTACCTTTAAAAAACTACCTCACTACTTTGTATCAGAAAAGACATGTGTGCCCTATAGTCACCTCCTCACAGAGCTACATGGACAGTCATGAGTTAAGGGCATGTACTTTAATGTAATTGATATTGTTAATCACATCCTGCAAAATGTTTTTCAGTTTGGGTATCAAACTAGCCAACTTTCCTCTATGAATGGCACAGTACATAGACTCATATTTGAAAGTGTTCTCTTTAACTGCAGTAGTGAAACCAGAAAGCCACCCACTCATTGTAAATCTTCTCTCTGTACATACACCAATACAAAATGACCAATTCAGTTTTCCTGATACTCAATAAGCCAAAGACTTGAATAGTTCTTTAACCATGATGCTGGTTGGCAGCAAAAGTGCCTATGACATATCTTCATACACAGCTACCTGAAAAAAGCATCACACAAAAACAAGATGTGTTGCCTTGTTGCTAATATCAGTAGATTCGCCAATCTGGCTTGCATACCATGGTGGCTCATTAACACTCTGTAACAATTGTGCTTCTGCTATTCTATCAGTTTGTCTAGTTACAGTGCTAGCCAAAAGAGGAACACATGCTACCTTTCTAACTGCAGCTGCTCCTTGAACTTCATGATGAATGTCCTTAGAAGCAGGCAGGATCAGTGATTCACCAATAATAAAGGGCATCTTAGCTTTAGCAATTTAGTTAGCCATTAAGAATGTTGCTCTCAGTGCAGACACATTTGATGAGGTGGTGATCTTTAGTAATTGCTTCTGTTCCTGACATTCACATTATTTTCTTTTTTAAAAAATTCCAGAGTCTTCCCGTGTAATGCAAGGTGCTTGGTTTTTGTGAGATGAAGCAATTTTGAAGGTTTTATGCCTTTTCTGGACAGCCATTCATCGCGTATTCTACAAAGCGGGCTTAGAGAATGTAAGTCACTTATTGCAACACGCCTGTGATTTAAGTAGAATGCTGGGTATTTTCTTTTAAATGCAGCTTTCTTTCTGTTGGTAGTCTTTGAGTCTTGTGCTCTCTCATCATTGTGCCTTTTTCTTTTTCAAAGAAGCTCTCCATGAAGTTTGGTTTTTATTCAGTTTAGCTAAGGTTACCCTGGAGGCACACCAAAACTGACTGAGACAAGTGTGCAGTTCAGGAAAAAGGCATGGTTAGAAGTGGTAAATCAAATAATGGGTGGGGCAAGCACAGACTGTAATAAGTGTTGGATTTTGACTTAAAGGCTGCCACCAGATACAGTTGTACAATTGAGGTACATCAATTCACTTGCTACTATAAAGCCTATCACTAGATGCAGCTTAATTGCCCATTGCCACTCACTGACAGAATTTTGATCTGAGTCTACAAGCCACTGACTTATTATAGTCTCTGTGAGTCAGACCTCTCTGCTAATGTTAATCTGTATTTGCAGCCACTCCCCAGTGCTAGCATCACTGCCTCAGCACCTCCTCAGATCATCAGCCCTTAGAATTCCCTAAGGAACATGCAACCCAGATCCCTCACAGAAGCAGTTCACAGTAGGGATCATGATTCTCTGAGAATCTAAGGCTGCTGCTGGCGGAGCTGACAGCAGGCGGAGCTCCAGTGGTGATGTGAACAACGGAGAAGGGCTGTACATACAGATGAAGCTTTTTTATTTTAAAAAGAAAAAAATAAAATAACAACAAAGACAAAAACAAAACAATACAAAAACAATAAAAATTATATAGGATTTCAAAACCAGATGATAGGAATTAATAATGGCTGTTATATTATATAACACACACACACACACATATATATATATATAACACACATTATATATAACACACATATTATATATAACACACACGTTATATTATATAACACAGAGATGAGCTGCACACATCTGCTCCCAGCAGTCTTCTACAATTCCTTCAACGAAGTTGCTCACATTACCAGATGTATGAATGCAAGACTGATCAAAAAACTAAAGAGAACAAAAAGTAATTAAAAAAAAAATAGAAACAATACAAAGCTTTACTAAAATAAAGGGTAGGAATTCAACAATGGTTGTTATATTGCATATTGTCTTCCATGGTAAATTATACAATGGAGTATTACTCAGCTATAAAAAAATAAACTTGAGGCTTTTTTAGGTAAATGGATGCAACTAGAGACCAAACTCATAAGTGAAATAAATCAGACTTGCATGTGTAAACATCGTATTGTCTCTCTAGTGTAATAAAATGAAAAAGTAAATAAGATCCAAAAGGTACAATAGATACTTTGAAAGAGAAAGAAACTGCTCAAAGGGAAGGAACAACTGGGATGAGGAAAAGGACAAAAGAAAGAAAGAAGGAACAGGTGAAGCTTTGATTGCTCCCTTCCCACTCACCTCCTGCTATGTGGCCTGGTTTCTGCTGTGGCATGCACAGATAGTACGGGGCTCCCTGGATTACAGCACACAGAAAAACTTACAGTAGGGCCTACCTTGAGAGGAGGAGACTAGAGGGCAGAAGTTTAAGGAAAAAAATGTCCATTTTTGCAATATTTGAATTTTTTTTTAGAAAAGTAAATATAATACATCATTTCACAATAGCAAAAGCATGTTTTCTTGCAGAGTCATCAGCAAAACTAGAACAATTTGGAACACAATTTGTGTTCCCAATCCTTAAAATTCTAAGCTCCATTTGGAAGTCTTCTAGGCAGCATTCTGGATGACTTAGGTTTGGTTGTTAGTATTAATTAGGGTCTGTTTCTGAAGGCAGGCTTCAGGTACTAGGGTTGTAAGCTCTGACACTGAGTCTTCAGGCTCAACACGTATTCTCTATTCCCAAGTTCACACCATGCAGCCATCATCACAGTGTGATGCTGCTTCGGCCTGAACTCATTCTCTGTCTGCAGGGTGGTAGACGGGGTCCTGAAGACGAGATTATTAGGTGCAGGGCTCCTTCTGGCTTTTTCTCCATCTCTTGGCTGCATGTGTTTAGGAAGCAATGATAGATGATTAGATCCATGACGATGCTTTGAGGTGCCCGGCATTGAGCAGTTCTCTTCATCACATTCTGGAGAATCAAAACAAATCTGTATAAATCCGCACATAATCCAAAATAACTTCTTCTCCTACAATAAACCAAACCGTTTCAAACACTGAATCTCATGGTGGCAAGAAATCATCTCGGGAAAGCCTGCAAAGCTGTAGGTGCTTTGGCTTAGCACTAAGCACTTTGTAACACACAACCCAGAGGAAGCTGCACACGTCTGCTCCCAGCAGTCTTCTACAGTTCCTCCTCCACCAAACCTGCATGCAAACCACACTCAGCTCAGCGGTAGCCATGGCCTTATTATACATATGGGCAAGCTGAGTCTATTTAATGGGCTGTTGTATCTTGGAGCCTTGTGACGCTCCTCATCTATCTGATACGCATTAACATGCCAACAGTTAAACTTCCAGCCATGTGAAATGTTATATCAGAGCTTTGCAGTATCTGTCTTGCAATGCAGACTGAGGTTTGCTGAGGCTGTTTTTATAATCACTGGTGGTAAAATCAGGAAGATGCAAAATGGGCGTGTATTGGAGTGCAGTTCCCTCAACATTCTAGACCTTAAATTAGAGTGATGAGCATAAACACTGCAAAGAGGTTTTTTTTTTTTTCTCAACTAAATTGCAATTATATTTTAAATTACCTACAATTACCAGAAACCATCTCAAAGCTAGAAATTAACTTCTTAGGCACAGGTCCCAGCAGATCAGCTGTTAAATGGGCCATCGTGGGCAGCTGACACCCCCACCGCTGTCCTCTAGTTTCACCCACACACAGCTTTGCACAAAGCAGGGGAGCTCAGCAGCAGGGAGGAGCCCTACGCTCATGGTCACGTGATGGGCGGCAGCCTGCGCAATTTTTACAGCTTCCCAAATTACACTTTCATTCAGTTCCTGACATTTACCTGAAGTACCGTAGTTTTTGAGGGCAAGTGGCCATTTTGTTTTCAACTTTAATGGAACTATTTCCACGCAGCAGGTTTGGTTGGCCAGTATTTAGAACACGGAATTGGGTCTTGGAACCACTAGGACTATTCCTGGCTGGTTGTCAGGTGACCATGTGTTATGGTTGATACATTGTGTCAACTTAGGGAGTCTAGAGGTTTGGCTAAGTAACTTAGCAGGAAGCCAGGGTGCTTACTTTGTATACATCCTGAGCCTGTGGAAGAGGAGGGCATGGAGATTATGTGAGACCTACACGCCCCTTAGGTGGGGGTAGCCTGTTTACAAAGTAAGGCAGGGAAAGAAGCTGCTTGCCGGCATTCCTCCGGTTTGCTCTGGCTGTTTGCTGTTCGGCTGCCATTCCCCCCTTTGCTCTTGTTGCTTTGCTGTCTTCTGCCTCGGAGCCAAGCAAGTATGGACTGAAACCTCCACAAACTGTGAGCCAAGTAAACCTTTCCTTCCTTCATTTTGGGAGTTGGGTATTTTGTCTCAGCAACGAGAGAAAAGTAACTAAGACACCATGGCAAAGGCGTTTAATTTTGGAGCTTCAGAGTTATTGGACAGAGGATGAACAGCTGGGCAAGGGCTGGGTATACTCCTTCAGGGGACCAGAGTGCCTTGGTCTGCCCCATCTGCCAGGCTGGGTATTTTTCCACGTGATCTTTTCCTTCCACTGATACTCTGGTACTCACTCAGCATGGGATTGGATTGAAGTCAGCATTGTAGAGGACCCCGAAATGTTGAAATTTGTACTCTAATTTGGGAATGGATTAACTCACAGTATTTAAACCTCACGGCCTCTTGTTTCTCCACGAACACTTAAGGAGCCTCTCTTCCTTGAATCGCCTCTCATCTTGAATTCCCTCTACAGTGTTCTCCTGATTTTTCTGGAACTAAGTGAGGCCATTTTCCTCCTTAAAGCTCGTCAACATTTCCCTATTGCCAGCAGCTGTGCTATTTTAATTTTCTGTCAACTTCTCTGGTTTGTTCATGATGTGACTGCAGCGCAAAAAAAGTTTGCTTTCCCCGTGTTATTCTTATGTTCACCTGGGACACCTTGTTTCATGTTGCTGAGTTTTTCTAGCTTTCTCTTCGTGTTTGTTCTCTACTTAGCTAAATCACAGTGTTTAAGACTGTTTTGTTTTGACCCCCTTCACAAAAAAGAAAGAAGAAAGAAGGAAGGAAGGAAGGAAGGAAGGAAGGAAGGAAGGAAGGAAGGAAGGAAGAAGAAAGAAAGAAAAAAGAAAGAAAGAAAGAAAGAAAGAAAGAAAGAAAGAAAGAAGGAAAGAAAGAAAGAAAGAAAAGAAAGAAGGAAAGAAAAAGCCCCAAAGAGCCTTTCTGGAAGTCCCTAAATTGTGGAAGATACTCCTTTTTTTCCCCTCTTAATCCCATAGTGTTTAAACATTTTTCTTAGTATGTATTTGTAGTGCATGAGGTTTATGCTCCTTGCGTGACGTTGGCATATGGTGCAAGGCACATGGCACATGGCACATGGCACAGCTCCGTACTTTTCCTCATCCCCTCTCGTTTCCCACCTTCTGCCTCGATCTCTTGACCCCCTTCCCATTTGGGAAAAAGATCTATCTCCCTACTTCCTATTATCTATCTTTTATTTTGCTCTTTGTTTATACTTTGGTTTTCTCATTGAAAAGAAACTGTATTTCAGCTTGTGTATCTGATTTATTTTACTTAATACTATCATCTCAAGTGGCATCTATTTTTCTATAAAAGACTCAAGTTTATCTTTCTTTATGGCAGAGTAGTACTCCACTGGGGGTAAATATTACATTTTCTTTATTTATTCATCTGTTGATGAACATATAGGCCACTTCCAAGATTTAGCTACTATGAATTGTGCTGCTGTAAATATGGGCATGCATGTATCACTGGATATGATGTCTTTAATTCTTTTGGGAAGATACTTAGAAGGGGAACAGCTCAGTCAAATGGGTTTCTATTTTTAACTTTTAAGGACTTTCCATACTGATTTCCTTAGTGATTGTACTAGCTTATATTCTCACCAACAATATAAATGGGTTATTTAATTTATTCAGTCAATAAAATACATTGAATGCTTGCTACACACTCAGTGGTATGCATAGCAGAGGCCATTTTGCTCCTGTTAATCATTCTGTCCATCTTTAAGTATGGGGAAGGGAGGAGGGTCACCAAAGTGGAAGAGTTTGAGATTTTGGTGCCCATCAGAAGTTTGACCATGCGGGTGACCTTTGGGAATTGTTTGGAAGAACCTATGCCTTTTTAAGAGCTGAGAAGTGTGGGGCAGAACAAATAACCTCAACCATTTCTCTCAAAGATGAACATATGAGGTTAAAATCTACAACATGGAAGATGGTTTTGTACTTTCTTTGAATTCCACTTATGTATTGGACTAACAGTGAATGTGGATAATAATGGACTCTACCACTTCTTTCTTATAATATTAAGGGTGTGATTCTAAAGTTATAGTACAAGAGTTATTATGATTACAGGAACATGACAAAGATTTTTTGAATTATACTGTGCCCTATCATTTATTTCAGTGATTTGATTAACCAAACTTTTATGGGGGTCAGGAATAGGATTAAAAGGCAGTGAAAATCTAGGCTAGAATATTTGCCACCATATTGACCCAATAGGAAGGAAGGCTTTGACATGAAGGGACAACCTGGTCTCTCACGTTACAAGATTCCAAAGGTAAACAGCTGTTTATAGTCTTTAACAGAACTACCACAGTGAGTGTTTCCCCAACTCTGCTGGACCTTCTGTGGTGGTTACAAGATGAAGGCCATAGTGCTTGACACTGGGCGGGAAGGTGTAACCAGAAGGGTGGGGCCATGACATTTCTTCTATCAGGAAAGCTGAAGTTTGCCAGAAGACTCTGAAACATTTCCACTTCTACCTCATGGAGGGACCAAACTGTCTCACATAGCCAACTCTAGCAATAGAAGAACAGAAAAGCAAATACTTGTTTTTTCTAGTGTCTAATGAAAGAAGCAGAAGGAAGCGGATTTGAGAACGGGAGTTAGGTAACCCAGGCCATCTGCTATTGTGTCATGGAATTCTCTCAGAAGTCCTCAGCCTTCACCAATGAATGTCTTGCTTTTGGAACTCTTCTAAAGTAAAACCAAGAAATGTAGCAAAAATATGAAATTGTGCATTGTTTATCAATTTCACAAATTACCGCAGCAATGTGATAGTCCTGTCTCCAACAGGCTGTTCCGTGCCTGGAGAAGAAGCTTTTGCCTGTGGTGTCAGGAAAAGCTTTTGAATCCTGTTGTTTGGATAGATTTGAAAAAAGCGCAAACAGAGATGTCTGTCCTTGGTTTAACTTTTCCCTCTTGTTTATTCATGGGTGCTTCTAAGAGCTTTTGCAAGTAAACCTTCCAAATCTTAAACTAAGTGTGGTAGGCAAACTATCTCCAAGTTTATGATTTACACACTGATCAAGAAGAGTAACAATCCATTAATTCTGATGAGGTAACCTCGTTAAAGGGAGCATGTGGAATAAACAAGGGCGAATTTTAGCAAGTTTGAAGTCTTGAAACTACTATTTTCTCTCTGTGGTGGTCTATCCTCCGACATGTCTCTGCTTTAGAAAGCCATGTGGTGGGGTATGCTATTGTATATTTACCCTGAAAGAAGAGCAGAGCGGAACCTAAAATGTGAACTGGGAGGCAGGGCTTACTAGCCACGTGACTGCGCGTTACTTAAGCTCTGTGTCTCCAAATGGGACAATAATATCACTTAGGCAAAATATGTAAATATATAAGTACTGACCAAATTTCCTATCATAATATAATTCATAAATGTTACCTCTTGTTATTATATCATGGCATTACACAATGGTAACACCCACTACGACAAGTCGATACCTTGCCTTTCTACCTGTTCTTTCTCTACTCATGTGCACATCCTCTGGGACATTTTCCTGCCCCGGAGGAAGCACTCCTACATACTTCTTAATGTTGAAGTGTTTAAGAACACAGTACTTAGTCGCTCACATGCACTCTGTCCTCTGATATATATTATTATCAGAATTTCACAGCAGGCAAAGGAAATTGGGCAGAGAGGTGAAGGAACTTGTTCATACCCTATGATTAGCAAACTTGTTTGAGTTTGGTATTTTGGTGGTATTTTGGGATTCAGAGTCTGAACTGATTACCATTCTGGCATTACTGAGTTGCTGTAAATCTTAAATCAGCTTTTTATTGCCACTCTGCATATAATTACTTCATGCTCCTCTAACATCTGTGTAACTCAGTTCATCCCTCTTTCTGATAACTGTTTTCAGAGTCCTTATTAAGGAAAGGTCAGTCCCAAAGGATCTATAATGATAATGCTTAAAAGCATGGTTAGCACCCAAGATGTTTTAGCTACCATTGTATTGTTATATGAACCCACTTTCTCTGGCCCAGGTAAAATGGACTAAGAGTAGACATGGACCCAAGCTGGGCCAGTTGGATTCTTTTTTCAGGAATTTGAAATTTGCATCCAGAAATAGTTCAATAGACACCAGCATGTTGATGTAACCAAGATGATGGAAATTCAAGATCAGTGAAGCATCCCTTATAGCACAAGTGTTGGAAAGTCATGGTGTGTTGAGCTGCAGGGACGAGATGGTGGAGGTAAGAAAAGCTAAGCAGAAGCAGGGAGGTGAAAAGAGGAGTGAGCCCTGTCTGGAAAACTGGAGGCTTTTCAATTTGGGTTCAAGACATTTTTGAAATTTCTTCCCTCAGGTGTCTGTGAGAAACCCCATATCCTTATAAGAACTTACGTATATCTTTGTTTGTTTGTTAAACTAATTTAAATTCGATTTGCTTTTGTAACTGGCACCCAAAAGAGACACAAGGCTGGAAATTGTGATTATTGGTTGAAATATATATCTTAGATAATTTGAGGATTCTTTTGATCACACCCTCTCCTCTCCTCTCATGGGTTAGGAGCTCCATATCCAACGCCACATGTGTCACTCAGGCACCCTACCACCAAGCTTGGAAAAGTTCCCACTTTCCCTTGTGCACTGCTAAATTTCCATCAAACTTAAGAACACATGATATTGTGTCTTCTCAAACAGTGGTAGAGATTTTGTGTGTCCATGTAGCACAACTGCGATGCCCTTTATTCTTGAGAAAAAAATTTTTTCTGGAGAGCTTTGAACACATCATCCCTCTGAATGTGCGCAGCCTTGCCTAGGACCCCCCCCCCAGGGCTCAAAATCACACTGCGGCTCTCAGGCCATAGAGAAGTCCAGAGAGAAAAATCCATCCTATAGTCTCTGAATTGTGACTCTTTTCACAATTCAGTGAGAAAAATCCATCCTATAGTCTCTGAATTGTGACTCTTTTCTGGCCACCCTGGTGTCGGTGGCCAGAAAGCCTCAGTGGCCATGGCCTCTATCTCTCAGTACCGGCAAGGGGATGTGCATATGGAATTTCAAATAGATATGACCTCAAAAACTTAGGTCATTCTAGGTCTGGTCTGTTATGGCAAGAGGCGTTTTGGTAAGTAGGGAAAGACTTAGAATATTCTGAATCCTCCAACAAAGTAGATCCAGTGCACTTGTTGGAAGGAGACCAAGATAATTCAGTAAAGATAACAAATTGCATAACATGTATAATTAAAGAGTAAGAGCATATTGGCTCAGAAAGAACGAGTCTTTTATGCTGTTTGTTATCTATAACCAAAACAGTTTTGGTGATGACAGTTTGGTTGGGATACATATTCTAGTTACAGACTGAATTCATCATTGTACAATTCAAAAACAGTACAAGCTTATTATAACAAAGTTTCCAAACAATACAGAAATTTAAACAGGATAGCTGGGAGTGGTGGCACATTTCTGTAATCCCAGCACTCGAGAGCCTGAGGCAGGAGGATCATTGCGAATTTGAGACCAGCCTGGGCTACAAAGTGAGCTCAAGGCCAGCTTGAACTGCAT
>NW_004955409.1:9358419-9366465 GCF_000276665.1 Chinchilla lanigera
AAAAAAAAAAAAAAAAAAAAAAAAAAAAAAAAAATTAAATAGTCTAAGGGAAAATTTCCTCTCTCTCTGTTGTCCACCCAATTTCCTCCTTGGAAAGATACTTTAATTTTCATATTATGTCTCTCTATACTCTTTTGTTTATTAGTTTTTACTATAAGCATGTGCAACTTTAATGTATAATAATCATAATTCAAATTTCACATTTTCATGAGCATGGTAGCACATGCCTATAATCCCAGCACTCAGGAGGCTGAGGCAGGAGGATTGCTGTGAGTTCAAAACCAGCCTGAACTGCAGAGGGAGACCCTGTCTTAAAAAGACAACAAACAAAAACAAAACAAAACAGATTTCACATTTCTAGGCCTTTTCTGAGATCTGTAGAATCAGAAAGCTTGAATCCAGAGGAAGGCATATGTATTTAAAAATAACCGCCTAGGTGATTGTCATGTACATTTCTGTATAAGAACCTTTGCTAGCTGGAGTCATTTTCTAGATCCTAAATGCCAACACGATCTCAGATGATAGAACTGTAAATTTTCAGTCATGGGGGGGGATCCCTATTGCTAAGACTCTGGGGAGTTATATAAGCATGAATACATAGAAGTTATCAAAAGAAGAGTGTCTGCCCATGAAAGTCTAAAAATTCAATGATTGCTGTGACTATGCTACTTAGGAATTGAATCACTATTTAGTCCTAAACCAGGATAGCAACTATATTGTTTGTGTACCCCAATATCTATTATAGACACTGCTGAGCAATTTTCATACTCTTTTTAACTGAGCTTTCACATGATTCAGAATTATTTTATTATGTTGTAATCCATTGCCCCAGGTAGCCACCAACCATCCTTGTGTCAGTATGTCAAATGAAATCTGTTGTAGTGGCCTTCCATTTGTGATCTTTCTAACACCCTTTCTGTACTTTTTCATGGTACAAAACCCTTCTTTCCTATGAGTAACCCATTCATATGGTTTCCTTATAACCAATTACATACCTACCTCCAGCTACCAGGGTAGAAAGATCATCCTGGCTGCCCAATAAATCAGAGAACCCCACCTCAGAGGTGTGAAGTGAGCACATGATCAAGTCAGATCATAGAACGGTTTTTATCGGGGAGTTATTTGGGAACAAAATCAATCATGTTTCGCTCTCCCTGAGCTTATTAAACTTACATCAGATTTGTGTACCTAAATAATCCGATGAGCCTTCTGAATCTTCCGGTAATGACAGTTCATAAATTCTTATAATTTGTCTACATTTTTTAAGTTAAGATAATTCCACATGCAATCAAGAATGTCGAGTAATTTCTCTTCTATTTTTGGATATAAAAACATACTCTTGAGTTTTTCCAGTGCATGCGTGGATGTGCATGCATGTGTATGTGTGTGCGTGTGCACCTGCATGTGTTTGTGCATGTGTGTGTGCATATGTGTGAAACTGGAGAGCTTCATCCTCAGTCCTTTGTAAAATTTCATTTCAAAATAGGGTCTCACTGTGTTGCCCAGGCTTTCGATTCTCTTATCTCAGCCTGGCAAGTCATTGGGATTATAGGTGTTGCCACTGCACGCAGGTACTTATTTTTTTTCTAATCCTTTATCTATTTGGGAGCCTTCATATTCTTGAGTTTGGTTCTTGTATTTGAGAATTGGACACTAAAAGGTTAAAAGGTAGCAAATGATTGCTTGTTTGTTCTTATAATTAAGGTAAAAATAAGAAACTCTAATTGTAACCATCCTATCAGAATTAGAATCCTGA
Organism: Chinchilla lanigera; assembly: GCF_000276665.1. Taxonomy (NCBI): domain Eukaryota; kingdom Metazoa; phylum Chordata; class Mammalia; order Rodentia; family Chinchillidae; genus Chinchilla; species Chinchilla lanigera. The sequence continues at coordinate 9,360,176 of NW_004955409.1, forward strand.
AAGAAAATGTAAACAGCTATTTACCGGTTCATACATGGAACCATAGAATCTTAAAGAAGGAAGCAAAGCAAATGCCCTATTTTCACTCCATAAAACAGAAACTGAGATCCGGCTTTCAATCCATTTGTTCAGTGTCACAGAACCAAGCCTGTACTCCAGGTCTCTCTGGCTTTACCTGGCTTCTTTCACTGCAGTGTGTTTACTCAAATGGCTCTAAAACAGTCAGACTGCATCGTGAAACAACTAGATGTAAGGTTCACAATTTACTAGCCTCGTGGGGAGGAAGCAAATCAATGAATGGTTTTATTAAAATTCAACATTTGAAATAACTGGATTCTATTAGAGTAGCAGAAGAAAATAAGTAGAAAATGTTAGAGATAACCTCATGCTTGAATAAACTGAAGTTTATCCTGGCTAGTTGCAGTTTATATTTCTGCAGTCTTTCAAACTTGTCCTTTCTACTTTCAGTGTAGAAAGGTTATGGAAATTTCCTCCCAACTCTGCCATATGAAATACATTCTTATAGAAGAGTGACTTCCTCTTAGTTTGAAGTTCTTGTAGGAAAGAATTATACAGACTATTTTTGTGATATTTGCAAGTATATAACAGACTCTTGGCAGTTCACAAAACGTTCACATTACTATCTCAAGGGTCTTTTTGTTAACACTTCACATTCCTCTGAGAGACACACATCCTATAGAATAATGAAATATCATTTCAAACACATACAGTCATGGAATTTGGTTATTTAGAAACTGCTTAATTCAACTTTATTGATGAGCCCAAGATTCAGGAAGGTTAGCTGACTATGTAATTTTGGGCAAGGATTTGTTATGAGCTCTTCCATAATGTCACCTGAAAAGAATTTTTTTTCTAGTAAGTCTGAATTTTCCATTTGAAGCTTGGTGGCAAATAACAAAGTATACCAAGGTGGACATGGTGAAGTGCTACTGTAATCCCGGCTACTAGGGAGACAGAGGCAGGAAGATCCCAAGTTTGAAGCCAGCCTGGATAACTTAGGAGCCTTCACCTCAAAATAAAATAATAAAAAGGGCTGGGGTATGGCATAGAGATACAGCACTCCTGGGTTGAATCCCCAGTACTGTTAAAAAAAGAAAAAGGAAGAAAGAAAAAAGAGAGCATACCAAAGTGTAATTTTAATACATTAATATTAAATAAAATATCTACATACATTGAAACTACTATTTATTTGAGTACTTAAGCTAAAATATATTTTATCTTTTTATTTCTCTTCCCAACCACATTCCAAAAAACAACAATAATTACAAAAATATTTTTCTATTTAATCTTTTATAATCTAATATTTAAGGAATGTCTTTGAATACAGCAACATAAAATATTTCTATTTAATATGCTTTTAACCCTAAAACATTACACATGTGTAATTAAGAATTTAGTCTAGTAGTCTCCCACATTGACACCTGCTGCGTTCCAGCTCTGCATTTTAATTGAGTAAGCACGCCAAACACACAATGATCCTGCTGGATGTGGCAGATGCTCTGTATTGCAACCCCCAGAACCAAACGCAGAAAGAAAACCTTGCCCTGTTCCACCTTTGAAGGAGAAGGCAGATTAAAAGTAGGAAAACAGTTACCAAAGATGGAAACAATCTTTCCTAGTTTGTTTTCGGTTGCTGTATCAAGATACTTGAGACTAGGACCTTTATAAAGAAAAGAGATTTATTTAGCCCACAGTTCCGGAGGTCTATGAGCAGGGTGCTGGTTTTTGCTTTGCTCTGATGAAGACCTTCTAGGTACCTCACAACATGGCAGGTTCCATCATGGAGAGAAGAGGCTGTATGACAATATAGGGAATCAAAGAGATTCAGGAGCTAGGCTTGATCACTGTGTAAAAACCCGGTCTTGTGCAAACCTTTTGGGTCACTTAAGAACAACATTAATCCCTCCCAAGGGCAGTACCTCAATTCCATAACCATTTTGCACCAGGTTCTACCTTTCATAGTTCTACTCCCTGGAAGCCAAGCTTCCAGCACATAAACCTTTGGGGGACACATTCAAGCCGTATCTAAATCATCATAGCATCTTAATCCCCACAGAGTCAAATAGAGGAAGCAGAGACCCTTTACCTAATTCTCTGCTTTCCATTCTTCCAGATGAAAAAGAACACCAGGCTTTTGGACAATTGTAAGTCTTATGTGTCCCAAGTTATTTGTCTCCCAACCCTCTCCTTGAGATTATATATTCATTCACAGAGAGAGGAGTCCCTGACAGAAAGTTCAAGAGAGTTATACCCTCAAAAGCTACTAGATGCTTCATATCTAGGTCTACAGGGTTTCAGTTTTTAAAAAGTTAATCTACCTTTTCTTATTCTTAAGAAAAGTCACTTAAGAACTGAGCTTATAAAACCAAAAAAGCCTTTGCTTTGAACAGTGTCAATTCACTGTCATACTTAGCTTCTAGATTTTCCTAGATATGATTACTACAAAAATTAAAATCCAAGTTATTTTCAATGATAAATAGCATATGATTGCAATAATGGGTATAGAAGTGTGTTTGCTGTGACATTTGTTCTAATAGAAAAATGTTGGACTCACACCCTGAACAACTATCTATCTAGGGGTTTGTTAATAAATTGCTGAGCATGCACAGAAAAGGATTCTGTATCCATTTTTTAAAAATTCTGTGGAAATGTGCTGTTGTAATTTTCAACTGAATAGCAGTTTTCCTAGAGAAGGAGTGAGTCGTAAGATTTTTTTTTTTTTGTCTTATTTAAAATCCCAGTTCAGGAGTTCTATTCTGCAACAAGGCCAGCTGGGGGTTCCCAAACAAGAGCTTGTTTAACCAATGTTTGTGAGATTGACCACTCTAAGCCATTAAATCAAGAAAGGCCCCAGCTGGATATGATTCCCCTGTGTGCCTGGGGCCTGGTGGGCTGAATTAACATTAGCATCTGCCAGGGCATCTTCCTAGTGACTGTATATTAGGAGATGCTTGATCCCAGGCATTGGTTAAAGAAAAAAAGGGAAGCATTGATTTTGAAATAATGAAGAACCTATACATAGTTTTACCAAAATTTGCTTTTGTGCATATGTCAATTATAAAATATGCACAACACACATGAGACCTTCTTAGAGTCTTAGTAGGTTATAATTAATAAGCCAGCTAAATCTTGCATGTCAAGAGATGGTCTCAGTTAAGATTCTGGTGCCTTGTTTTCTTTTTATTGCCAACATTTGCTGTGTGTTCCACAGACTTCATGCTGGGTTCTCATCTATTGGCTGCATAATTTGCCGCATCCTCTGTGTGCTTTCTCAAGATGCAGTTGTTACAGAACAAGGATTTCTCACTCTCAGCTGTACAAAAGTTATATGCTGCTGCCGCCGCCACCACCGTTTCGCTCTTTCCTTTGACCTCCACATAATCTGTATATCACTGTACTCTGTGTGGGCTTGGCAACTCCATATCTACTGATTTAGTCATCAAATTTTTCTGTAGCGTCTACTTTATACCAGGTCCTCATGTACAAAGAATAAGATTGGGTTTGTGTGCTTTGGCATTTTATATTCTGGCAAGTGAAACAGCAGTTTATGTTACTAATTTTAAGGGCTGCAGAAAGTATAAAGTAGAAAGACATGCAGAGGGGGTGCCTGAAACACAAGAGAGGGACTCAACCAGGTTAGGGAAAGAAGTGAACGGCATCTGAAAAACAGAATAGGTGATCCAGAGAGAGGGGGTTCTGACAAATACTGAACTCTAGTACATGATTCGAATTCAACACATGTGATGGAGAAAACAGACTCGAGCAAATGTGAAATGTGTTAAATAACAGCATGAACAGTGGCATGTGCCTGTGACCCCAAATTCTTGAGAAGCTGAGGCAGGAAGATTTCAAGTTTGAGGCCAGCCTGGGTAACTTAATGAGATCCTGTCTTCAAATTTAAAAAAATTAAAATAGAAAATTGGAATACAGCTCAGTGGTAGAGCCATTGGCTGGCATGCATGACACTCTGGTTCAAGCTCAGTATTACAAACAAACAAACAAATAAAAGAAATAAGAAGGACTTGTGTATACACAGAAAAACAAATGAAATATATATGTGATAAAGTATGTATAGCAATATATAAAGTATATAATATAGCTGGTGGGTGTGTTACCTGGGTAACACTTCTAAAATCCCTCTAATTCTTTCAAAATTCTAAACAATAAAAGGTCCAAAACAATTTTTTGGATAAAATGAATGCCAAATTAGACACCACAGTAGAACTATAGGATGAACTTGCACACAGGGTTGTACACTGGGTATAGAAATGAAGTAACTGGAAAAAATGACTGAAAAACAAAAGTCAAAACATTGATAAACCATGAGTACCCAGCATAGGAAAGAAATGGAATCCATGAAGCAGACTCAAACAGATATCTAAGAGAATAAAAGTTCCACTGAAAGTATAGGCAGCACAATGAATCAATGTGATGACAGAATATCAGACCTAGAGGATAGGTTTGCCGTTAATGATCATGAAAAGAAAGATTTCTTTAACATAGCAAGGGACCATGAAAAATCAACTCAACAGCTACTAAATGATGCAAAGAAGTATAAGATTGATTAGAGTCAATAAAAACATTAATAAAATATACACAATACCCAGACCTCTAATATAGATGTCATTAGTGTTTTAGAAATATAGGGAAGAGAAAATTAAACAGAAGAATTCTTTAAAGAAATATGACACAATATGTATGTGTACCAACCCTCCATGATGAATATATTCATTATGTATTTCAAACATATACTAATAAAAAGTAAGATTTAAAAATAATTACTGACAATTTTTTGAGATTAATAAAACCCAAGATAAGAAATATAAAGAAAACTACACCTGTACACATCATAGTCAGATTGTTGAACACCAAAAACTAAAAAAAGAAAAAGAAAGAAATCTTAAGGAAACAGGGCAAAACAGAAGATAAAAATGGGAATATTAGAAAACTAATGAATACAAAGGAAAGTATAAATAGAGGCATGAAATGAAAAACAACAATTAACAGCTATCAAGCTGCTGAATTGAATCCAGAGATATTAATGAACCCTTCAAATATAAATGCACTGAAATCTTTGATCAGAAGAAATGGTGAGACTAGATTAAAAACAAAACAGCACTACTGTTAGAAGTAGATACATCTTAAACACATAGATAGATCGCTCAATTTTGCACATATTGATGCAGAAAGAATTTTGCACATATTGATGCAGAAAGAATAGAAGATAGATAAAATAGAAAAATGGAACATCTCATCCAAATTTATATTATAAAAAGCAAGACAAACAGTAAGTTCACGTTTTTTGAATATGTTAAAGTGCAGAAGTCTACCTGAACTAAAATCCAAAGAGAGGTGCGACAGTCATGACATGAGTTTTGGTTTACAGGTCTAGATGTCACCAGATATAAGTAAGTCCAAACAGGACAACTGGTACACCAGTGAAGACTGAGCACAAATGGCTGGCTGTGCACTTCCAGGAGGAGGTGAAGGCCCTGGGGGAATGAAAACATTAGGAAGCCCACATAGTCTTGCGGGATTATTTCTCATGAGACTATTTAGTGCTCAGAGAAAACACAGAGGAGTGTCTCCATTCTTTCATGGAACAGAAGCCTTGTTCTACGGCAGAAAGAATAGCACATACTGAGTGTATTTGTTGAAAACTCATTGCAAGAAAACACCCCTAAAATATAACACCTTTGGCTCTGTGAGAAAGGCAGAAATGCAAGTTGTCCTGCAAAATACTAAGGAGGACCCACCTCCAAGACCCTGGAATATAGGTTCTGCCCAAGACTGAGGTTTAGTTATAATAGCTGCGGATGCCTCATCCCTTTCTGCTAGACTAACAAGTACCAAGTGATAATCAGCTTGCAGTACACAGCCTTTTTGAGGCATAGTACAAAGGGAAGACCAAAATTTGAAAACAAACAGAAGCACCTACTCATATGATATTCAAAGTGTAAAAAATTTAAATTGAAAAATTTTAGATGAATATAATTCACATCAAAGCTGGTAAGCCTAAATCATTATTGGGCAAGGAAATGTTTTTTTTCTTTTAAAGAGAATAAAAATTAAAAAACATTAAAAATGATTCAGAATTTCAAAACAAGATAATAGGAATTCAACAGTGGCTGCTGTAGTGCATATTGTTATCTTCAAAGTAGTTATTCAGATTTTCAAATATAAGCATGCAAAATTGGTCAAAAAATTAAGAAAAAAGTTAAGCATCAACTGTTCCTTTCAATAAACCAAAAGAAATTAGTAGCACAATT
>NW_004955409.1:9366620-9368970 GCF_000276665.1 Chinchilla lanigera
TATATATATATATAAACTGAAGCTTTTTATAGGTAAGTGGATGCAACTAGAGAACCATATTCATAAGTTAAATAAGTCAGACCCACATGTGTAAACATTATGTTGTCTCCCTAGTGTAAGAAACTGAAAGAGTAAACAAAATCCAAAAAGTACAATAGATATTGTGAAAGGGAAAGAAACTGCTCAAAAGGAAAAAAACAACTGGGATGAGGGAAAGGAGAAAAGAAAAACAGAAAGAATGGACAAGGAAACTTAAAGGTGAACAGTGTTAACAAATATAATGAAAACCACCATCTGGTAAACCAGTTCCCAACCCAAACAAAAGGTATCACTAGAGAATTTTGAAATATGTTGGGAGACTGAGGATCACATAGTAGCAATGAACCTCAAGTTCAGCTCAATTCATAATTAGATGGACACCATAACCCGTTCCTCAAGTTATGGAAGAAAGAAAGTTGGATCCATTTCTAGGGATAAGAATTACTGACTTCAGTTCCACCATCCTATATAAGCTGTTGGCTTTCAAGAAAATATTATGAAGCATGCAAAAAGAAAAGAAAAAAAGAACAAATTCCTAGGAGATACAACAATCATTAGAATCAAATATGGATATAATAAAAGATATGTCAAAGTTATGTGACAGAAATTTTTTAATATCTAGGATAATATATTAAAGGTTAAGATTAAAAAAAGGAGAATAACATACAAGACCAAATGGATAATTCAGCAGAGAGTTATACTTCTACACACAGACCAAATGGGAATGCTACAAATAAAAATAAAGTAATAGAAATATAGCATGTAATCTTTAAATTCAACAATCTCATGAAAAGGATGAGTAAACCTTAAGATAGATCTATAGAAATTACTTAACTAAAAGGAAAGAATGAATGTGGTAGGGGAGGAGAGCAAAGCAGAGCTGCTAAGATCTGTAGGACATTATATAACATAACATGTGTTGCCGGGCATGGTGGCACACACCAGTAATCCCAGCACTTGGGAGGCTGGGGCAGGAGGATTGTTGTGAGTTTGAGGCCAGCCTGGGCTACAAAGTGAGCTCAATGCCAGCTGCATAGTGAGACCCTGTCTCAGAAAGAGAAAAAAAAAAAATAACATGTGTAACTAGAATTTCAGAAGTAGGACAGAGGGGAGAGGGGAGGGGGAAGCTGGGGCAGAAGTACCTGAAGAAATAATGGTCAAGAATTCTCATAAATTGATAATAAATACCAAACCACAAATCTAAGATCAGAGAAAACAAACAAGCAAATAAGCAAACAAACACAAACCCCTACTTACGTGATATTCAAATTGCAAAAAACTTAAATTGGAAAGTTATAGAAAAATATAATTCACATCCAAGCTAGTAAGGCTAAGTCATTATTGGACAAGGAAACTTTAAGGTGACTGGTGTTAACAAATATAATTAGTACCATTTCAGAAAGATAAATAATTAATACAAAATATATAGCAAAACTATTTGTGTATATCTCTAAAAATAATGTTTAAAAAACCATGAAGCACAATTTGGCAAAATTAAAAGGGGAAATGCACAAATTGACAGTTATAGTTAAAGATTTCAACAGCCCTGAGTCAATAATTGATAGAATTAGCAAACACTAAATCAACAAGGATACAGAAGACTTCAATATTATCAGTCAACTTGATTCCCTTGTTATTTGTAGAGTACTTCACCCAACAATGGCAGCTTACATATCATTAAATGCATATGGAACATTCACCAAGAGAGTTCATATATTGGGTCATAAAGTAAGTCTTATATACTTCAGAGGCCTGAAATTATTGAGAATATGTTCTCTGATAAAAATAGTAAATTAGTAATCAATAGCCAAAAGCTGTCTAGAAAATCCAAACATACTTGGAAATTAAACAACACACTTTTAAATAACCTGTGGATAGAAGAAAAAAAATTACAATGGATACTAGAAAATATTTTGAGCTAAATAATAATAAAAATATTTCAGATTTGTAGGAAATAGCTAAAGTAGTGCATAGATGGTAATTTATGCTTTCAGATATTTATGCCAGACAAAAAAGTCTTAAAATCAACAATCTACACTTTGACCTTAAGATGGCAAAAAAGATGAGGAAATTGAAACAAAATTAAGAAGAAAAATTAAAATGATAAAAATAAATGGAAATTAATTATATAGAAAATGGACAGAAGATGAAAAGTAACTGTCAAAAGCTCATCCTTTGAAAATATTAACTAAATTGATAAGGAAAATATAAGATTGACAATCAGGCATGGTGACTCATGCCTGTAATCCCAGCAGTCAGGAGGCTGAGGCAGAAGGATTCTTGCGAGTTTGAGACCAGCATGGGCTACCAA
>NW_004955409.1:9369070-9435784 GCF_000276665.1 Chinchilla lanigera
GAAGATATAAAAACCCTGAACAATCCAATAACAGGCAATTAAATTGAAGAAGTAGTACACACACACACACACACACACACACATATATATATATAAGATTGTTAAGAAGAAAAGAAAGTGCAAATCACATCTATCAAAAATTAAAGAGAGGTCACCACTGCAGTTGCTGGAAGGGTTAAAAACATGGGTTAACAGTAGTTCACAAGCACCCTGGGAAGTACTGCAGAGATTATTGACATATCACAAACTTTAAAGGCACAGGAGTGAAGAATCTTCCTACCCATGTGTAAATGGGGTAGAATGACAATTTCGACCTCTACAACTGGCAGTTTTGGAGAATGTGTGCAGCTTCTTGTAAAATTGGATAGAATTCCAGTCAGTTGTTATCTTAGGTTGGACTCTATCTAGTTTGATACAAGACTACCTACCATGAGCTGGATGTTATCTTATTTATAAAGTCAGAAGGTCAGGTGTGTCCAGCAGCCCTTCTTCAACAAGAGTAAGTATTCACACAGGGCTGTGCTTACCCAGGCCCTAAAAGTACAAGTAAGCTGTGTGAGCAAGTGGCTCATGTTCTCACTGTTCTTACTCTTGATACATAGCCTCATTTCCTTCAACCCATTTATACAGCCCTGGGGGTGGGAGGACTTCCTTATGACTAACTGATTACAGAAACAGAGCATTAAACTTGATTTATGGAGATTCTGTGCTATATGGAGATTGCTGTACTTACTAACTTCAAAATGTGTGTGTGTGTGTGATAAGGACAAAGATAGAGAAATCCTCCTGGAGGCAGAATTTAAATAGTACATCTTTTTGTTCATTGTCGTGGTTACTTTTCTCTCCTGGATGAGACAAAATACCTGATACCCAAAATTAAGGAACGAAAGGTTTACTTAGCTCACAGCTTGTGGAGATTTCAGTCCATACTTGGCTGGCTCCAAGGCAGAGTGGCACATGGCAGAGGGCAACAGTTCATGGTGGCAGAAAATAGCAAAAGGGAGGAGGGTGGCAGAAACAAGAGCAAAGGGGAGCAGCGGTGGTAAGCAGCCTCTTCCTCTCCCTCACATATGCAAACTATCCGCTCCAGGGCAGGTGTCGCATTCACACCCATGAATCAATCATAAACTCTGGAAGACTGCCCTATGACTGCATGAGGCTTTAAGAGGAAGCACATCCAGAACCAAGCCATAGTATTCATGTTTCCTGGGAAGAATGATGCTCTGAGTTATGAATCTAAAATAATTCATAGTCATAGGTGGATGGTTGTCTGGATGGTCAGGAGCTAGAAAAGAATAATACTAGAGGACTGGCAGTAAGAAGGTCTAGGAACAGAACAAGTGGATGGAAGTTCCTGCCCCACTGAAGGTGGGTTGTAGGAGAATAACATTGGGCATAAGCACAATTTCAGAACATAGACCAACAAAAGAGTTTTTGAAGAACATGGCATCACTGATCTTGTTTAGAATTATCAGTACCTGGTGTAAATAAAAAGACTAATTTATAGTTGGTTTTATTAATATTTTTACATTCTCTGTGAACAACATATTTCTCATCACCTGAATCTGTTGAATCATTCTCACTGCCCTACCTTGGGTCCAGAAGGTGACTATACCCATGCTTTATGAATACTCACCAAGGACCTTCACAACTAAGGACTTTCTCAATCAGATGGCAAAGGATGAACCTGGTGACCAATTGCAGGGATGTGAGTCAGCAGCTACTCTGTTTGTCCATTCTAGTTATTACTCTATGAACTCCTGAAAGCATTATAGTAAGGATGGAATGTATGCATGGGATATGGCTACTTCCATTAGCAGGTGCCCACTTTGCCAATAGCAGAAGCCCATGCTGAACCCTGCTCAGTTGCCACACCTCAGTATCATCAGCCAGCTACCTGGCTGCAGAATAATGAGTAGACTCCTTTGGTTGGTGAGGCAGGAATTGCCCTCATTGGAATAAACATATGAAACTGTTTTCCTAAATATTCAGCCCATAAAACTAGAAAAGATAAATACACAAATAAATACAGGGAATATAAGAAAGACATAGCAAAAATGAAAATGCAAATACTTTTAAATTACAATGACCACAAAAGACTTTAACAATAAAATGAAAAATTATAAATTGAAATGGTTCATGAACTAGACATCACATTTTTTTTTTAAATGAAGTGGAACTTGACTTATCCAATATCAGAGTATTCTCTAAAACCATAGTAATTCAGTTGCTATTAGCACCTTTCTGAAGAGATCAACTGAGCAGACTGGGAACTCTCTGGATTAATACATTAATTACAATGTGTTTTGTAATAAAAATGGTTTTTCTAACTAGAGAGAAAAGTGTGATCTATCAGTAAGTGATGTTGGAAAATTAAATACAGATACCTACCTTACATCCCAATTAGCTCCAGATGAATTTAAAACTTCAACTTAAAAAAATAAATTGTGAAAATACTAGGAGGAAAGGTGGCAAAACATGTCATTGGTTAAGGTCTTTCTTTGTTTCTTTTTTTTCTTTTTCTTTTCTTTTTTTTTTTTTTTAGTACTGGGAATCAACTTCAGGACCTCACACTTTCCAGGCAGGTGCTGTGCCACTGAGTTATATCTCCAACCTGGGTTAAGGCCTTTATAAGCAACACAGAAAACCCAGAATACATAAAGAAAAAAATATCACTTTTTCCAATAAAACTTGAATTTCCCTTCAATTAAAGACACCATTTTAAAAGTTAAAACTAAAACACAAATGATTGACTGGGAAAAATATTTATCATGCTTATAACTCACAGTGAGTGTCCAAAATATAAAAACATCCTACTCATGATTACAAAACGCATAAATAAAGCAATGGAAAAATGGAGAAAGAATATGATTGGACCTTTAACAGCAGAAATGTACAAAGCATCCACAAACAAAAAGAAATTCAGCCTGGTCCTAATGATGGAAAAGGAAATAAAAACAACTGAGATATCATTTTTTTACTCACGATATTGGAAAAAACTTTTAGCAAGTATTCGGGGAAGTAAGCACACTCCGACAATCTTGGTAGGAATGTAAATTGATGATATCTTTCTGGTGATATCTGTCTAAATTTAAAATAGATCTTTGACCCAGAGTTTTCATGTTTAGTGATCTACATAAAAGAAATATTTGCACATGTACACAGAGAAGTTCAAAAAATTCCGCTGCATCACATCAGTACAAAAATAAATGCAATTTAGATGTCAATCAGTAGAAATGTGGTTGAATAAATAATGAACTATTATGGGAATAATATGCCCTCAATAAAAAGCAAAAAAACATATTCAGTCAAAACAATTATTGAATAACATATGTATTGAGAGAATTCCTTAAAATGCAAACAAACCCCAAGGTTGTGATCAAGCTATGCTTCTGGGTCATGTTTGGGAGAAGAGTTGGATTAGAATGTTGGAAACGAAAGTTTTTGTAGTTATCTCACTCCTTTAATTCAAGAGTTATTCAACTGTCACGGCTATCAGCTAAATAATTAACAAAATAAAATCCGTGCTTTTCTTGGATTTTTCTCCTGTTTATGTTTAGCAGATGTAACAGGCCAGAGACAACATTTTAAACTGTATCTTTGTCTTGGATATTTTTTATTTGAGGACTGATATATTCATTCATATATTTGTCATTCTTTCATTCTGTAAACAGTACGCTCATCAGACAGGACACATGGAGTGTTAACATTCATTCATCAGAGCTCACCTCACACTGGATGAAACTCTAGACATGTCCTCTTACTTTGCTGATCATTTAGCAAAAGAAAAAAATCCTTCAGTCACCTACATCATAATCACAGCCTTTATTTGGTAATTAATTACCCAGTTCTACTTGAACTTGAGCAATGCTGAATCATCTCTCCTCTTTCAGTTGGGTCTTGCTTCAAGTTGGCCCGTTAGGGCAGAAGGGAGACCACTGTCCTTCTCTCCTTACCTGTCTAGCATTTCTCCTCCTCTCCCAGCTCTCTGTCTAGGCCCTGAGCTAAAAGGAGGACAGAGGCCAAGGCAAATTCTTACTGCACTGCTACTGTCACAGCTGACATTTCCTTCTCTGGACCTTGTAAGCTCTGTGAGTTGCACAGAGATGCCCTTGCTGTGCTTCTCCAAGTTCACCTCCCTTGATGTAGTTGTTCCTTTTAAAACAATTACTATGAAGCCCTTTCTGCATCCAATGTTCTCTTCCATCTTCTTCAAGGATTGACTAAAACTTACACACATAGCTTCTAAATATTGTAAATCAACATTCTCCTGTGGGTTTCACATACTATGGAGATTGTCACAGCACTGACCTACCCTTTGAAGGACACAGTCATTTCTCTGTTCTCAGGGCCACATGAGTCCATTGTGTGTGTCTCACAACTCAGGGAGACACAAGGCAAGCTTTCCAGATTCCCCTTTTTGTCTTTGTTTCATGACTGTCTTAGTTACTTTTCTGTCATTGCTGGGACAAAATACCTGACACCCAAAATTAAGAAGGAAGAGTTTATTTAGCTCACAGTTAATGGAGGTTTCAGTCCATACTTGGCTGGCTCCAAGACAAAGTGGCACATGGCAGAAGGCAATATTTTGTGGTGGGAGAAGATAGTAAAAGCAATAACAGCAAAAAGGGAGGGGCCTCAGCAGGTAGGCTCTTTCCCTCCCCTACATTGTATGCAAACTACCCACCCCAGGGTGGGTGTAGCACTCACACCCATGAATCCCAGCATTGGACCATGGATCAATCATAAACTCTAGAATCCTGTCGCATGATTGCATGAGGCTTTGGGGGAGACACACAACCACAAACCATAACATTTCACCCATGGCCCCCGCAAAGACTCATGCATATCACTTTATGCAAAAGACATTTTAGTCCATCTCCATGAGTTGCCAAAGCCCTAACAGTTTCAGCATTGCTGAAAAGTCCAAGTACCAAGTCTCCTCCGAGTTGTAAGGCAAACTCTTATCTGTGAGCCCCTGTACAAATGAAAAGTTAAACACTTCCAACATTGAATGGCACGAGATGAACATTATCATTCCAAAAGGTACAAACAGGGGGACACAGAGCATTGGGACCAAAGTAAGTCTAACAGCCAGCAGGGCAAACATTAAGCCCTGTAGTTCCACATCCAACATCTGAAGCAATCTGTGGCTCATTGTGAGCTAAAAAGGGCTTATGTGACTCCACCTCTATGACACTTCTGGTGGTTACAGCTCCCATGGCTTCTCTCTTAGGCCTGCTTTGCTCCCTCCTTGCAGCTTTCCTTAGATGTTCCATGTTCCTGGCTTTTCCAAATTTCTGGGTTCTCCAATGAACCCTTTGCTTCACACTTTCAGCTTCACACACTGCCCTCTCAGAGGCATGCTGCCTGACCTCCCAGGCCTTCTGAAATCTAGGTGGAAGCCGTCTTAACCTCAGAGCTCCTGCATTCTGCATGCACCTAAAACCAGCACCTTGTGTACAATGCCAAGGTCTGTTGCCAGCTGGAGCAGTAGGCAGGCTTTCCTTTCTCTCAGTCATAGTGGTCAAGTGCCTGGATTGCTGGGCACTCTGAATCCAATTCTGAGGAACAAATTCTCTATGTTGCCACCATTCTGGAACATAGCACTCTTCAGCTTTCTCCTCAAAGCAGTCTTTCATCTTTGCAGGTTTGAGGCTGCAAAGGGTAGAGATTTGCTGCTTCTTATGATGCCCTCAGGCCATCTTTTCAATTCTCCTGTTCTTTCTCAGCAATGGAGATCTCCTCAGCTGCATCTTTGCAATCCACAGCTTTACTGGGCTTCCTTTCTGGCCAAACTCAGAACATTTTAAATAATGCTGCTGGGCTCTTTGCTCTTGATTCTCAACAAAAATCTGGCTAAAAGCCCTCAACAGTAGTCATGCCATTGCCCCAACATTTGACTGCCTTGAAATTTCTTTTGCCAGATTAGTCAGTCCACCATCTCAGGAAAAGTCTCTAGACATGAACAAAATGCAGACAAATTTTCTGCCAAGCAATAACACATATCATCTGGAGTTCAAAAACCAATGTTCTCCTTCTTCCCAGTAGAAACCTCGTGAACTGGGTCTTTACTGGCAGGATTTCTATCAGCCTTCTGGTCTTTTGAGCTTTGACTAGAATCTCCCATACAGAGCAGCCGAAGGTGTTTGAGCTCAACTCTTTCAAGCAACATCTTTGAACCTTCCCAAACACTTCCCACAAACATTTCCAAAGGTTCCTGAACCACGTGGTCAGGTATAATCACAGCAATGACCCCACTTTTCTGGTACCAAATTTTGTCTTGGTTACTTTTCTCTCATTGCTGGGACAAAATACTTGAAACCCAAAATTAAGGAAGGAAAGGTTTATTTAGCTCACAGTCTGTGGAGGTTTCAGTGCATACTCAGCTGGCTCCAAGACAGAGTGGCACATGGCAGAGGGCAACAGTTCCTGACTGCAGAAGATAGCAAAAGCAACCAGAGCAAACCAGAGGAGCCACAGCAGGCAGGCTCTTTCCCTCACCTACATTGTATGCAAACTACCTGCTCCAGGGCAGGTGTAGCACTCACACCCATGAATCCCAGCATTGGACCATGAATCAATCATAAACTCTAGAAGCCTGTGCCATGACTGCATGAGGCTTTGGGGGGACATCCAGACACAAACCATAACCATGACACTTGGAGGTGCTCTTATAGACCTCCTCTATTTACTGATGGGCTAAAAAAGGGCAGTCACAAGTAAAAGCAGACTCCAAGAAATCCTTTTCCCAAAAGGTCCCCTTTAGGAGTTTTCAGGGGATGGATCCTAAGTCCTAATCAGTCAGATCCTCTGCTGTTCCTACGCCATCAAGTTGCCATGGAAGGAAACATACCCAGAGTTGAGAAATGACAAGGTAGACAGTTTTCAGTAGAAATGTCTAAATTAACAGCCTATTCTATTTGTTTCTTTATTGACTTAAACAATTTTTGATACATTTTGTATGCCAGATATAGATAAAGAGATGAATCACTTGTGATCTTCGATTTTATCAACAAGAAAGTGAACAAAATGAAAAGGAACAATCATTTCTCTTCAGTCTGAAAATGGGGGCCCAATTTGAGGAGTACCATATTCTCTCCTTGCTTTCACTGATGTTTGTCTTTTGGCTTGGAGCAGAAGCTATCATGTCATGAACTGCACTTGGGTTAGCCTTGATCAAAACATTCACTCCTGGATAGAAGACATGAAGAATAGTGTGTTCTTTATAACATAAGTAAAAACTATACAGATTCAGCAGCAGCACCCATAGTATGAAATTTTGGAATGAGATAAACATAAATTTGAATCCAGGTTTCATTATAGGGCAAGTTTCCTAATCATTCTGAACCTCATCAAAGAGAGGCATGATATGTCATTGACTGGGCTATGGAGTGACCAGATATTTGATCAAATATTATTTTCAGTGTTTCTGTGAGGGTGTGTGTGAATGCCATTAATATTTGAATCAATAAAGTATGTAAAGCAGCTTTCTCTCCTGGTGAAAGTAGGTCCATTTTGTTATTATAATAAATGCATTGGTTTGCTTTTTGTTACTATAATGAAATACCAGAAGCTGAGTAACCTTATAAGAAAAGAGGTTTACATTGGCTGACAGTTCTGGAGGTTCAAGATCAAAGGCCTAGATCTGGTGATGGTTTTCTTGCTTGCAGAGTTCTGCGGTGGCACAAGGCATTGTGTGGCAAGAGACAGGGAATATAAGTGTGTGTCTCTTCTGGTCTCTTTCCCTCTTCTTATAAAGCCACCAATAACCAGTCGCAGGGACTCCATTCTGATGACCCTAACCATAGCCATGGTTATACGGAAACAAAGTAAAACTAAACTAAAGCTAACTTTAGTATTTCCAGTTTGGAAGGTGAAATAAAGAATAAGATGCAATGACCCTCTTCCCTTCACATCTTTGTAATTGTGGCCTAGACGTCCAACTAAAAATACATAATTATTTTACATTTGTTGATTACTTAAACTAGTTGCTAATGTATTAGCTCTGGGCTAAGGAATTTGAGAGAAAGAAGGGATTTAAAGAAGATTAAGAGGGCTGAGTGTGCTATTTTTTCTGAGATATACAAGTAAAGGTGTAAATGAGGCCATTGGCTATGTTGGTCTGTAGCAGCAGTATTGTGTTAGTCCATCTTCTGTTGCTGTGAGAAAATCCTACAGGCTGGGGCTTTGTGTACAAAAGAGGTTTATCCAGCTCACAGGTTTTAGAGGCTGAAAGGCCAAGGGGGGTGACCATGGCTGTAGGGGTCTGAGGAGGTCCCCCTTGGCCACATTACATCACTGCAGGAGCGCAGGAGAATGAAGGGTCAGTTACCTGGCAAGTGGGAAGCCAGAGTGATTAGGGACCAAACGTAGTCCTTTTCTAACAACTCACTCTCTGAGAACTAGCTAGAGTCTTCCAAAAGCCCCATCAGCCTCCCCCGACCTCCTTGCATCCAGCTAGGCCTCTCCTTTTAAAGGTTTTCCCACCTCTCAATATCACCACGCTGGTATCCCAGCTTTCTGCATGTTGGGGAGCACATACCCAAACCAGGGCAAATATACAACCAGGTCATCTGGAGAGTCACCCACATGCCTGAGAACCATCACCATGGATCCTGATTGAGAAGGTCTGGGTGGTGCCTGGGAATTCGCATTTCTTGCAAGTTCCCAGGTGACATTGATATCATTGGTCTGTGGTTCTCACTTGAAGAATCATTCGTCTAGACAGAGGATAATTCTAGGAGTCTAGGAGTCATCAGCGTGATAAAGATAATATTTAAATCCATGGGACTTAGATGAGATTGCCTGATGAGGCTGTGCTGAGATGCAAGAGAAAGAGGCCCCAGGTGAAGTTCTGAGAATGGGTAGGGAAGAAAGACCCAGTAAAATGAGGAGCAGAGGAGTAGAAAGAAAACCAAGAGAATGCAGGATTTCAGAAGCCAGGGGAGTTGAGGAGTTCAGCTTCAGATTAATCAGAAGTAGAATTGTTGAGAAATAGAACAAGAGTGAATAGTGTCCATCAAGTTGTCATTATTAAAAACGTAGAGGAGTAAGTGCTTTACAGACGTATCAGCTTCCCTTTCAAAAATGCCACCACATGAGTACTGCAGTCTCCACTTCACAAGGAGGGAAACTGAGGCTCAGAGAGTGTATACAATTTGGTAGGGCACCAAGGGGCCTAAAACTTAGATTTCTTTTTGCCAACAGCTTCGGGAATGTAAAGCTTGCTGTTTCCTCCCGTTACTGCTAAAATCTACAAGCACATCAGCCATGGGCAGAACCCCAAAGTAGGCATTCTGTTCATTCCTCCTCAAGACATCCAGTGCCCTATGGCTGCTTCCAGTGCCCCGACCACACCCACCTTCCCAGTCGAGTCCGCATGCCTCCCAGCCTTGCCATTTACTTCCCATACTCCAAACCAACCTGGGCCTCGTTCCTTCTCTATGGCATAACTTCACTGTGATCAAATGATAGCAGATAGAAGTGGGTGTTAATCACTGGTGTACAGTAAAGTTAACAACTACCTTTCTGATTTGCAGGGTTTGGTGGTTTCAAGCCATCAGTGCAATGTGGCCATAGAGTTTGGGGAAGATGCACACAGCTGACTTTCACCAGGTGCTGTAGCTGCTTCTGCACACCACTGGACTGACTGAAATGCTGATTTTCTTGTAGTATATTTCCATTCTAAACATGGCCTTCTGGAGATAACCTCTTAACTATGTGTCGTGGGGGCACCAGGCCATGTGCCCAGCCAAAGGCCGGAGATATTAGGAACAGGGAGGCCATTAGGAACATGGAGCCTCTGCCCCACACCTCAGAAGCACTCACCTGCTTCCTCACTGCCCCATCTAGCTCAGAAGCAGAAAGGACGACTAGGTGAAAGCTCATTTTCATATCCCTCTTTGGTTGCCAGGGTTCAAGAATGTTCTTTTATGAGGTTTACAACTTCTTTGGTGTCAGGAGGTGTTTCTGATGGTTGGGGAGGGATGAGAATTTGGGTCTGGAATAAGCCTTGCTGCTTCTTGCCAGGGTGTGAAGGTTCACAGTGGAGAACAGACACATGTTCCAGAACCAGGGGAGAAGGCACATCCTTGCACAGGCGGGAATGGCTGCAGGGGCTAATTCAAGGCATGAGGGAATTTTGCTTCCAACCTTTCATCCTGTATCTTTAATTTGCTCTCTTTTATTTCTGGAAGCACAGTTCATGGAATGGTTCTCCTGGGAGTTGCGTGATCAGGTGTTACCATGAATAGGGATGTAGTGATATTACCTTGCACTACCAGGTGGAGCGAAGGGATGTGTGGGAGGCCCCAGCTTTATTTGGAAGAGGAGCCAGGCATCAAGAACCAGAGCTTAGCACTGATGTGAAAGGAGAAAACATGGCTGGAAGCTCACAGAAAGTGTTTCCTTGCAATCTGATTTTTATGACTATATTTTGCCAGTGGATATAGGTAGTTTGAAATTAAGCTGTCTGAAGCTTAGGAGAAGTCTGGAAAAGAATTATACTTCACTGCTTTTTAGGGAGCAATCACATGTCGGATCTTAACCCCCTCAAGGCAGGTGGAAGCATCCTGGAGCTGGGCAAAAAATCCTCTGGAAGAGATTTAAGCATAGGCTATAATTGATCTTGTATCAGTGCTTCTGTTTCTGGGCAAATTCTAATTTATAGGATTGTTTTATTATGTACAAGTTGCACAGAAATAAAGTCCCTGGGCTGCTGGGGTTCTCAAAGGATCAAATTTTAATGTTACATACTTTTGTCCAATGTCCCAGGTGCAAATTTGCTCACACAGCAGGCATGCAAATGTGTCAAAATAACACTAATATTTATAATAATACTTTGCAATTGTACACAACCTTTCATCTGTAGATCTCAGGGTGCCTTGCAAGCCTTCATTAATTCTCCCAACATTCCTCTGAGGAAGGTAAATATTATTATCCTCCCCTTTACAGATGGGGCATTTGAGTCAGATAAGTGATTTGCCTCCGGCCAGTGAGGGCATGTGGGTGGAGGGCTGAGATTCAGAGCTCACAGTTCCTAGAGATGAGTTAGGAAGACACCCAGCAGCCAAAACACAAAGGGCACTGTGGCCCTTGGCATCATGGGCTATGGAAGGGGGTCACTTTTTCCTGTTCAATCTGCCACCATGGTAAACTTGGTATGACTTACCAACCCCAGTGAGTGCTGGGTGGTTTACATATATGTGTTATTCCCTTTCCTCCTATTGAAACTGGAATTATCACCATGGTATGGGTAAGGAACTAAAATTTAGTGATGAAGTGTCCTGTCCAAGATCACGTAGCCAGCAAGTGTCTGGGCTGGAATTTCAACCCAGGCCTGTTTGCCTCCTGAGGCTGGGCTCTTTTTCCCAGTGCCCCCCTTGTGCTCATTGAATATTATGGGGAGCCACCTTTTCACCCTTCCGTGTCTCTCCTCTTAATCTTTGAATGCTTATTTGTCCAAGCTGTCTATCACTGATTTCCTGATGAAATTTAGACACTGATACTTACAGATGTCTGATCAGGACAGACAAGCTTAAAGAACAGGAAAAGGGGGGTCACTAAGTTTAGAAGCATATATGATAAGTCAGGAGCAAAATCTTTTGTTATCACTTTTTCCTTTACTGTGTGCTATTTCTGGTGAGTGTGTCATCCTGGCATCCTTTAAACAGAACAAGGAAGCAGACACAAGTAGAGAATATGAATTCTCCTGGGGAGGATATATTTCCAGCTTCACTGTCGGCAGAGACAAGGAAAGAACCAAAGTACTCTTTTCATACTTGTGCTGCCCCCAGAATCTGATCCAAACCCCAAGACGTTCATAACTCAGCTTGCAGTCAAAATGGTTTTCTCATGGGTTGGGAGTAGCCATGAGGTCCACAGAATTGCCGGAGAGTCATATGGGGTGCTTGGAGAGTTGCCGATGTGGGAAGGAACTTGGGAAATGACGCACCTCAGAGACATATGCCACAGTGCCAGTCCCTCAGTGAAGCCCTCAACCTCTGCCCTGATGCCTCGAGGAAGGATTCACAGGGTCCCGACACAGGTTACCAGTGTCTGGGTCGGGGCCTAGGGAGGGAATACGGGATAGGGTTCCAAAGAGTCAGTCAACTAGACAAAGGAGATAGAATCTAAACCCTATGGAATTACACTGTGAGAAGTTGGCTTTGTAGTTTTGTTCATGTTGTAAGCAGGACAGGAAAAAAAATCAAGTTCAGTTACCACTCAAGTGAAACTGTATTTTTCTTTCTTTTTTTGGTTTTTCTCCGGTACCAGGAACCGAACTCATGACCTTGCACTTGCCAGGCAGGCGCTTTGACGCTGAGCTAAATCCCCAGCCCCTGAAACTGTATTTTTCTTAGAGAAGTGAGAACTAGCTTATAGAAATAAGTGATTACATAGGTGATTACATAGGTGATTACATAAGTGATTACATAGTGATTACAATCGGAACCTGGCTGACCTATCTGTTCTGCTGGAATCCTGTCCATTAGTTTATCTGTACTCCTAGTGCTCCTTCTGAGCCATCCCTTTCCTCTCATAATCTACACTCAGCCCGTACTATGTTGTTGCCATATGTAATATGCATTGTTATGGTGTAGATAAAGAACGGCCCCTCCTAAACTAGCAAGTGCTGACAGCTGGGGCTTTATGAAGGTGCTTGGATCTGTTGGGAAATGGGGTCTGTTCAGAAGGAGCGGGTCACTGGGAGCATGACTTGGAATGGCATCTCTCTTCCCCAGCTCCTCCCTTCTCTCTCTGCTTCTTGGTGCCATGATGTGAGCAGCTATCTTCCACCCAGCCCTTAAACCTTTCTGTTTCTGCCTTGGCACCAGCCAACTATGGACTGAACCTCTAAAACCCACAAGCCCAAATGGACCTCTGCTCCTGCAAGTTGTGGGTCTCAGGCCTTTTGTCTCAACAATAAGAACATGACTAAAATATATAACAGCAAAGACTTAAAGAAATGATTAAGTTGGGCATGGTGGCATGCACCTGTAGTTGCAGTTACTCAGGAGGGAGAGAAGGGAGGATCACTTAAGCTCAGGAGTTCAAAGCAGTATATCTTAACCCCGTCTCAGAAACAAACAACTGACTACAAATAGACTCTCTTGCTGTAATTCAGATTCTATCTACCTGTCATACAGGTGTCTGTCTGTACATATACCTTTGCACACACGTTAGGTGTGCACAGGGCTAGAAGCCCAGCAGTGAAGACAGAATTGTATTGTGTATGTGACATCATCTTTTAGGTATGGTAGAGGGGCTAACTACCCCTGCATGCTGGGGACTGAGGTATCTCCTTGTATTCAGGGCTTTCAGGAAGCCCCAAACAAAGTAGAACCAATCCATCCTTGTTCATGAGGATGTTAAACTGAGAAAGATCCAACCCAAACTTGTGCATCATCAGTTGCTCAAAACACACCAAATTATTAACAAACCATCTGAAAGTACAAACGAAAGCCCATTTCCCACCCAATCCCATGGAACTAATCAGTGCTGCACCTTTAGCAGAAGCCCAACATTAATTTTTCTTTTTCTATAAAGTTGCAACACAAAGATTCAGCTGGTTTTTTTTAGTCAGCACTGCACCTTTAGCAGAAGCCCAACATTAATTTTTCTTTATTTATAAAGTTGCAAAATAAAGATTCAGCTGGTTTTTTTGTTTGTTTGTTTGTTTGTTTGTTTTTAGTATGAATAAGAGGGACAGAAATTTTTTAATTCTAGCCATATAAACACTTGTGAGAAGTGCCAGGTGGACGGCAGGGCTGGCAAAGGGAGGTAATGGGAACTGGCTGGAGCAGGTGAGCCTGCGTCTTTTTGGAATAAGTGTTGGGACCTCCGTTGGCCCAGCGTCTATGTGCAGTGGCCAGTCTGGGTGCTCGCTACCGTCCTGGGCTTAACTACATCATCATCACAGAGCCGAAACCTTACCTTCTAATCCTCTCCTATAGGACAGCAGGGAGTGTTAGCATTTTTGGACTGCTTCACATTCCTTCTTGCCTACTTTTGAGAACATACTACATTTTAAAACTTGTTGGTTGCTTTCATGTTTTATTTGACCCTATGTAATTGCATTCCTGAAGGAATAACAGGCCCCCCTAGTGATTTACACCCTGTATTAAATGTCAGTTTTGAAGAGACACAGTTAACAGTTTGGTTTAACCTCCTGCCTTTTCTCTTTCTATTAGCTCAAAACTGAATTCGAGCCTCAGCTCCAAGGGCTCTGAGGAAGGGTGAAAAGCTAAAATCTGAGTTGGAGCGGTAGCAACGTTGAAGGGAACTTCTTAGTACTTTTTCCACTTTCACCCTGGGTAGCTGGTCACCCTGCATAGGCATTTGTTGTTACTATCCGGGCACAGCAAATGAGGATGGTGAATCAGAACCACATCTTGGACTAGCCGGGTCCTGTTTCATATTCCCACCCATCGCCCCAGACCTGAGGACACCAGCAATTGCCACAAACTATGGTTCTGTCTCACCCATGTGGTAGCTAGTGAGTAACGAGTTGGATGAGGCTGTGGGGAAGGACATCATCTCAGTAATTTATTTCATTTTTGTGTTTATTTGCATACTTAGCTGCTATGATATTATGGTTGATTGAAATATTTCATTTGCCCTTGTAGATTCACTTAAAGTATATTTAACGACTGCTTAATCACCTGGTGTGAATTAATTATCCAGAGAACCTTTAAATAAATCTTGATGTAATGGCATATTCCCTATGACTCTATGTGTGAGTGTGCCTGTGTGTTTCAAATCTAGAAATAAATATATCCTGTGTGATAGCCCAACAAGTAAATTAAGTAATTATTATTACTTTCAGAAGTCCATATTAAAAATAGGAGACAAATGAGATTGTGTGTTAAAAATTGTCTATATAGAGGTCAAAATAAATACTTCCTGCATTCTGCTCCTCTCTGCCTGCCCGTCCAGTTTCCCCTCTGGTGACCACATTCCACTGGGCTTGATTGCAAATGACTGCAACTTTATACCAGGGGGAGGATGAAATCAGAAATAAAGAAAATTAGGCTCAATTCCCTGCCAATAGGAAGATGTGACCTAGTTTGATCATATCAGCACCTGAGACCTTAATCTTCACCTCCCACTCTGAAGGCATTTAGAAGCCATTAGCTAAGACATTTCACCTGGAACTCTGCGTCTGCAGAGAGAAGCTTCACGTGGATTTAGGAGACAAGAAAGTTAGCTTCTTTGTACATGTGTTTATCTTGATCTTATTTTCTAAATCATTTCAAGTAGTTCATAAAATGGAGAAAGTAGTGAAGAAATTGGGGGCAAAAGAGAAATGAAATAGATGAAACAAGACAGTATCAGAGAGATGAATGTCCATAAAAGACATTGGCCAACTATAAACTGAAACACAGTCATCTGTCACCACCGCTACTGCCCTCAATAACTACTGCTGAAATAGGATAGTGAAAGAACTGAACTGTTGAGTGCTGTTGCTGTCAGAAACCCCTGAGAAAGGACAGTTATAGCTGGTGTCACATTCCAAGTGATGTGTTTTTTTTCTACCTACCAGGTCCTGCAGAGGTAGGTCCTATCCTGCAGAATTACAAAAGAAAAAATGCAAAATTCATCTTCCATTCATGATAGACAACCTTTGTACTTGATTATTTATCATTTCCCTTCATGCATTGCCATTGTTAACCCTACTGCAATTTTCATTAACAACACACAATTACTCTAACGACTATGATGTAACAGTTATCATAGTAAAAAGTCCATGGACCAAGTATATTATAATAACCTTGTTTTATGCTACAGATTGTCCCAGTCTTAAAATTTGACCCACATCAGTATAGAAAAAGACCATGATAATCCTTCCTGTTGTCATACACACTCAGAAAATTCTCTCCAGAACACCATATACCATTTGTTTGTTTTTTTAAATGATGCTCAAATTTTCATCAGGAAAAATCCAGTCATAACCATATTGTGAATGTGTGTTTTAAGAAACCATTGACTTAAAAAAAAAAAATCTATGGCATACTCAGTACCATTAACTCCCTGGCCAGTCTTGAATCTTCTGATCACTAAAACTTCCTTGTAATTAGCATCACACACAACTGTCAGGTTTCCCTGTGTGTGAAACTTCCCCAGAGGCTGAGCTTGTAAACTGCGGAGGTGTTGAGTTAGGGGCTCCCCTACTTACCTGTCTGTGGGGCAGCTTACTTGAACCGTCAATTATTTTATAGTAAAACTGGGACTAATTTAGTAACTGCAACTCATCAAGTTATTGTAGGAATTAAACAAGAGACTGTTAAGAAGGTAACATGGTATGTGTGTGAGTGCATCTCTGTGGGTAGAATGAGCTCTGAAAAACTATCAGTAATTGATGATGTCGTATGAACACCACTTTCCTGCCTGAAATTTTCCGTACTTTTTGAGGGAGCTTTTATATCTCATGTGATGATTCATGTTGTGATATTGTAGGGCTGTTAGTCAATGACAGCATTTCATTCTAAAACCACATATTAAGTGCTCAGGGCCAGTTTGATGTTTTATATTTAGAGTGAACCTATTGCTTTGTGAAGTGAATACTCATTTATTTCCATTCTGAAATTCTAGGTTATCACTTGGTAGTTTTTTTTTTAAGTGGTTTTTTTAGAGGGTAGGGTTAATAGCTTGCAAGGCTGATAGAAATATTTACCTCATTTCAATCTGCACCTGTACCTGAATGCAGCTGAGGATTACATGCTATTTATTTGTCAAGAGAGGTTGCTCTTCCATGAACTATTTCCATCCTTTCCCCATTTTTATTGGCTATTTTGTCCTTTCAATGTTGTTTAGATACTTTAATTATTAAATTTAATGCATTTAATATTTTATCATTTCAATATATTTTAGTTTTAGTAAATGTGTATAATTATTTAAATATTTCAATTCTTAATGATTTAATATTGCTTTACTATTATTAAATGCAGTAATTATTTGTATATGTTTGATATTTATCCTTATTATATAATCATCTATATGAAGACATACCTTATTTTATATAAAATTTGTCTCATAAAAAGTTACATTACTTATGGAAAATGCAGAGAAAATATAAGAAAATATTCTGGTATACTTCCTACAAGTAGGAACATATATTTTAAGCTCTGTTTTTAAAAATAACTTTTCTCTGAGAGGGTTAGCACATGCCTATAATAATCCTAGCGCTCAGGCACCTGAGGCAGAAAGATAGCTGAGAGTTCAAGGCCAGCCTAAACTACGTAGCAAGACCCTGTCTCAAATATTTTTTCAATAAAAAATTAATGAGATTCAGTGTAATGTTTTCATACATAGAGAGAGTGAAATGATCAAATCCAAACAGTTTTTCTACCCTCTCTTCTCCCACCTTTCCCAACACTGCAGCAATCATTATTCTACTTTCAAGCAGACTTTTTTACCCTCTATGTACAAAAGATGACATGTAGCACTTGTGTTTCCGTGTCTGCCTTATTTTACATAACATAATATCCCCAGGTTCCATTCATTTTGTTGCAAATGACAGTATTTCATTCTTCTTTATAGCAGCATAACATCCTGTTGTGTATATCTACCATGTTCTCTTTAACCATCCATCTGTTGATGAGTACCTTGTATGATACCATACTTTACACAGCTAGGAACATTTTAATGGTTATCCTTTTTAGTTCTTTTTCTATGTAAATATGTAGTATATATATATTTATAGACAAAAATGCTATATTTCACATACTGTTTTATAATCTTACTTTCTACCTTATGTATATGTCTTGGACATATTTCTATGTCACTAAATACTAATTACAATATAATTTTGGTTTCTGAGTTGAGTTTTATTACACTGCTATACCATGATTGACTTAATAATCTCCTAATTTTAGATAATTTGGGGGAAAAAAGGGTTTCTATGGTACTGGGGATTGAACCCAAGGTGTTTGGACGGAGCTTCAACCTCAGCCCATTTCATTTCATTTTGAGACAGGATCCTGCTAAGTCACTAAGTTGACCAGGCTGGGCTTGGATATGTGATCCTCTGCTTTAACATGCCAGAGTGCTGGGATTACCATGCCCACTTTGGTAATTATTTCTTAAAAACAACTCCATACAAGTGTAATTGCTAATTTAGTATTTGGCTTTCCTGCCACACATGACATGTAACCTTTCTGCTCTGACTGTAGCTCACACGGAGGGTACAGAAAGATCTTTGGTCCATCACACACCTAAGTATGTGACCTACACTTGTGACACACATACCATGAGTAATCAAAATGTACGGTGAAAGTTTTTAAACTTTGGTACATTAAAAGACACATGGCCATTAAAATACCACCAAAATCCTCCCTCTTGTTTCAGACACACTTATCCCATCATACCTGCCACTTTTTGAAGCAGTTCTAGAAGTCCTGTTCTGTGAGTGTCTTGATGAGGCGTGATCAAAAATACAGGGAATACACCTGCTGAGTGCCATCCAATGGAAAGGCAGGCTTGTAAAAGCATCAGTGTAGAACCGGGTATGGTGGCGCATGCCTGTAATCCCAGTACTGGGGAGACTGGGGCAGGAGGATCATTGCAAGTTCGAGACCAGCTTGGGCTACAAAGTGAGCTCAAGTCCAACCTGAACTGCATAGTGATACCCTGTCTCAAAAAGACAAAAAAAAAAAAAAAAAATCACAGTGTATCTTCACCCACCTTATTCTGGCACCTTGTGACTTTCGGCTCTTCCTCAAAGTCAAAGTGACCATGAAAGATAAACATTTTGAATTGATGCAGGACATCAAGGCAGCCACTACAGTGTAACAAAAGACACTCAGGGGAGGTCTTCCAGAGCAGCTTCAGAAAGTGACAAGAACAGTGGGATAAGTTTATTTGAAGTGAAGAGGAGGATTTTGAGGGGGATTTGTGGCAGTGTGTCTTCTACTGTAAGACATTTTTTATTTATTTACTTTTTTGTCTTTTTTTGAGACAAGGTCTCGCTATACAGTTCAGGCTGGCCTTTAGCTCACTTTGTAGCCCAGGCTGGTCTCGAACTCAAAACGATCCTCCTGCCTCAGCCTCGTGAGTTCTGGGATTACAGGTGTGTGCCACCACACCCGGCTTGTAATACATTTTTAAAAAAACATTAAAACATTTAAAACATTCAAATGCTCACCATATGTTTTGATCATGCCTCATGCAAGTGGGAAAGATGTAAAAAAAAAGCAAGCCTCACTTTCTAGTAATTTCTTATTTATTCTTCTCCACATTTAAAAGAAATTCTGGTCACAATCTATTAAATTTATTTCATGATCCACAAATGAGGTTCTGCCCTCAGTTTGGTAAATGCAGCCCCTGCCAGGGTCCCAGAGACCAGGGGCTATCCTTGGCACACGGCAGGCCCGACTACATCTGCACTGAGTGACCAGCCTATCCTGGGCTCATTTGTGCATCTGCAGTCACTGAGTAGCAGGGTGGCCGGTTACCTCCCACGACCCTGGAGTCACAGTGGCTTTAAAATCTGGCTCTGACACATCCTAGCTGGTGACCACGGGCAAGTTACTCAGCCTCCTTGTGCTTCCAATTCCTTCACCTATAAAATGAGGTGAGTAATAGCACCTAGTCCTGAGATGGTTGTGAAGATTAAATGAGTCTTAAAAAAAAAACACAGAAAGCAATACTGTACTGGCGCCATAGCAAATGTCATGTTTTTATGGAATAAATAGAAAATTCCAAGAAGCTAAATTGTACAAACAAATACTGGTTAAAAAAGAAAAAAGGTTTCCTGCTCTGTCCTGCACTGCCGAGTCTGAGCCTGCTTTTGTTCCCAGGGACAGCACCGGAGCCATGGGGTGAGGACCTAAGGGCATATTCACAGCTCCCCACCTGCTGGGGCATGTGGGCTGCTCAAGAGAGAGCCGCTGGCTTTCTCAGGCACCAGAGGAAGAGGCGGCAGTGAGTTCCACATAGAAGGAGGTGCTTAGTGAAGGACATCTCTGCATGCTGGGCAGAACTCTGCAGAATCAGGAATGGCTTCCAGCCCAGAGGTGCTCCATGGGGTGGGCAGGAGCATCTCGGCAATGCAAGGGCGGTGAGCAGAAGTTAAGAAGTCTCTCAGCCTCAGGAACACTCTTCTCCAGAGTCCTCCTCTACTCTGCCACTCCCCTCTAGCCCTAAAACTCTGCCTCAAGCTTGCCAGTAAGGTGCAAGGCATGGAGGCAAATTCCATAAACTGGCGATCTGGAGGAGGACTGCGAATTTGAGACCAACTGGGCTATACCATGAGATCTTATCTTTTAAAAAATGCAAGTAAATATCTAAATCTTATATAGGCTGTGTCAGGTGTGTTTTCCCAGTAGATTCAAAGATGAGTTGCTTTGTTCAAATTGGATGTCCACCTGAACCATCTGCGTGAGTACACACAAGTACACCCCTCCACACCCACGCACACACCGTCACTTTCTGTGTTAGTGTGTGGGGAAATGCATATTCAACTCAAGCTCCCACCTGTCTACCCACCTTTCCCTGATACCTCCAGCCCCGGTACACCCCTCCTTCCTCTGACCTCTCACAGCAGCTCTACGAAGCACCCTAGAAGTTACCTGGTTCTACAGTCATTGTAGTGTTACTTGTTTTTCCCCAACTATAGTGTGAGCTCTTTGAAACCAACCACAGTGCCTTAGATTTCTCTTGGATTGCGCAGTGGTTTGGTGCATTGTGAGTCTTTAGTAAGTGGTCAAAGATCAATGGGTAGATTCTGGTGCCTGAAATTTGCCTTGAAACCAAATTATATTAAGGAAGCTAAGTTTCCCATATCTCACAAGTTTCACAAACTAAATTCAAAATGAAGGAAACATCAAACCACTTAAAAATTAAACAATAAAACTATGAGAATAAAATATGGGTGAATGTAATGGAATGAGTTAAATGAGCCAGTCTTTCTAAAAAGAGTGCCATAAAGGAAAGAAAAGATGGATAAATTTGATGACAAAAATGTATAACTTCTCTGTGGCAAAGATTTCTTTTTTGTATTAGTGCATGTTTACAGTACATAAGGTTTACATCCCTTGTGGAGTTGGCCCATGTACATACCACTTCTAAATTCCTTTCTTCATCTCCTTTCCTTCCCTTTCTTCCCCCTTCCTTCCATTTCTTGATCCCTTTCCCATTTTAGAAAAGGATCTACTTCTGTACTTCCTATTATCTATCTTTTATTTTGCTCTTCATTTGTAATTTGAGTTTCTAATGTAAGAGTAACCATGGAAGTGCCAGGGATATAGCTCAGTGGCATAAGCGCCTGCCTGGCAAGTGCAAAGTCCTGAGTTTGACTCCCAGTACAAAAAAAAAAAAAAGAGTAACCATGGATATTCAAGGTTGTGTGTCTGATTTATTACACTTAACTTTATGGTCTCAAAGTGCGTCTATTTCTCAACACATGAGGGACTTGTACATGTCATGAAGATGCTGAACAAGCTTCCTGTGAAATCCAAATGTTAAGAAGGTGGAAGACAGCTAAATTTTCTCCTTCTGACCTCTGCTTTTTTTTCTTCTTCTTTTTTTTTATTTTAAAGAAAATAGTACCCCCAAAAAACAACAACAGCAAAAAACAGACAACACAAAGCAAGGACATTAAAAATGATACTGTGTTTCAAACCAAATGATAGAGATTAATGGTGGTTGTTATATTACATATTGTCATCTTCAATGAAGTTGCTCAGATTACCAGATGTAGGAATAGAAGATTCATCAAATCATTAAAGGGAATAAGAAAATAATAATTTAAAAGAACATTACACACATACATAGTATCACTAGTCAGGATTGTAGGAATTCACCAATGGATGTTATACCGCAAATTGTTGTCACATAAGTTGCTCAGGTTACTAGATACAAACATGCAAAATTGGTGAAAACATTAAAAAAAATTTTTTGAACATTAACTGTTCCCCTCAACAAACCATCAGACATTAACAGTACAGTTATGCCACCGATTGATAATATATAAAATGCCTCAGTACTTTCTTTTTCTTCTTTCCCTCATCCCGGTTGTTCCTTCCTTTGAGCAATTTCTTTCACTTTCCTATTATCATTGTACATTTTGGGTTTTATTTACTCTTTCAGGTTCTTACACCAGGGAGACAATATGATGTTTACACATGTGGGCCTGATTTATTTCACTTACGAGTATGGTCTGTAGTTGCATCCATTTACCTATAAACGCCTCGAGTTTATCTTTTCTAAAAGCTGAGTAATACTCCATTGTATAGAAATACCACATACCACTCCATTGTATAGAAATTCCACCTTCTTAACATTTTTTATCCATTCCTCAGTTGATGGGCATTTGGGTTGTTTCCAAGATTTAGCTATGACAAATTGTGCTGCTATAATCATGGGTGCACATACATTGCTGTGGTATGACATTTTTAATTCTTTTTAATTTTAATTCTTAAAATATACCCAGAAGGGGAATAGCTGGATTAAGTGAGACTTCTAATCCTAGTTTTGTGAGAAATCTCCAGACTGATTTCCACAGTGGTTTCACCAATCGACACTCCCACCAGCAGTGGAGAAGGGCTCCTTTTCCCCCACAGCCTCCTTGCGTTTGTCATTGGTTGATTTCTTAATGACAGCCATTCTTTGTGGGGTGAGATGAAATCTCAGTGTTGTTTTAATTTGCATTTCTTTAATAACTAACGATGTTGAACATTTTTTCAAATATATATTTGCCATTTGTATGTCTTCCTCTGAGAAGTGCATGTTCATCTCAGATGCACATCTTTGGATTGTGACCTGTGTTCTTCACTCATCGAGAAAGGAGTTTTTTCTTCAACTGAAGAGCTTGATCTTGTTGTCTTTCAAATTCCCTCTCCCTACGTATGTCTTCGCCCATTTTCCACCTGCTAGACTGGTCCTTTAGACTCTGATGGTTGGATACACAGGAAGTAAGTGGCTCTGTGGTAGAGCTGCAGGAAATGAATGGCTTTGTTTGAACTTGCTGCAAGGGACTGAACGCTGGCACTTTGGCCACTAATAGCATGGAACCATTGGAGTGCTAAATATCACATTATTGTCATGTTTATCAGCTTTCTGCTACTATTGCAAAGTATATGAGGAAATCAACTTAAAAAGGAAAAGGTTTCCTTTGGGTCGCAGTTTTGGAAAATTCTGTCCATGGTGGATTGGAACTGTTGCTCTTGGGCTTATGGCCAGGTGGCACAGTATGGTATCAGCATGTGGTGACACTAACTGGTCACGTCCTGACTAGATTTCAAAAGAAAACAAGAGTGAGAAAGACTAAAGTTCTACAGTTCCCTTGGAGGGCACATCCGACGCCTATGACCAAAAACCTCCCATAGGCCTTACCTTTTAAAGTCTTCATCACTTCTCAAAGGGGACCAAATCTTCAACACTTATGCCTCTGGGGGACATTCCAGTCCTGGTCTATGGTACTGTAGTTGTCCATGGTTTGCAATATCATTGGCTAAATCTTTGTGACTAACCCTTCTTGTGTGGTGCACTTTACCCTAGGGTCAATGCCTTGCTGCTCAGGATTATAATGCTGTGGCTTAAAATCTTGGAAAACTTAGAACATCAGGAATTTCACACAGTACTTCATTTTAGGTTGAGAACTAAAACATATATAAGGAGAGCACTCTGAATCAAGATGGATGAAGTTTTAAATGTCTACCTTCTAGAAGGTTCTGATTTCTTTGGCAGAAAAAAGAATCAAACCACAAATGTATTTTTACTTTATCTTATCACCAAGAGAAAACTCGGTCCTCTTAATGTTACCAAACAATTGAAAAGGACCAATTGTTCATAGAGGCGATGGTCAGGAGGGAGGTGGAGACAGAGGTGAACACCTGAGCTCTGTTGGATGATATTTTTGAGGATATTGTTCATGAGTTTGGTGCATAAATAAGGAAGTCATTGAAATGGATCTAAGTTACTTTTAGCTTCTTTGGGAACACGTTAAATAGCATCATTGTTTATCAAGGGGGAAGAATAGTTGATAGTGGGAGAGGAGCTTATCTTTTATAGAGTATAAACTATTACAAAGAATAAAGAGGAATCAAGCCTATCGAGTTGGAGTACCTGAGAATGTTCCCTTAGAAATGCCAAAAGCCCTGACATTCTGATGATTTCAGAAAGCACTGAAAAGATACAAGTGTACAAAAGAGGATGCCTTTGTTTCCCTCTGGGACTCTTCCAATCCATTTTGGGGAATGAAATTTTCTCCAACTATTTTTCTTTAGGAAATTTGTCAAAGAGGTTTTTTTTTAAGTTTTGATTAGAAATATCGCTTGCTTCTTTGCACTTGTAAGCAAGATAAAATATAGTATTTATACAATACATTCTGTTCAAGGGTGTGGAAGCCTTAGAAATAATAAAATTCCAATTTTCCAAAGAAAGACATGGAACGCTAGAAGTCCTATGACTAGTCTCAGGTTGGACAGGCCAATAACCCTTCTAAACCTAGACAATTTCTCAGCTGCTAACATGAGCTTCTAGGCCACACATTAGCTCCAGACCATTGTTGCTGCAGGATTCTAATTAATTTGATTCCTGTAAACATGGTATTATTTTTATTATATGGTTGTTAACATATTTATAAAAATTTGAAAATATGATCCTGAGGCAAGTAGGATTCATGATGTGCAAGTAGGGCCAGGCCTCCATCCCTGCGCAGGTCTGTCATCCACGGTGCATCTGGCAAAGGGGCCGATGGGAGCCATCAATAGCTCCCAAGCCAGAAGACAAGAATGCAAGTCTTTCAAGGACAAGTTTGTTTTTACTTTAAATCAGAGCTTGGTGGAACAGAACTGATTCCTGCTGTTTAAGGATTTGCACTTTGGGAAATGAGACAACTACATCAAAGATAATATAATTAACTGAATTATTAAAAGGAATGATCGTGAGCTGGGGATGGTGGCACATACCTGTAATCCCAGCACCTGGGAGAGTGAACCAGGAGGATTGAAAGCTCTAGCCCAGCCTGGGTAATTGAGTGACTTAGCAAGACCTTGTCTCAAAATAAAAAACAAATAGATAAAAAGGACTGAGGATGTAGCTCAGAGTGAAGGCATTGGGTTCAATCTCAGGTACCATCAAAACAAGACAAGGAATACTGGAAAGAAAAGGTGGAATACAAAACAATGAGCAGTGCGTTAGTTGAAGAGGGAATAAAGCCAGCGGTGCTACTTGCTTATGTAAATTTTACTGAGTGGAATCAAAGAACACTCTTTTGACTGACCCAGGAGAATATTATGAAGGGGGATTTTGGAGCCTGGCAAAAGGATGAGGGAGGAGTAGATGATGGCTCCTTTGAGTTCATTGCTGATAAATTCTTGTGATTCTACATTCCTAGAGTATAAGTTCTTTTAAAATTACAAGCACAAATTGCTTAACTCTATCTCCTTGTACCGAAGATAGTTTTCTTTTTTTTATTTTTTGGTTTTTCTCCGGTACCGGGAACCGAACTCACGACCTTGCGCTTGCCAGGCAGGCGCTTTTGCCGCTGAGCTAAATCCCCAGCCCGATAGTTTTCATATTAGTGTACAAGTATGCTCAGAGCAAATGGGTCTTGTGTATGGGGTCACAATTTCAGGAGGTGCTTATGATGTGTGTAGAAGAGCATTCTATACCTTGTAGGAAAAAGGAGATAAACACATTTTAGGCATGCAGTTCATTTAGACAAGCCAGCCAGCTCTCAGCATCTGAGCTTCCTTTGGCCATTGAAGAGGTTACAACATTGTCACACTAAGGCACTGGGACTGGACAGGTGGCAAAACTTAGACCTGGTCCTGGAGTGATTTGGATTTGGGGCAGTTTAAACAATGAGTGAAGAACAGGAGTTTCCACTGCGCCATCCAAGAAGCTCAGGCCAGATCTGAAACCTCTGCCAACTGATCTACATACCAAGGTCTAAAGTGACATCAAAATGCCAGGTGCTGGCATTCACTTTTATTCTAGGGCAGATGTTCCAAATCAGACATCTGAACACTCCTGAGGAACAGCAAACTCTCCGAAATTATAAGTAAAATTTATTAGTGTGTCAGTGATCATGTAGACTTTCCTAAGGTGTGATTCATAAATTTTCAAGAGGCTGTATTCTAAAACAAAACAAGACAATAATGAGAATGACTGTTCTGCAAGAAAAAACTTCCTTGAACTTTCCCAGCGAACAATATTCTATAATTTCTGGCTACTTCTTTTTCAAGAGAATTAAGTCAAGCAATTTAAGACATCATCACATTTTCCCTTTTTGCAGTTTTTATTGCATAATAATATAGAACTGCATTTTGGTCCGCTCAGGTTTAATATTCGATGCTTTTAAAAAAGTATACGAGTTCATTCATTGCAAATAAAACTCCTACTTAAATGGCAGTGAGTCATACTTCAGCATTCAGTTTGTTTTTTAAACCATTATTTATTCACATACTTGTTGTATATTCAAGTTTACTTTTTCTTTTTCTTTTTTACTCTTTCTTTCTTTCCTTCTTCTTTCTTTATTTTTTCTGACAGGACACCACTATGTAGTTCAGGCTTGCCTGGAACTCATGAAATTCCTCCTGCCTCAGCCTCCTGGGTGCTGGTTGGGATTATAGGTGTGTGCCACCATGCCTAGCTCAGCATTCAATTTGAATTCAAGTTATTTGAACCAAAATATCACAAAGTCCTTTTTCAGTAGAAAACAAAACCATCATTTTCTCTCCATCTATCCTTAGGAAATACAATGTACCAAACTGTTTTCACTGAGCAATACTTGAACCCTAAGTAAATCACTTAAAATGTTTTTTAAATGGAGTCATACAATTAATATAAGTGATAAAGTGGGATAATAAAAAATGCTCAATTAGGTCCATGAAGGCAGAAAAGGGGAGAAATAGAAACCAAGAGCAATTAATGTAAAACAGACAGGATGGTAGAATTTTATCCAATGATATCAATAATCTAAATAAAAATGATCTTTAACTGTAAAGACCGATTAAAAGTAAAAAGAAGGAGAAAGATATAACATGAACACACCATGTTTTCATGGTGAAAGCTGGAGGTGCTATTCCAAATTTAGACAAAGTAGACTTCAAAAAAACCAAAGATTCTCAGCAATCAAGACTTGATATAGTGAGAGATAAGCCAATTTCCCAAACTCACATTAACAATCCTCAATGGGCATGCACCTAACCATAAAGCTTCAAAATGCACAAGGTAAAAATCAACACTGGTAAATAAAGAATAGAGATATTATAATAGAAGACTTCAGCATATCCCCTCAGGAACTGATAAGACAAACACACAGAAAATAAACAGGAGTATTGATGATCTAAACAGCATTGTCCAACACCCTGACTCATGGACCTTTATAAACCACCCCACCTAGCGGCAGCTGGACACATATTCTTCTACAGTACACGTTGAGCATTCACTAACATGAGCCCTCTTCAGAACTAGAAAGCAAATCTTACCAAAATTGGAAGAGAAGTCACATAAAACACGTTCTCAGGCCATACTGAAATGAAATGCCCATGGATAATAGAAAGACATGTGGGAAGTCCTCAAATGTTTGGGAATTAAACTGCACATTCTTAAGCAACCCGTGGGCCAAAGAGAGACTTGGGAAATTCAGAGCATATCAGTGTGAAGCCGGGATAGGGTGCGGTACAAGGAAATTGGCCCGGCCTCTTGGTGACATGGAAAGGGAAGCCAGGCCTTCAGGCCACTCAGAGAAGATCACACTCACATGAGATGTGAGGTGGGACTGAAACACGGGTGGAGTTGTGGGTATGGCTGGAGCGCTGGATAGGCGAGCAAGTGCGCAGAGGACATTTGCGGCTCCCGTGGTATGTTCCCAGCACAGCTCCTGTACCTGCTTTGCTTTAATGAACACACTAAACCACACTTCCTGGGACAGGTGGGGAAACAAAAGCAAAGGATATGGCCCAGTGTGGGGTAGCACACTCAATTCAGAGCTTTCTTTTGATCCCATTGTTCCATTAAAAATGTCCCAATTATGCTTTCCCTTGTTATATTCAAGTTCTAAGTATGGCTCCCCTACTGTGAGGCAGACCCTGCACTAAGCATTTTACCAATTTCACTTTATTCAGTCTTCATCCACACAGACTTGTCAGGAAGACGGTCTCATCCCCATTTCACAGAGATGTAAACTGAGACACCCAGAGATGAATCAGGCACACAGCTACCAAAACCAGAGTTTGGCACCTATTTTGCCTGTCTCCTAAGACTCTCAACACCCGTGCTATCCTGCTGCCCACCATGAGGACTTAGTATGTGCCCATAAAGTTGGGACTTCCCAGTGTTTAAAAGCACAAAAGTCTGAACGGCTGTGATTGGGAAGCTTGCACTTCCCTTGTTCAGAAATCTCAAAGGTTGAGAGTGCCCAAGGAGGGTGTAGGAAGAGCTGGTGCTGCAGCTGTATTGGAGCAGAATCACTGAAACGCACATCCACAGTGCCTTCACTAGCATGGGTCTAGGTTGAAAACCCCTAGAAAAGCCCCACCGGCTCCAGTGGACCGTGCTCTTGGTGTGTCTTCCTCAAAGGTCCTCTGGACAAAAACAAGCAGCATGGAGAAGCTCACTTTCAGCGTGTATTCTTATTTTATCTTTATACAGTTTTTAATTTTTTAGTTTATTAGCGCATATTTGTAGTACACAATGATTGCATTCATCATGGGGAGATGTTCCATGCACATAACACATCCCAATTCCTTTTACTTCCCTTCCCCTCCTCTTTCTCCTTATTTCATCCACTCTTGGTCCTCTTCCCATTTGTGGAAGATCTACCAAGTTGGGCCAGCTGTGATTACCCAGAAAGTACACAGATTAAGAGCAAAATGAAAGGTGTGAACTTTGTAGTTATCCTTCTCACCAAGCAATAGAGGTATTTGAGGAACAATTAAAAAGCTGTTTTTTATATTTGTGTAGGCAAAAAAAGTGTAAAACAAAACAAAACTGGTGGATGATGGTGAAAAATATAAAATTTATGTATACTACAGCATGAATTTGATGTTTTATTTTAACTGCCCTTTTACTTAATTTTCTTGTCTGAGAAATTGGGACAATGCAAGAGTTTATTATGATGCAGGTTTATTATGGAGAATATATATGCACGTATGGTAACAGGTGTTCATTGTATTTGTAGTTATTAGCATCATCATGGCATTAATAACATGGAAGAAAAATTTCAAGGGTCAAGAAAATGAGACACAAACACGTGTAACCTTTATCAAAACCCTCGATCAAGTGCATTTCCCTGAACCTCCGAGAGGAAAATCCTTCCCTCTCTCTAAACTTCTGGTAAATTACTATTTTAACATTCATTACATTTTGACTACAGTTATTTGTTTGGAAATTCTTTGAGGGTGGGAATAAGGTCTTGTTTACTGTTTTTCCTTGACCCTCCCCTACTCCACTCTAGCCTGCAAAAACAAATACTGTGGCACTTAGGCCAGCTCCTACAACTTCGGACTTCCCCGGTGCTGAATAAATGTTAAGTTGAACTGAACTGAATTGAAATGGAAAGATTGGACCCACCCAGGAAAAGAAAGACCCAGCAGAGAGAACAGGAATAACTGAGGGTGGCATTTGTTATGCAGAAACAGGACAGTCTCACATATATTTGACTAAAAGGCACTTGACACTATCCAGTTGTGTTTTAAAAGCAACAAAAGCCTATTTAGTCTACTGGGATGCAAACAAAGTTTACAAAATAGGAACTAGCCAGCCTTCTGACTCGCAAGAATCCTGGCCCCCAGTTTTAGTTTGGGTCAAGCTCAGAGATCTCTGAGAAATCTTTATAAAGCTGTGGTTTGTGAGCTGCTCTGGTGAGAATTAATGTTAGCAAAAGACAATTGTTCAGCAGACTCTACTGTGAGTTCCCAGTTCACTGCATTCACTGGGATCAAACTGAACAAAAGTATATCCAGCTCTGCTCTGTGGGAGCCAGAGGAAAATCGTGGACTCAGGGGCAAGCAGTGGTATCACCATAAATCCTGACAGCTGTGTTTGTTCTGCCATGCAGACACACATGTATACACACACACACTCACTCCCCCACCACACACTCAAGTACGTGATTCCTCTCTGACACATACACAGGGAATCACTCATTCCCAAACACACTGTCTCAGGCACATACACATTCTCAGGCATGTACTGTCTTACACTGGAGCACACATACTTTCAGACACACAAATATTTACATACCTACACAACACACATACACATGCATAACGCACACAGTTCTCTAGTAATGATTTCATTGCATTGACAGACCTTTGAGCAGTAACAAAAGTGAGTATCTGGGATTGCCTTCTCTCTCATATATGGCACCATCAACACTAAGTAATTTTATGGATTTGCCCCTAAACTCATGGTTCTTGTCCTTATATTAGTCAAAACCTCTTGCAGAGTGTTTAAAATAAAAATTTCTGGCCTTGAGGTTCTTTAAGAGATTCTGACTAAGGAGGTCTGGGGCAGTCTAAGAATCTTCCTTCCACAGCTAGCTCAATAACAGGAGATGCAAAACACTTTGGACCTAAAGACTTCTGGCTAATTTTTGAGGTCTAGTGGGTTGTCATGACTTGTGTCTAGATGTACCCCCAAAGCCTCATGCAGTCACAGGTGGGTGAATTTAGAGTATGTGATTGATTCATGGTGCACTGCTAGGACTGAGGGTGCTAGGATTAAAGGTGGGTGATTACTAAATCAATCCACTGATTGGTTTGGCCTGCTTTAATCTCGTTAGCCTGGGTACGACATAAGGAACAGAATGAGGCTTGTTTTATCCCTTGCTAGCTTTGCTACCTTCTGCCAGCCATAAACTGTTTCTCCTCTGCCATTCATGTCTGCCATGCCACGCTGCCTTGGAGCCAGCCAATTACAGACTGAAACGTCTACAAACTGTGAGCTAAATAAAACTTTCCCTCTTAAAGGGAAGGGCATTTGTAAGTGTTGGGTATTTTGTCTCAGCAACAAGAAAAGTAACTAAGACATAGGTCAATCTGCTTTTTAGCACTGACCCAGGAAGACCTCAGTGGCTTTGATAACACAGACACGCAATCCAGCTGTAGCAAGGTTGTGTTTATCGAGGCAGCTCCTGCATGTTTTCCATGGCTCCATCACAAGAAGGGTTGTATTTAAGAACAGGTCCTCCTCCATGTTTGTGCCTGAAATGAACAAACCAGGCAGCTCACCCTCTTGCTGAAGGTGTTAACATGTAGTAGTGCAGGTCGAGGATCAATTATCCAAAATGCTTGGGACAAGAAGAGTTTTGGACTTTTTCAGATATGCGGTATTTGCCTTTAGATAAGCAGATATCTTGTGGGTGAGACTCAGGTACAAATGTAAAATGCAGGCATACTTTATGTACACTTTATATACATAGTCTGAGTGTAGTTTTGTACATATTTTTAGCACTGTGTTTTGACTGTTGCCCATCACATGAGGTTAGAAGTGGAATTTTCCACTCGTAGCATCATGTAGATGTTCCAAAAGTTCTAAGTTCTGGATGGCCAAGGATGGAGCTCAGTGGTAGAGCACTTGCCTAGTGTAGGAGAGGCCCTGGGTTCAATCCCCAGCACCCCCAAAAGAGCAAACAATGTTTTGGATATTGATGCCTGTTGGATTTGGGAGTTCCAGATTAGCATGTTCAACCTGTATCTCATACTGTCTTGGCCAAGTGGCATTTAAGTCCAAATCTCTTGATGTTGCCAGACCTAATATATGCCCCACTGAACTGTAGCTGTCTTAACTGGCTGCCCAGGAGCCTCATCAAATGAGGCTGATGATATGAAAATACTTAGCAACTGGTAGAGTAGATGCAGGTCTCCTCTGAACTGATGCAGATGTGGGAACCCCACTCACCCATCACGGCCAGTGCCCTTCCAGATGCAACCAGAGGATTCAGGCCTCTAATCAGTGGCAGCAGAGAGAGGCAAGGAATCACCTGGAATTCCTTGGAATCAAGGAATGATTCAAGGAATCAAGGAATCACTTCAAGGACCCAGGAGAGCTAACAGAAGATGCGAAGTTTTCTTCTTCCTTGAGACAGAGCAGATGGCTGAATTAGAAAGTTGGTTCCCATCAGAATGATGCCAACTTCCCCCTCTAAACAA
Source organism: Chinchilla lanigera (assembly GCF_000276665.1). NCBI lineage: Eukaryota > Metazoa > Chordata > Mammalia > Rodentia > Chinchillidae > Chinchilla > Chinchilla lanigera. The sequence goes on from NW_004955409.1 coordinate 9,401,179, forward strand.
TATCCGTCTAGCCCCCCACAGTGCCCTACTCCAGTGAGGGCCGACTTCCTCTGCAGATCAGTTTGGAAAAGGCTCTGATTAGACATAGCTTCTTCCTTTTTGTTTTTCCTCTCCCCCTTCTACCTTTCCCAGCTGATGGACACCTCATCTGTTTCACACTAGTTTTTACATCCTATTTGATCCTTTTCAGTTTTACAACTAGTACTTTACTGTTACACCTAATGTTTTAAGTACTTTTGCACCAAGGTGGACTTTCATTTTGTTTTGTTTTGGTTTTTTTTGGTTTTTCTCCGGTACCGGAAACCGAACTCACGACCTTGCGCTTGCCAGGCAGGCGCTTTTGCCGCTGAGCTGAATCCCCAGCCCCTGGACTTTCATTTTGGGTAGCAGTTTCTAGCCTTTCTCTTCTTTTGGGTACAACTATTGTCCTAAGTGCTCTGTTTCAAACTTAAAACGGTCGCTGCTTTAAAATGATGCCACTGTGGTTTAAAAATCCTGTACTTCGTATAGCTATGCCTACAAACCATGCCTACAAGGTATTTAAAGTAACTGGAAAATATTTTATTACAGCTTCACTTCCCTAAAAGCATTCCAACGTCACTCATTCGGGGAGCCAAAATAGAAGCTTGATCTTGGAATTAATTAAGGATTAACACGGACTCTTAATTTTAAATGTATCAAAGGGAAGAAAACAATTTAGACCCCAGTGTACATCAAAGGATAATTCTATCTGGCAACGTACAATGGCTTTGCCGGCTGCCTAATCTCTCACCACACCCTCATGCTTCCATGACTACTGCAACACAGAAGCCCCAACAACATTTCTAGAGCTGTTCCTCAGGGAAAGAGCTCTCCCAAAGACTTTGGGCTGGGATTTAATTAATTATGGCTATTTAAGAACTCTCACAAGCTGGTGGTACCCCAAGAGAGAACCTGTAGGAGCCAGCCAGCAGCCCCTTTGAAAGTCACTGAGAGCTACTGCCCAACACTGATGAAACGTGGACAAAGATGCCTGCATAGCCTCTGCCCTGCCTGCAGGCTCCACAGTGGGAAAGGCTGGAAAGGCTCAGGGATAAGCAGGAGGCCACCAGGAACAAGGTGGAGAGAACTGAGTCCAGCACCAAGCTGCCTTCAGGGTTCCAAGCAGTGTCAAATGTCAGCACGTCACAGGGAGGAGATTCAAATGCACAGACTCTCTTTTTAAAGGGAGAAAGAAAATCTTCTGTGCATTTTTCTCTTTTTCACCTATTTGAAACCCGCGTGTAGCAGGGGAAGGAACTATGCACTGGGAGTGTTTCGCTTTCAAATGTTTTTGCAGGGACTTTTTAATCTCACCATTTCAATCACATGCAGTGAGCTTCACTAGCAAGAAATTTTTCTTTTAATATCTGTGTAAGCACCATGCAAACCAGAAAGATTCTGCATGCCTAGCTAGTGCTGAAAGAGAATGCTGAGTACAGTTCAAACAAAACTCCCTCATCCTAACCTGGAGTGAACCTGCTTATCACTGAGACTTCACTAACAGTGGAACTGAGGACTTTAAGAACTACCATTTTATTCCATTTGATGCAAGCATTTTCAGTGTATCTTTCATTCTGACCGCATTGACCAGAAAGGGTATTTCTTCCTTCTCCTTGTTCTCTTTTCTTTTTCTAATAAGTGTAACTGATACAAAATTTTAAAGTTGTTCTCAGTACAACCAGTGGAAATGCCTTATCTCCAGGGCTAGCTCTGGGTGTTTGCAAATACTAAGCTTCCTTTGGCTCGCCACACTGAAGGGCTGCTGGCAGCAGGGTGGATATTCTGGTGTCTTCTTACTTTTATTTAGAAACACCTTTTCTGAGCAACTTGCCTCTTGCTGAAGGCTAAAATAATTACTAGAGGTCTAAACAAGGCCCAATCCTCCACCTCTGAGCACAGCCAGTTCCAAAGAGATACCCCTAGCCCTAGAAGTGGTTTTTATCTCTAAAAGGAGTTTTAAATTTGAAATGATAAACAAAAATATGTTGTTAGTGTTTTCCCGAGTGTAATGTATCCCTCCACACATTTTTTTTTTTCCTAAGAGGGAAATGTTAAGCCCTTGATAAAGGAAAAATAAACTCTTGTTCTCAAAGATAAATTATTACAATGAGAACTTTCTCCTGCTCTAAAAATCTAATACTAATCTTTGGCTTTGCATGGTAGAGTTTCCTTAAACTGTTGAATGCATTCCATGTTTCTGGGACCTTGTTTTGGTAGAGGACAAGAGGAGCATCTCCAACAGGTGAGTGATTTACCTTACCATTTCTTTTACTGCAGCCTCAGAGATCTTTAACTCTTTAAGCAGGGGCATTTAAGTCTTTAGAACACCCAGAAGCATGCCCCAGGCTTCAGTTTTTTCAGTTAAAAGAAAAAAAAAGAAAAGAAAAGAAAGAAGTGGGGGGAGGCCAGCTTGGATGTCAACGAAGCAGAAAAAGAATAAGCCAGGTAGTTCAGTTCCGATAAGATGTGAGATCTGAAATCAGGTAAGCTGAACTGCAAACAAGTACCTGATCAGGCAGGGCCCAGCCTCTCCTCTTTCCTGTGTCTGCTGCACTCATTCCTGAGTGTACTAATGGCACGAAGAGTCACAGAGACGTTTTTTCTCAGCTCTTGTGAGCAAGGAGGTTACGCTTTCACTTTTGCAGACATTTTTAGTCACATCTTCTTACCTTTCCTCTGTGCACCAAGAAAAAGAGGTCACTTAAGCCTGAATGTAACTGTGTGGAAATAAACTGGTAGAATTATCAATTTCATTTTTTGTTTTGTTTTTTTTTTTGGTTTTTCTCCGGTACCGGGAACCGAACTCACGACCTTGTGCTTGCCAGGCAGGCGCTTTGCCGCTGAGCTAAATCCCCAGCCCCCTAATTTTAAAAGTATTTTCTCACTGACTGTACAGCTCCTGACTGAAGTGAAATAATAGATACAAGGAATGCTCCACCTCTGAAACGTCACCCCTGCCCCTCCTGAAGGAAAGTCTTTTCTCAAAAGTAAAAGAAGAAAGAAAAGAAAAAAGATGCTAGAAAATGCTCTTGAGTCCTAAAAGACAGAATGTGGAGTTATTCCTTCCTTAACACTTTGCAAATTGGTTTTGTTTTAAACCTTTAGTAAAAACCATGGAGCTATGCCAGTAAGCTGAAAAGGCGCTGGAAAAAGAAATATTGTGTTCAACTTTTTTGTCCTGTTTTGTATTTTGCTGAATTTTGCCTATCTAAAAATCTGTCAGGTAGCTCAGCGGCATAGCCTGCCTGGCAAGTATGAGGGCCTGGGTTCAGTCTCCCGTACCAAAAAACTCTATTAGGCAAACAAACAAAAAATGTACCGGCATACCTAGTTTTAATTTTAACAAACTAATTCTGAGTATTTTACGCCATGACTTTTTTGTTTTCAAAACAAGTAAAGTTTGCATGTAATACCAACTCCAAAAAGAATGCTAAAAAATAAAAGAGAAAGAGATTAGGAAGATCATATTCCTAAAGTTAAGCAGTCCTTGACCTTCAGTGATACAATTAGAGTTGATTTATTTCCTTACTTTTCTTTTTCTCAGAATTTTACAACTTTTCATAATAAATACTTATGGCTCAAAAAGGGGCATAATTTTGTTTAAAGTATAAAAAGATTGTGTGTGTAGCTGTTTTATTCCTGGGAGTTTTGAATGCGAAATCTGGGAGCCTCTTTCTCTTTGCCACTCCTCTGTGTATCTTGAATGTCTTCTCAGGCAGCTTTTCTCCCTCTCTCCCTCTCTCTTTGCCACTCCTCTGTGTATCTTGAATGTCTTCTCAGGCAGCTTTTCTCCCTCTCTCCCTTCCCACCGCGGGGGTTCTCTCTCCTTCAGCCCTGGTCACCTGCCCAGGAGCTAGGTGCCTCATTAAGCATGGGAAGCATCTGAGACAAGAAGACCAAAGAGAGAAGAGAGACTGATATTAGGGGCACAAAGAAAGTTCCTTAGAGGCAGGAAGTCACAGAGTGTGGGGCTGCAGCCTCATTTCACGGTGATAGAAGGGAAGTCCACAGAGGGAATAACTTGCTGAAGGTCACACTATGAGATGGGGTGGGGATTAGAACCCAGGACCCGTCCTTGCAGCTTGAACCTGACAAGCAACAAAGAATGCAGAGATGCACATGGTCAAAGCAGCAAGCACACATGGATACAAGGAGCGGGGCAGACATCTCATGCCTGAAGCTGGCTGGATTGTATTCCAGGAACGTACCCTAGCTGGTGGTTTTCATTCCCTAACCTTAGGTAAAGCTGTGAGTGCGCGGATATGTCTCCCTCTCTTGAGAAGCACAACAGTCCTGATACAGTAAAACGAGGGACTGACCTGTGGCTGAAAAGTGACCACCATCCCTCAAGGGGGCCACCACCCCTGCTGGTAAATGTCATTTAAGAATTCTACCTTGGGATTGCCAGATCTTCGGATCTGACAAGGGAAGTGAGATATTATTATTGTTTCCATCAAATTTCCCAGTTTAAAATTGTTGATGCAGATTTTTCATAGCGCTGCTCAAGCCAGAAAAAAACATGTTGCCTGGGAATCAGAGTTGTGGCCCTTAATGAAGCATGGGGAAACAGCGCAGAGTTGCCTCCAAATTTTAGAGAGAAAGGAAATGTTCTGAGCACCTCAGTGCAAGGGGACCCATCCCCACTGCTAGCGGTTGGGCTCAGAACTAAGTAGCCTGGATGTAGATGGTCAGCGCGAGGTGGACAGGGGTACTGGGCACACTGTCAGCTACACCTCCTGCACTTTCCTTATTCTGCCTGTTTCCTCCTTTACCTCCAAGAAAGACTGTAGCTGTTGTATCACTGACTTACAGCCCGCACGCAAACCCTCCCTCAACACTGATAGAAAGCTGTAGCAATGGATGGGGATCTACTTGTTTCAATTTGCAAGTAATATGCAGGAGTCCCTAAAATGTGGGAGTGCACCCCAATGTCTGTAGCGGAGCATCCTTCTTACCGTGTAGAGGAGTTTGCTCAAATGTACCACCTTCCATCTCTCACTGTCATTTAGAAAGACGGGCACCCTCTCCCGACCACAGAGCTTATGATTCATTCTCTGTGCCCACAACTCGCCGAGACACAGACTGCACTGTCAAATTCCCTAGAAATTCAACTCATAAATGAATATATTGCTTTTGAAATGTGGACAATGAAGTTGCAACTTAGCAGCCTAATCTAGACATGATTATCACAATTATAGGTATCACGCTTGTTTACATTTCTTGTTCCTCCATATTTTCTGCAATGAGTGTTTGTTATTTTTATAAATCAGAAGGGAAAATATTAAGAAAAAATATCTAGTTGGTGATTGAATAATATGTCTACCTGAAGAGTGTGACAAGTGACTAAGAAGGCACCGGGGGACTGGAAACACCTGGGGCTCTAAATCAGCAAAGCCAAGTGTGGTCTAAGCTACGCCCGTCTCCTGCAGCTTCTCGGGGAGGATGCGCTATCTTTTGTTAGATGCGGAGGTCGTGTCTGTGTGCATCAGGGTGTCAGTACAGGTGAGTGGAAAGTTAGGTGGCATATGGTAGGTTATGAATAAAAAAGGTCACGGTATCTATGATGATTTTCTCTAGGGCACCACCTGTCATCAGATCGAATGACCTGTGGGAAATGCTGGTCAACTTTCAAGTTTATGTGTGCTCCTGAGAAGAAATCATTCTGCGGTTGACAGAACTGCAGAGCTCAGTACAGTACTGCAAAGCCAGGTTCGACTCTTTGGGACCTGTGCAAATTCTATGAGGGAAAAAAAAATTGAAGTTTTCTTTTGTTTTCGGTATTATACTCAAAACAAAACAAAACAAAAACACCACAGTGCAGCCATTTTCAGACATGTTTGGAAGTGCAGTTGCTTTTACTTTTTTGAACTTTCAAAAATGACACATCAGTTATGCCCAGGGTTTTTCAGCTCAAGAAGAGCCATTTAGAACAAACTTGGATCTCAAGCTAAAGATTATGACACTTTTACCAAGGCTTTGTACACAGTAAATGCCACAAACATTTGTTATGTCTTGATTAAATGCCCAGCACCCTACAGAGTGGCCACAGCCCGATAAAATTCAGTGGAAATCTGCAGGAGATATTGCACTAAGTCGAAGTTACCTCCCTCTCTCTCTCTCTCTCTCCCCCACCTCAAGAAAAGACCAACACCTAGGCAGTCAATCCCATAAACTCTAAGTATTCTTCCCAGCCTCATAGGAGTTTGTTATTGTCTTCATTTTGCTTCATTTGAATTTTCAGTTTACTATGCGAATCTAATTAACTTTTTCTCTTTCTCCTTTTTTCTTCCCCTCCTCCCTCTTTTTTCTCTCTCTCCTCTTTCTTTTCTCTAAGAAACTCCACGTGGACTAACCGAAGATTATGTTTTAATCTTCCTGCAGGGTTGCCACCACCACTGCCCTGGGCTCTCCACTTCTTGTCTCCTACATCTACTGCAGCCTGCTGTCTTCTGAAATGCCAGTCTCATCCTGGCTTGCCACATCCCGGGTCACAACAGCTAATATTTATTGAGTATTTACTATGCTGGGCACTGTGTGAAGCATTTATTATCCAATTTAATCCTCAGAATAAATCCCACAGAATTGCTCCCATTTGACAGAGAAGTAGAGGGAGGCTCAGACAGGTTAAGTAAATTGTGCAGGTAAATTGCAGGTTACGTTTCAGGCTTCATTCATCCACTTAATTACACCCTCTCCCACTGTGGAGTCACAGCAGCATGATGGCAGAATGCACTGGGCGTGGTGACACCTCCGTCACATGCCATCTCCCCCGTCTGCGATATTCTTATCTAACTAGCACTCAGATGACCCTCTCCACTGTGGAGACTTCCCGGACATCTCACTCCAAGTCCCAGCATTTCCCCAGCACACCTCCGTCTGGTATTGCTTCGTCATTGTTACTTTATCTCTTTTCCTCTTTTATCAAATGCTAAGAGGAAGGGGGTTTAACCATACTGTATTTGTATTCACTGACACAAAGCCTGGTTAGTAATAGACATTAAACAAATGTTTACACACGGAGGAGCCGTGAGATCCTCAAGGTGTCGTACTGATCTTTGCATCCTCTAGACTAAGCCGCAACAGCAGGAGGTCTTCCTGGAAGGGACCCACCTGAGGTGGACAGTTCTTAAAGCACCCATGTCTGGGAGGCAATGGCCTGAGGAACCCCCTGTCTTCCACCACCCTTCACTCAATCCCACAGCTTTTGTGTGCTTTTCATTTTCTTCACTGAAACTTGTAGGAATGCAGGGCTTATGTAGGAGACACCCCTCCTCTGTCCTGTTCCTTGGTCCTGCCACCTTTAAACAGTCATCAAGACCTGTCACTTCTTCCTATAAAGGCCTCCCACCTGTCTTCCTCCTGCCATTGTTTGTGGCTACTCTCCTGCTATCTGGAGATGCCTAATCTGTTTTTAAATGAGGGGAAGGAATTACCGTCTGGTTACAAAGGAGGCTTAAGGAACCAGTTCAAAGCTGCTGAATACAGTGACTATTTCACACAGTGAAATATTTTATTTAGACTGCATTTGCAAATTAGCGCCTCAAATAAGTTTTTCTAAGTATACTTTATTTAAATCAATTAAGCATCCAGTTATATATACCAAAGTATACACATATACTAGTGGGGAAAAGATTAGGTGAGGGAACCCCGAAACAACTGATACAATTGTTTCTTATGCAGTGTCTTTGATTCTGAGCTCTTTCTCTGTTGTTGCTGGGTAAATGTTCCTAAAGGTCAGCTTCAGCATCATTATTATCCAGAAACTGTCAGGTTCCCCATCCCCTATGAAAGAAGCAGTGGGTGTTGTTGTTTTGGTGGTGCTGGAGGTTGAACCTGGGACCTCATGCAGGCTAAGCAGGTGCTCCACCACCAAGCTACAACCTCAGACCTGCCCACTACAAAAGGAATAGTCATTTCGTGTGTAAACTCTATGGCCCTTCACAAAGCAGAGTCCACTCATACTTTATTTTGGTTTTAGATCCCATGAGTCACTGTGCCTCCTCTACTGATCAGAAATGTCTTTGGTTGTGAGTTAACAGAACATTTCAACGTACACTGGCTTAAAAAGAGCTATTTGCTCACATAAGAAATTAAGAGGCCTGCAGTCTAGGGCTAGTGTAGCGACCCAGTGATGGAGCCAAGATTCCCCTATCTCTTTGTGGCTTTTGTTCTGCTTATCACTTCATGACCTCATGCTACTCCTCCAGCAATCTCATCCACATTCCTAGGAAGAGAAAGGAGAAACAGCAAAGGGTGGAAGTTGCAGGCAAGCACATGCTAATTGAGCTTGTGTTGCTTTGACGGGTAAACACTTTTCCAGAATCCTAACCCAGCAATCTTCTGCTTATGACCCAGTGACCAGAAGGACGTCAATTATGGCAGGTAACTGGGGGAGGCGGAGCTGTGGATGCGGGTGCCCCAGCCAAACAGCAGTGCTCGCCACACCCCCGCTCTAGCTGGATGGCTCACGCACCTCACTCCACATCTGCTTTTATATCATTTCCTCCACCTTGATTTTGTCCTCTTCTATCTCTGCTTAGTAAAACCCTTCCATTATTTACAGTCTGATAAGATGGAGGAGCCTTCCTGGTGTCCAAGGTGGAGGGGCCTTCCCGGTCTCCTTCCAAGCCTCTTTGACCCAACGTCCCCTTCTGAAATCCACCACTGTTTGTATTTCTGCAATGCACAGAATGCTTCACACTGCACCATGGTTGACTGTGTGTACTCTGTCTCTCCTTGCATAGCTCAAGGACCAAGGTGACAGGGAATATGTTCCATTCATGTTTGCATCCCCTAAGGCAGCCCAGCACCGAGCAGGTATTCAATACAGGATGGATAAGTGTGAGCATGTTCTGCAATATTCCGTTCCGAACTGAAGAGTCAGCAGTACCCACCCTGTGTGTATAATAGCCTCTCTGATGCAAGCTGCAGAAGAACATCTGCAGTCCTCTGTGACTATTGGCCGCTGTCCTCTGTTCTCAGCCAAGGCAAGGACATCTGTGGTGGCAACGTGACTGTCTACCAATGTTTGCATGTCCCTCTGCCCGAATGTGCAGCTGCTTCCTGGACAGGAAAGTAAGAGAATAGTAAAAATTAGAATAAATAACAATTTCACCCTTACGACGGTATCAGGCTTGAGTTATTAGCCACAAAACTGTGTTACAACACAAGCAATAATAATACTCACAGTAATTAATAGCATTTCTCAAGCCTCTGATTCCAGACGCTGTAGTTGGTATGCATTATGCATCGGTTCCTCGTAACATACTGTGCTGGTTTAGTAAATAAGGAATCTGAGGCTCAGAAAAGTGAAGCAATTTGTGCAAAGCCACAGAGCTTATAAGCGGTAAAGCTGGGCAGACTCTTCTCAGCACACACCTGCGAGGCACACAGTGGCAGCTCTCTTTTGCAGATGAGGAAACTGAAGCCCAGGGAGACCGAGTGCTTTCCTCAAGTAGAGCAGGGTACTGGCCCTGAGGATGGGCTGTGGCTGTGAGACTGTCAGTTTGAATCCCAGGGCTGCCACATATCCATGTTCTGCTGCAAATTGTCCTGTTGCAGTCCCCCAGTTTCTTCATCTGTGAAATGGGGATGACTGTGGCTTTCTAGGGTTCTTGTGAAGTCTAAGATGCAACAACTTTGTCTATTTCATTCTCTTCTCTGTCCCCACTGCCTAGAATAGTGCTAGAGCTACCGTGGATCTGCAATAAATATTGGTCAGATTAATAGATGAATGTCATCTGGTTGCTCCTGGCTCTTAGAAACGGCTAGTCACTGTAATGCATTGCTGGTCACTATGATGGACATTGTATAAACCAATCCCTAGCTGACAAGACATTCTGCCTCTGTACTTCCTGCTTGCTTATCCAATATAAGCTCTAGACCACCAGAGATCAGGGTCTGATATTCTAAGAATGATCCCAATCAGTGCCCTTCAAAGTAAGTAAATCTGCCTCCAAACCCTGGGTGTCATTTTAGTGTTTCTGCTTGCTGTTGCATCCAGTGCATCAGGCTGTCCATGCTGACCTCTTTGGTCACTGGTTGTGGCCCTTGTGGATGGAGAAATGACATCCCCAAGTCCTAACAGAAAGACGTGCCCTTGAGATTTCTCAAGTTCTCTCAGAGGTCTGGAGGAAGATTCCTGGCTCCCTGCTCTAGCGGCTCACACTGGACCCCAAAGGGAGGGGGACACAATCTATCTGTCTGTCTATCTGCCTGCCTGTCTGCCTGCCTGCCTCCCTATTCTGGTAAGAGCCCCAGGGGCACCCCAGGAAGTCATTCTGTCAGTCTTGCTCAATTCAAGCAGAAGAAGAGCTTCATCAACTTTTGTTAAGGTCAACCTCAAGGGAAGAGGGGTTGGAATGTTTAACCTCTGAGTGTCAGCTGAATAAATGTGTGAGTGGAACAGACAGTAAAAACAATAGGCTGCTCCATCTGTGCACCAAGCACTGACCAAGATGGCTGGCTGGGCCCTCACCTGCAGTTCCATAGCTATCAACATATGGCATAATGGAGGTCTCACACCCTCCTTAGTTAAGTCACACCTAAGTCCCCACAAAGGGCATAACCAGGCGGGCATCTGGATGGTCTGTCTCTGAGGGGCACCCACCCTTTGTCTATTGCACCATCATTCAAGGGTACACAACATAAACCATAGAGAGATAAAATGGGAAATAATTAATTAAAAGCCACAGTGCCTGACTACAGGAAAGAGCTTTTACAGAGTTAAAAATGAAATGAAACTGCTCCCTGCATCTCAAAGCAAAAAAAAGGGAAAAGAGGCCCATTCTTCCAGAGAATTCCACCTTGGCACCCTTGTCAGCTGTTACAGTTACTGCCAACACCTATAGCTTCACTCCCCACTCCCAATTCATTTACTTCTAGCCAACTGAAAGAGTTCCAGTTCATCGTCTAGTCAGATGGCATCATCTCACACCCACCCAAGATGACTGTCAACAGTTTCTTCTGAGTGCCATTTTTTTTTTTGTTCTTTTGAGACAGGGTCTCACTCTGCAGTTCAGGCTGGCCTTGAGCTCACTTTGTAGCCCAGGCTGGTCTTGAGCTTGCAACAATCCTTCTGCATCAGCCTCCTGAGTGCTGGGGTTACAGGTGTGTACAACCATGCCCAGTTTGAGTTCCACATTTTGACTGAAGAAAAATTGGACTGTCATCCCTGATAAATGAGTTGCACCCTGTCTGTCCTGAATAGATAGAACAGGTCAAGCTCTATCAAATTGGGCCCCTTAGAGCCCACGATCATTACAAAAGTCAGGAGCAAACCTGTGAATTTCCGGGTAGAAAATGGAACAGAATTCTCTACCTTCAAAAGTTCCCTCTGTCAAAAAGTTAGCATCACCAGGGCAGCTGGGGCTCTTGCCTCTCACCCCTTCTGGCAGGCACAAACTTACAGCATTGGAGGACATCTCCTTTGCACTAAGCCAGTCAGCCTCCTTCTTGTTTAACTCTGCACTTTCAACTTTGATTGTTCCCCCAAGAAAAAGATAATGCCTGTATCACCTGAGAAAGATAACCACAATCCTGAAGTTCTGAAAACTCTCCTTCCAGATGTAGTATAAAGACTCACCTTTGGGTCTGGACATTAACCTTGCTGCCTGACCACGACCCCCGTTGCTATCAGATGTCACAGAAGGCACAAACAGGCATCCAGCCACACATTAGCCCAGTAGACTGTTAATCACCTTGGGCAAGATCTCTGTGCTGTCAACAATGCAGAAAAGATGCCTTCTGCTTGGGAGTTGTTCCCATAAGCCCATTTTAACTGGGAAAATCCTGAGATAAAAGACCAACTCGTTTGGACTCAGTTGCCATTAGGGGTGAAAAACTCTCTCACTTTGACTCCTCACTTGTGTTCTGCATGACAAGAAAGTCATCCTCATCACCAAAACAAACCCACAAGGCCATCTGAGAGGCTCTCAGATTCACCCCAAGCCAGAAAACCTTTATCCTGTCCTTCCCGAGGACCCCAAGTCAGACCTGCCTCCTCCTCACATTCATCAACCCCAAGCTGCTCAGACAGCTGCGACACACCATGGCCAGGTCTGCCTCCTCCACCACAGCCTCCTGCTCTACTGTCAGCAACTCCTTCTGACTCTGTTTAATACTGAAGAATGTTGCCATGTTTTTGATGGGGTCCACGCCTGGTTAAAGTCAAAAGTCCCGGCCACTGTGGTTGATCCTGAAGCTTGAGTGAACACAGTGTTCCCCCGAGCATGTCCAAACTGGGACTGTAATGCGACAGAGGGCCGTGAAGCTTAGATCAGTACCGCACTGCTCTCCTGGCAGACCTCAAAGAGGGAGGCAAGAAGCCAAAGTCTAAAGTTACTGAAGTTACCCACTGGAGCCCCCACTGAAAGGAAATTCTACCCCAGCAGATCCTGTGGGATTGATGGACACCTTATCAAACATGAATTCCTGTACATGCTTGAGTGACCTATACCTCTCCTGCAATGTGACCAGCCTTCTTTACCCTCAGGTCCACTGTCCTGGACTTGATACTGACTCTGACTGTATCCAGGGAAAAAAATAGCACCTACACCAGCCTGAAATGCCTGATAATCATAATCCTGAAATTTTGAGAGACTCATTTCTAGAACTATGGGCAAAAGACTCACCCCTGGGGCTTGCTATCAATCTTGCCCCTTTGGTGATGGAGCTCTGTCCCATGACAACCCCCACCTGCATCAAACAGTACATCTCTCCTGCTTGTAAAGCCATTTAAAGATCTCCAAGCTGCCAATGCTACCACAGCTGCCCTACATTGCCTACACAAAAGCTCTGCCACAATATCTGACAGAAATTGGCTGCAAGAAAGAAACTTCACAAATTTCTTGAAGCTGCTGGCTTCTATGAATTTACTCAGACTGTCAGTCCCTGGGAGTACCCAATGGCCTCTAAATGCTGCCTCCACTAGCTTGCCTCCATGCTCTAACAGCTACTGTCCTAATCAAGAAAGCTAATAAACTCACCTTACACCAAGATCTAACTGTCCAGGTGCCACATGCTATACTGCAATGAACTGTTCTAAAAAAGGACCCCCTGACCAATGCTGAGTACACCCTGTTTACGGATGGAAGTAACTCTGTTAGGAATAAAATCTGACAGGCTAGATACGCTGTGGTCACCTTGGACAAATCTATTTTGGCCAAAATTCTCCTGCAGGGATGATCTTCACAGCAAACTGCTTCCTGTTGCTATTTGGAAATTTTCCACCAGTGACACAAGTAATCCAGTTCAGAGGCCTAAGCTCCTCTGGGGATCCAATTGACTAAAAACCTGGTATTCCCAGAAGATCAGAGCCAGACCTGCCCCCACCATTTGTTCTGCAAGCTCAAGCCATTGTGCTGGCCCCCATACTCCTGCAGCCAGCTCAGGCTTCAGCATCTGTGTCACTGGCCCCAACCTCCCATTCCTTACTAACACTGAGAAAAACAGTTTGTAGGTTGCTGCTGTAAAAAAAAAAATCATCCCTAGATATGGCCTACCCTAGATCACTGGCAGCATTAACAGGCCTGCATTTGTAGCAGAGGTAACTCAAAAACTAGATTAAATAGAAGCTACAAACAGCTTATAACCATTAAAAGACCAGCTATATCTGTAGACATTCCTGCACACACATATTGCCCAGGTACATATTAACTCCCTCTACCAGTTTCAGAAGTCCAGCCTCAGATCTGCTAAAAAATTTACCTGGTCAGCTCCTCTGAGGCTCACTCTGAAAAGAACATTTGCATGACTGAAGCCTGAGGACATCATGCACCGGATTGCTCCATACCTATTATTTTTTTGTGTCTTTTCAGGCTGCTTATCCTAGTCCTTGCTTCCCTGCCCTGATACCTGTGGTTTAACTGACTTGGATTCTGTTTACCCTAGTGTTTGCTTCCCTGACCCCTGCTAGCTGTGGTGTTTTTTTTTTTTTTTTTTTTTTTTTTGCCTTAAAGTGTATGGACAGTCACCCCAAGAAAATAAGATAATCAATAAAACACTTGATCAAGATTTGATGAGTATCTAAGGCACAATGGACACTCTCCTAGATCAGATTAATTTCCTCACTACCTTGCCAGAGTGATGTTACAGGACAGACAGGCCTCAATTATGTCTCTTCCTAAAGAACAACTTAGGGAAAAACTCTGTAATAGATCAATCTTGGGGACCTTGGCTAGGGCCCATCCTTAGGATCACTGACAACCTTAATGTTACAACTTAATGCTTCTAGTTGGGCTTTGTCTCAAAAGATGACATGTAATGTGCCCAGAAAAAATTTGCCAGGGAAACTGAAAGAAGGGGGAAATGTAGCAGAAAATGCCCCACCCAGCCAGTATAGTTCATTTTGTTAGTTGCCCAGGTAATAGTTTATGTTCCAGTTCCGGTTGTTTCTGTCTCTTAGAAACTGTTGATCACTGTGATGCATAGCTGGTCACTATGATGCACATTATATAAGCCAACCCCCAACTGACAAGATGTTCTGCCTTTGTACTTCTTACTTGCTTGTCCAGTATAAACCCTAGACCATCAGAGACCAGGGAATTGATATTCTGATAGCAGGGAACTGATATTCTGGGAGTCAGTGCCTATCAACCTAAATAAATCTGCCTCAAAATTCTGGGTATTGTTTCTGTGTTTCTACTTGCCATTGCATTACAGATAAAATTTGACATGAAAGTGTTCAGGATTCAAGGAATAGGGGCTGGGGATTTAGCTCAGTGGCACAGAGCCTGCCTGGCAAGTGTGAGGCCTTAAGTTTGATTCCCATTACCGGGGAAAAAGAAAAAAGATTCAAGGAATAAAAAAGGGAGGGGCTCTGGGATACAACTAGCCCTTACTCCTGGTACCACCAAAAAACCTGGTTTTTTTTTTTTTGTTGTTTTTTGTTTTTTAAATTCTGGTGGCCAGGTGTGGTGATGCACGTCTGTATTCCCCACACTTGGGAGTCAGGAGGATCGATGCAAGTTTGAGACCAGCCTGAGCTACAAAGCGAGCTCAAGGCCAGCCTGAACTGCATAGCAAGACTCTATCTCAAAAAGACAAAAAATAAATAAGGTAAAATAAAAAATAAATACAAACATTCTGTAAATCACATAAGTGCTGCATAGTTCAATTAAAGATTTTTAAAGTACATATTTGAAAAGTGGCCCAAATCATTGTTGTCCAGCTATCGACAGCAATTATCTCTGGTTGAAATATTCACAAGAGTTTTTGTATTTTTTCCTATAGCCATTTACATGCTTTTTAAAATTAAAAAATAAAGTTATATGAGTTTTATACTCAAGGAAATGTTATGTAACAAAACTGAGTGGGAACATTGATATACCTACTTTATATGTGTGTGTGTGTGCTATAGAAAATAACAAAAGTTAAAGTCCTTCAATTTCTTCTCAACCAACGAAATATTTCATGTGTCCAGTTGTAGTCAAAGCTTTTCTAATTCCCAGTACGGTCAGTGCACAACGCTTTTGCCCACAGGAAGGACAAAATAAAAAAAAGAAATCATTCACTTGAAGCTCAAGTCAATTCCAGGAACATTTTTTGCAAGTCAGATATTTGAGAGAATTACTATCGGTAGATTCATGGGCATGGATCAAAAAGGAAAAGGAAATTTTGTGTTTATAATTATGTGGAAGAAATCCTTCTAGCCTATTGTGAAAGTGACCCATTGCAAAAATAAAATGTGATTAAGGGGACAAGTGCTTGTTTGAGTGTATCTCTGAGGATCACATGAAAATGCCTTGAAATTCACCAGACAGTGGAAATAACATTGTTTGCCTCCTCCGTGGGACAAGAGAAAGGGACAGTCCCCATTCTGAAGTAAAGCTTCCCTGTGGTAAAGCAGTGATGACATTCCCTGTTCCTCTCCCCCTCCTATGACTTACTGTCATGAGCAATACCACCTATTTACGTGATACTGCACTGTCCATGGTAGATCGTACTGAAACCAGAACTGCTCCTGGGAATAGGTGGAAAGAAGTCTACTCCTTACCTAGATACTGTAGATACCTTGTAGGGTAACCCTACTTGGTTCTTTAAATGCTTTGTCATTGGGAACTAAGAATGCTTTAAGCTGAAAAAGCTTCTGAGAACACAGATTAACTTCATTGATGAACAATTTATACAGCATAAAGTCTCCTCAAGCTGGTTCTCCTCCTAGAGTTCCTATCTATGTTAAGGGTCAGAAACCACAGACCTCCTCCCTCCTCTTTCTGCACACCACTCATCTGAGAAGTCTTGTCAACTAATCCATAGAAAATTCCCTGAACTCTGGTTTCTCTCCTTTTCCCGGCCCTTGCTGGGGTTCAGATCTCACCACTTCTTACAATGACTCCACTCCTGGTAGATATAGAGTAGGCAGTTTTCTTTGAAGATGAAGAGCAAGTTTTGTAGACCTTTAAATTTCCCAGGGTACATTGTTCCCAATAGGTGCACAACTAATGATTCTGTTTATTTTCAGTATTGAGCCTAGGACTGTTGTACTGAGCTGCATCTCCAGCCTTTTTTATTTTTCATTTTGGGACAAGATCTTACACTCAGTTGCTCAAATTGGCTTGAAGTTCCTCACCTCCCAAGATGATTCTTGTTCACTGGTAATAACTGAAGTGGATAAAGCAGTAGGACTGACAAGTTGAAGACTTATGTTTTGTTATATGGCTCTTTGGATGAGTTACCTATAACTACGTAACAAATCATCCACAAACTTAGTGGCTCACAGCAACAGTAATCATTTTATTACCTGGGTATCAAGAGTTGAACTGGGCATAGTAGAGATGCTTATTTTTCCTTTATGTTGTATAGGGATTCAAATATGAAGCCTTGACAGCTTGGGTGACTAACAGTTGTCTAGAATCATTTAAAGGCATCTTTGTCTCAGTGGGTGGAAGATGATGCTGGTGTCAGCTAGTGCTGCAGATGGGTACCCACTAGGATACTGCCAAATGGCCTTTCAGGTAGTTTCTCTGCTTATGTTAGTGTTTTGGTCACTTTCTCATTGATGGGACAAAATACCTGACACCCAGAAGTTAAAGGAGGAGATGTTTATTTTAGGTTACAGTTTGAGAGATTTCAGTCCATAGTTGTCTGGTTCCAAGGCAAGGCAATGTAGCTGAGGAGTGAGGCAGTGGAAAACAGTCCATGGCATGGAGGCAGGAATCAGTGAGGGATCAAGAGAGGAGGAGGGATATATATACACCTTTCCAGGTGATGTCCCCAGTGACCCACCTCTTCTAACAAAGCTTCACCTCTCAATATCACACCCAGCTATAAACCCATCAGTGGACTTCATATCAAACATCCATGATCCATGATCACTTATCAAAAACCCCACCTATGGGTACATGGGGTGGCATCTAGTTATTAATCATAACAGCTTGGTTCACCTCATAGCATGGCAAGCACAATTGGAGTTTAAAAGCAAATGATCCAAGATAATCAGTTAGAAGCAAGATTACCTTCCTCATCTATACTTAAATGTTCTATAGTATTAATTCTTCTTAGTCATAAGCTTGCCCTGTGTGTTAGGCAGAGTAATAGGCCTCAAATATATTCATATCACACAGTAACCCTGAACCTGTGAATATGTTACCTTCCCTGGCAAGTTGGACTTGGCCATTGTGAATAAATTAAGGTCCTTGCAAAAGGGACATTATCCTGGATTACTCAGGTGGACACATTGTAGTCCAAAGGCTGCTATAATAGGGATTCAGAAGGGTCAGAATGGGAGAAGGAGATAGGATACAGAAGCAGAGGACAGAGAGATACTGGCCATGAGCCAAGGAATGTGGCAGCCTCTGGAAGAGGAAAATAAGGAAACAGATCCTCTGGTGCTTTCAGAAGGAACACAGCTCTGCCAACACCTTGACTTGACCCCACCAAGGCCTGTTTCGGAATTCTGATCCCCAGACCTGCAAGATAATAGAATTGTGTTGTTCGAACCCACAGAGTGTTTGGTAATTTGTTACAGTAGTTACAGAAAACTCAGCATCCAGATGCAAGGGAAGAACCTCTTTCAGTGATAAAAGTGTCAAAGTCACCTTCACAGTCCTGTTGGACAGAAGAGATTGTTGCAGCCAGGTTTGAAAAATACAATCTGCCACACTGTACCTCAAAGTAGGCAGAAAATTGTAGATTGATCTTTCTGGGCCTTGGTTTTATAATCTATCAAATGAGAAGGGAGAGTGTGAGGATCTCTAACATTCAGGACCCCAACATTTGTGGCGCTATGAACAAAGGGAGATGTAGTATTCTCATAAAAATTCCTAATAAATCATGGCTGATTCCTAACTATTCCTTGACTCTATTATTTTTATACTTCTCCTAACAGAATGGGAGAGGAATACCTGGACCCGAAAGCAAGGATGGTGAATTCCCAAAAAGATAAGAATGGAGACATGGAGGGGTTCTTTTGGTTTGCTTTCATTTTTATAAGATTACAAAATATAGACTGAAGAAAGAGAAGAAGAAAAAGGAAGAAGGGAAAGAAAGAAGGTAGGAAAAAGGAAGGAAGGGAGTGTGCAAGGGAGGAAAGGAAGGAGGGAGGGAGGAAGATTGAAAGAAGGAAGGAAAGAAGGAAGGAAAAAAGCAGGGGAAATCACTCTTTGAGATAGAAATCAGTTTTTGCTCATTATTGGAATTGAATCCCAGCACCTGACTTTTAGCATTTACTGACCATCAAAGAATGTAGCATCTAGGTGAACATCATAGAATATCACATAGAAACAAAAAGAAAAGACAACATGAAGTGCACCGGCTGATGGGTGTCCACATTGCTGGTCCCTCATCTCCTCCAGATCTCTCCTTGAATGTGGCCTTTTCTGTGAAACATTCCTCGGCCACTCTATTAAAACTTAACCGGTGACTGTCTTTCCCTTTTAATTTTTATTCTTAGTACTACATGCCATCTTATCTGCTGGAGATCATTCTCATTTCTTTATTAATTTATTTTATTGGTGGTCTGCTTCTTCTTCCAGACTTTAAAACCCAGAAGGACAAGGATTTTAATGTTTTTCACTCAGTGTCCTGCCAGTAAGAACAATGCCTTAGTACATATGTATATGTAGGTGGTCAATAAAAACTGAGCATTTATTGAGTGAATATTAGACACATGAAGTTTGTCCCATAAAATCATTGTAAATAGAGTATTAAAGGATTTTAGAAGAAACAGGAGCTTACTAAAGAGATCAACAAACTTTGGCCAACAACTTATTTTTGGATGTGTATGAGCTGAGAATGGTCTCATGGATTGAATTGTGATTCCCATTGCTTTATGCCTGAGAGTCATTGGTTGAACTACACAACACCCTGAGCTTCAGAGTACGATTTTATTTGGAAATAGGGTGCAATTAGTTAAGATGAAGTCATGCTAGAATAGGGTTGGCTCCTGTCCTGATATGACTGTATCCTTATAAAAGGCAGAAATTTGGATGTAGACTCATACAGGGAGAACACTATGTGAACGTGAAGACTAGATCAGGGCAACAGTTTCTTAAGTCAGTATCTCACCATTTTGCACTATGATAACAGAATACTGCAGACCAATTCATTAAAGAACAATAGAAATTACTTAATTTTCCATAGTCCCAGGGCCTGGGATGTCCCATGTAAAGGTGCTGGCACCCAGTGAAGGCCTTCT
The DNA here is from genome assembly GCF_000276665.1 of Chinchilla lanigera. NCBI lineage: Eukaryota > Metazoa > Chordata > Mammalia > Rodentia > Chinchillidae > Chinchilla > Chinchilla lanigera. The sequence continues at coordinate 9,420,836 of NW_004955409.1, forward strand.
TCTTGCTGTACCACCCCACAGGGGCAGGATAAGGGCAAAAGCAGGGTAAGGAGAGCAGAGAAGCAGGAGAAGGAGCTAGAACTCATCTTTTTATCAGAACTTCAGTCCAGAGATAGTGGCCTTCACCCATTCCCGGGGGCAGAACCCTCATGACTGTATCTCTGCTTCAAGGTCCTACCTTTCAAACCTGTGCCTTGTGTCTTTGGTTTCCAATACATGAGCTTTGGGGAGCTCTTCTCAACCCCTAGTACCACAGAACACCGAAGATGGCCCTGCAAACTAATAGATGCTGAGAGTGAGGTACATAGCAGGTCCCCTCTCCCAGCTTTGACACTTTACTGTCAGGCACGTGACTCCCAAGACGGAGACAGTACACTTCCGTTAGTTTAAAACACCCAGTTTGTCATACCTGATTACGGTGGTCCTAGAAAATGAATACAAATGGTTTATACATCTGCAAGCAACTGGAGAAAGAGAAGGAGAAGAAGGAGGAGAGGAGGAAAGAAGGAGGAAGAAAAGGGCAGGACAGAGGAGAAAGAAATAATAACAGATATGGTCTGTGGCCTGCACAGCTTAAAATATTTCCTATCTGGCCCTTTACAGAAACAACTTACCAATACCTAAAGTTTAATATCATATAGCCTACATAACTCATGGAAAAACAAAGGCCCCCCAAATAAATGTCATATGTCCAAGTTCATAAAGAGGGCTATGGCTTGAGTGTGTTCCTCAAGATTCCTGTATTAGAAACTTAATTTCCAATGCAGCAGTATTGAGAGGTGGGGCATGAAAGAGGTGATCAGCTCATGAGGTCTTTGCACTCCAGCCTGGGTTAATGCCATTATGCAGGCCACACACTGGTTATTGAAGGATTGGCATTGTTATGAAGGAGGACCTTGCTGCCCTCCCTTCTCCCTCTCATGCTCACTGTTTCTCCATGCACTATGGTTTAGATCCAGAATGTCTCCCAAAATGATCATGCACTCAAATCAGCACTTACAGAAGGTGATTGGATCATGAGGGTGCTGTACCCATCAGTGGGGAATGCACTGTTAGAAGGTGGGCTCTAGTGGGGAGAGGTGATTCACTCCCCCAGTGACAAGATATCTTCCTCCCAGCTCCTCCTTTTTTTCTCTCTACTTCCTGTCTGCCATGAGGTGAGCAGCTTTCCTCCACCAGACTGTTCGACCACATTCTTTCTGCCTTAGAGCCAGCTGACCACAGAGGGAAAGTATGAACCAAAATAAACTCTCCTTTTTTAAATTGCAGGTGTCAGGTATTTGTCCCAGGGGCCAGGAAAGTGACCAAGGTACTGTATTATGCTTTTCTCTGTGTTATGATGTGTCAGGAAGCCCTGCACTGCATGAGGCCCTTCCAGCCTGCACTTCCCCCTCCTACAGAACCATCAGTCATAGGAACTTCCATGGTTTACCAATTACCATGCCTGTGGTATTCTGTTGTAGCAGCGTGAAACAGACTAACACATATAGTATGAACTGGTTTTTAGCTATACCTAAGACAGGTTATCTAATTTCAAGTCTATTTTATTTTTTTTTAAATCATACTACACTGAACGCTGCACTTTAAAAAATCATTTCTTCAATCCCTCCTTGTGCAAGTACCAAAATGCTACTAAGATATTCTCATTTATTACTCGAGTCTAAAGATCTGGGTCCCATACAGAAACATACCATTCTTCCAAAGTTTTTAAGCAAAGTACCTATGACCCATGTTTTTTTCATTTTTGCCACTGCCCTCCAGCAACTCATTTTCTGTACACTAGTTCTCAAGACATAATTAAAAGATAATTAAAGATCAAGAACAGATGTCTGCTTGCTCTCTGGAGCTTCGACACACTGTGTAGTAGAGTTTATTATGGATTTTATCCTAAAGAGAAATAAGAAAGGACTATCTGTTGAAGAAACCCGCATACCAGAACTAAAGGCATAAGCGAAAATTTAAAAGAAAGTGGACCAGAGCCTGTAGGGGTTCTTTTAATGTGCTTGAAACTCAGTGATCAGCAAAACCAGCCTGTTTTACCTTCATTAGCTCAATGATTTGGCGTTGCAGGCAGGCAAAATGAAACAAAAACAGCAATGTTCCTGCTGTCTAACCTTGAGTGAGATGTTTGACTGTTTGGAAGAGTCTCAGTTTAGGCCTCTGCTGAGGGTTAAAGAGGATGACTCCTAAACACAAAGCATTTCTGGAAAGGTTTGGGGGAATGAAGGACAGAGGTACGCCTTTCCTTCTAAGTCTGCCTAATTAGTTGAAGAAGGTGGATGCCAGTAATGAGGAACCACATGTATAAATTTCAATTAAGATGCTAGTAAAGCTGAACCATGGAGGAAATGAAAGGGAAGGGAAGGAGTTCGAGACAGTTTTTCCAGCAAAGAGTCTACGTGAACCCCAAGCCACCTAAGAGTGGCTGTTCTGTTTTAAACTCCTTTACTTGTGCACTAAAACTCACGAGGAATTAGCCATTCTTATACTTGAATAAAGTTTACTCCTTTTCAAATACCCCGTTCTTTAACACAGGGACTTTCTCAGGGACTAAAATGCAGTGTTTGTCAGCTGGGGGTTAATCCTTCTGTATATTTTTCCTCAAATGCTAAAAAAAGAAGTTGAAAGGGTGAATAACTACAGTGTATAAGCCATAGGTTGTTTCAAGGATTAAGTGAGATAAGGAAATGTGAAAATGCCTGATGAGTGTCAGAGATCCAAAGTATGTTGGTTTTCCTAATAAGTACATAGTGGGAGAAAATATGCAAATACTCCTAATTATAAGTATTTACATAATTATTTATTTAATTATAACCAGCATGTGGAAACCCATCAGCATTTCTGTCTGTAAATGCCACTAGCCATGTATTTTGTGATCTGTAAATTGGTTCCACATACGCTCTGGCATTTGAGCCTCACCCTAAGAGTCACAAGGGACTTAGGTAGGTTAAGTGGGTCCGGTTAAGACGGACAGAGTAAGTTTTTGAGCTTCTGGTCACTGTTCTGCAGGAGTAATTTCCCCTGCAAGTGTGGGCTCCTACAGATGAGTAACATTTCTGTCATCTTAATGACGAGTTAAGAAACGTGCTGGTGGGTGAGTGAAAACTGTGTCTCTCTGAGACAAAGCTGTTGTGTGTGCAACTTGGGGACACATCCTGCTAGGAAAGAGTTGGTGTCAGGTTCATATTCTAGAGAAGATTTTAGCCTTTCCCGAGTGCCTTTGAAAACATGATGAACTCACGGCCCCCACAGCCTTTTACATGTACAACAAAAATTGTATGTAGAGATTCCGAGGATTTTTTAAGAAAACAGATCCCTCTAACATGCATCCAGGGATTCATTTTTTGGGGAGGGGGTGGGTACTGGGGAGTGAACCCTGGGGTGCTCTACCACTGAGTTACACCTCCAGCGCTTTTTATTTTTTCTTTTGAGACAAGGTCTCACTAAATTGCTCAGGCTAGCCTTGAACCTGCAGTCTCTCTGCCTCAGCCACCCAAGTAGCTGGGGTTTGGTGCATAGGCCACCACAGCTGGCTCATCCAGAGATACTTAATGGAGCCACATAGCAGGTTTAAGATTCTCTAATTTAAAGAGATTAGCATTTAAATTAAATGTAACAAAGAAAGTCAACACTCCAGTTTATTCTGTCCTTAAAACCTTTAGTCTCAATCATCCATCTCTCCATTTCATCTAAAGTATAGAAACAAAACCAGATCATCCCAACTCCTACGGTTCTAGACATACAACTAGCCAGACGTGGGGGTGGTACTGCATATGCAGTTGGTTCATTCTTTTTTTTTTTTTTTTTGGTTTTTCTCTGGTACCGGGAACCGAACTCACGACCTTGCGCTTGCCAGGCAGGCGCTTTGCCGCTGAGCTAAATCCCCAGCCCCAAAGTTTGGTTTATTCTAAAGGTGTCTATGTAACTGTCCCTTGTCACTGACACCTTAACATGCAGGAAGTGAACAAAGAACGACCCTCAGATTTTTCAGGATGAAAATCAGAAATCTGAGGCAGAAGTTTCAAAATCTAGCCTCCTATCTCTTTACATAAATAAAGAAGACTCTTTGCTATGCTCTACTTTTGTTTAGCTGCTTTTGTTTAGGGGAGGAAGGTGGAAGCCCCCAAGGTCCGTCTGGAAGGATCCCCCCACCCCATCTGCAGCAACCTCTCCAGAGCTCACACCTGGCCTCCCCGTGCCAGGTCCTGAGACGTACAAATCTCTCTCCTAGCGGTCATACATTTGCAGGTGTGCTGCTGGCCTTGGCAGGTGGAAGAGGAAAGCACACTCCTCCTTAGCTGATGGAAGAACCATATTCTGCCACCCCGGCCACCTGTTATAAGAGGAGGTCACGGCGAGCTCCGGACCAAGCTAAACAGGTACTTTTGAATGTAACTCTCTTCGAGTATACCAAGGCTTCCTTTGCCCCTCATCTTCAAGGCTTCCAAGGAAAAGGGACAAAACTGTTCCGGGGAGGAGTGTCACGTTAGCACCTCCCATCTCTTTGGGTTTTGAAATTTTATTTATGTATGTCTCCGGAGATGGTTCAGTTTCCACATCGTGGTAGATGGAAAAGGAGGCGGGGAGGTTTCGCGTCCCAGGAACGCGTCGCATGCTCATGTGCAAATTCTGTGCATGTAGCTCACCCGGGTTGCCCGGGCGCTGGCTGTTTATTCAAGTGTGGGTCAGGTGAGCCACCTGGGGCACAAATCCTGCAAAACGAGTCTGAGAGCGGGGCGAGCTCTTGCAGGCAGCAGGGTGCAGCCGCTGCCGAGCTAAAAACCAACAAGGGCGAGGGCGAGGCAGGCGGGAGGGCCGGAGGGCGGGCAGGCGGGCGCGCGGGGCAGCGCTGGGCCGGGCTCTGCGGTGCCACCCCGGTGACTCTGCCCACGCGGCGTGGACGAGCAGCATCCGGCAAGGAGCGGGCACTGCAGTGTCCCCAGGATCTGGGAGCAACCTCAGTCTTTCCTTCGGCCGTGCTCTCTCCTCCACGGCCCTCGGGCAGCTGGGACTCGCGGGGACTTTCCTTCCCCTGGGGACACCTAGGAATGCAACCTTGTGTCTGAGCAGGGGGCACGTGGGGATAAGGAGCTGGAAAAATGTCCCCACCAGCTGGTCCCGGGAGAGATGGGGAGACCTTGGATGTGGCGAGCCTCGCGCCTCAGCCACCGGCCACCCGAGGCCACAGGCCCACTTCACACCCCTCCTCTGTGCAGAGAGCGCAGGGGTCGCAGCGATGGGATGCTCGCTGGCGCAGGATTCTTCCCCTCCCTTAACCCCGCCTCTCTTTCTTTATCCCACTGCAGCCTGTCAGCACCTCTCTTCAATTATCCTGACTCCTTGACATTCAGTTTTCCCATCCCTAAGCCTGGTTCTGGGGAGCAAGACCCTGAAATGGGCCCAACTGAGCGCGGCTGCTTGGATCTCTGCGTGGAAAAGAAACGACGGTAACAGAAAGTAGGGAGTGGATCTTCTGCAAATGAGAAGCCCCAGAGATGGAGAGAGGGGGCTGGGATAGAAAGGGAAGAGGATGTAGAAAGAACGAAGATGTGCTATGTACACGTCCAAACGCCCTGTGGTGAATGCAATCATTAGGTACTGCAAACATAAACGAATACAAATTTTAAAAATAGATCTCTGCACTGAGCTGAGGTTCAGTGTTGGAGAAGGCACAAGAGGTTTTTTTGTTTTTGTTTTTGTTTTTGTTTTTTTTTTAGGGCCCAATGTCTTTCTTTTAAGCTAGCTTCCTGTATTTCTACCAAAAGAAATACCTATCTTTGGACCCTGACATGCCCTGCAGACACACACACACACACACACACACACACACACACACACACCACACCAGTCTGAACCTCCCAGCCAGAGTGGCCTAAGAGGGAAAGAGCCCAGCCCAGGCCCCACCGGCCTCCAGAGGAATCTGGTGCGGGATTCTTGGGCCTCTCCGGATTTGACAAAGTACTAGACACCGGCCTGGCATCTGCCCTCCACCTCCAGCATGCTGGCGCCAAGACTAGGCCTTGGTGGGAGAAATCACTTTTTCTTCCGAAGTAGACTTCCTGCAGCCATAGGTGGGTTTCTCAGGTGCTGTGGCTGCCAGAGGACGGAAGTTCCAGCAACTCCTAGTTCTGCCCTGCGCACTTCTTCTCTGCACATTGTCTCTTGCTGGGGGTTTCAGTTGAAAACCAAAGAAAGTAACTTAAAAAAAATCATTTCAAGATCTTAGTTTGCATAAGTGTTGCAGCTAAATTACAAAGACAAAGTGCAAAAATCTCAAGGTGTACAACTCGATGAATTTTTCACAAAGTGAACATCGATATGCATACACAATCCCCGAGGGGATTATAAACAGCGCATGCATTATTCTTGAGCAGGACATTAGTGAAAAGGCTTCCTCCTCCAAGAAGACTGTGAAATATTCAGGCTATTAGTAAAAGTATTCAAGTTTATCTACACAATAAAAGATGTTCTGGGATCACACACCCTTTTGGACAGAGCTTGCAAAAGACTGGAATGTCTTAAGCATGTACAAAGGGGTGAAAGTTAGTTGGCCTTACTTAGTTGACTTCTGATTGGAAAAGCACAAAAATGCCCTAGCTAGTCAAATGTTGGTGTAGGACTGTGCCTTGCTTCTAAAACTTATCCTCTAGTGACACCAGTTCCTGCTCAGGTCACACTGGCAAGCACACCAAGGAAAGAGAGGATGAGCAGGATGAGTGAGCCGAGAAGGAAGACACCCCAAAGTTCCCATCGTTTTCACACACTGGATGTGGATTTATTTCTAAACAGTACAACTGCTGTTTAACAAGGTGGCCATTTTTTAGAAGAAACTGAAAAATAGCCTGCATTGTGTGTCAATTCCATCCTAACCTTTCCTTTGGAAAAGAAACAATTCCATATTCATGCCCTACTGGCCACCCACTTCTAAAACATTTTAAAAAGCAATCTTCTTATCTGTCTGATATTGCTGGGATATCACTGGGAACTCTCTGCCCATTTTTTGACATATCAGCCTATATATCGATGGGTTATAATCAAAGGATCCTATTCTGGAAAGTAGTAATGCAACAATTGAAGGTATAGGGAACTGAAATAGAACCACGCTTCCTTTTATACATGAGAAAGTATCAGAGTCTAGTACTATTTAGCTGAAAGTGAGGTATATCAATGGTTGACAACAGTCTCAAATGCTTAGAAAAGGAACAATTGTACAACCGCATTAAATTTGCCTCTTCAGGCTGGGGGTGTGGTTCAGAAGTAGAGCACTTGCCTAGCATACGCAGTGTCCTAGATTCAGTCCCCAGCACTGCCATCTGTTAGTCAATCTATCAATCAATAGATGGAAAGAAAGAAAAAGTAAGTTAGTTCTTCTTTAGACAAGGAAAAAGAAAATGGGAAAACTCTTGCGTGAAAGATAGGAAAGCTTCTGGGCCTGTCAGCAAGTCTATCACTTCCTTGTTCCATAGGCAGGCGTCTGACAGTTATGAATTATCCTGACACAGCTACGTTCATGGGTCACATCCACACAGAAAAACCAGAATGAACATTAACTCAACAAACGCTATTCTTATAAACAACAGCCCTTATTAAATAAACACCTCAGATGTATGCAGCTCTCCAGACAACAAAATCAATGTGAGACCCATCCTTTCCTTTACAAAGTTTGTCATAAGTGCGAGGTGTGGTGGCACATGTCTGTAATCCCAGAACTCTGAGAGGCTGAGGCAAGAGGATCACAGATTTGAGCCAGTTTGCGCAACTTAGCAAGACCCTGTATCAAAATAAAAATAAGCAAGCACTGGAGATGCAGCTCAGGGAAAAGACCTTGGGTTTAATTCCCAGTGGTGCCAAAAGAAAAGTATTATAATTTTTAAATAAAACTGAACACCAAAGTGTGGCTTTACCTTCTACTTCGCTTATTTAATGATTACCTTTGAAAGAATAATAGTAATACTTAATATTTATGAACCCTTTGTGCCTGCTGTTTTATTATATTAACTCATTTCATGTTTATAAGAACATTAGGAAATAAAAATTATTCTTCTCAGGTTATAGATGAGGAAACTGAGATGCGGGAGGTTAAGTAACTTGACTGTGATTTAACTACAGTCCTAGGATATATCATCTGGAGATCCTAGGCCTGAGGAACCTGTAAGGAATTTGTCTGGGAAACTCTCCCAGCAAAGGTATTTAGTATCTTTCTGAAAATCACAACCTCTTCTCAGGGAAGGGCACAGAAAGTCTTGCCCTGAGGTGCGCTATATGTCGAGAAGAAACAAGCTTTTGGGTCTTGATTCTGTTCTGTCTCCTAAGAACTTGGAAAGATCTCCTAAAGCTCCCAGCACATGCAGGCTGCAAGGTGTCTGGCCTGGGGAAAGTCTCTGGGACCAGCTGTGCAGGTGACGGCTGAGGCCACACGGATCCAGCCCCTGCAGGCTCATTTCAAGACACTTGGGGAGGGAGACAGACCGATGCGGTCTCAAGTTTGGGTCTAGCACCTACTAGCTCTGTGAGCTTGAGCACTTACACAACCTCCCTACCCTACAGATTCTCATGTGTAGAACAGGTATGTCCTAAGGGTTGTGAGGGCTACAGAATAAATATATAACATGATAATTATTCATAAGAGGAAAATTAATAGCCCAGGCCAGTTTCAGAGATCCCCTCCATTTCCACTCCCCCCCCCCGTACCGGGAATCGAACTCATGACCTCCCACTTGCCAGGCAGGCACTGTGCCACTGCGCTAAATCCTCAGCCCCCTGCTTCTCAATAATTAACAATATTATGCTGTTGGGAATTCCTTCAAAGAATTCCCCTATAGCTTCCACATAGAGCTAATTTGCAAAGAGGCTTTGAAAAAACAAAAATTTTTTTTGAGACAGGATCTTGGCTAAGTCCCTAGTTGCCCAGGTTGGGCTCAACCTTGAAACCCTCCTGCCTCGGCTTCCCAGAGTACTGGTATTCTAGGCATGGGCCAACTGGGCTCTGAAATAGTTCTTAAGGGGGAACCTAAAAGCAAGGACCATTTATAGGAGTAGAAACCATTCCACCTGCATAGACCTATTTGATGTGTTCTAGGCATAGTGATGTTATAACTGCCATGCTTAACAGTGCATAAAGCACTAAGCACATTCCTTACCTATTTAACAGCAGCTTAGTATCTGTCTTCCAGTGGTCTATTTATCAGTCCTGAAACTAAGTGAAATAACGTACAAAACAGTAGTTCTCAAGGTTCTGTGTGCCTTGTATCATCAGGAAAACATGCAAATTTCTGGGTCTAGAACTGCAAGTTGGGCCAGGAAATTTGCATTTAATTAGCGCTCTTACCCTTATGCTCAAGTTTGTGTCCTTAGAACATACCTGAAGAAAAGCCACACCAAGGGCTCGCTGACCAGATATAATCCTTGACTCTTTCCGGGGGAGAAACCCCACAACCAATGGCCTACATTCTACAGGAGCAGCAGAGAAATAAGTGCTCCTAAATCATGATGGGCTTCTCCTATGTATATGCTTGAAGTTGACTTTTATTTGATCTGTCCATACCATACTGCATGCTATAAAAACAAGAAAGTTTGCAGGGTGCTCAACTGGACCGGTTTCCCTCACCAACTCTGATCACTGGGCTGTGAGTGATTGACTTTCTAACCAACAAACACTTTGTTCTTTGGGGTGAGTGTGTAGGGGGGCAATAGAAAAGGTGTAGGTAAAAAACAACAACAACAAAAAAAAAACACTGTCCCAAGGGAACTGCAGTAGAGTTCGCCCATCACATACCTGCAGATCCGTATCAGGGTCTAAACAAGGTGTGTCAGGTGGCTTAATTGGAGACTCCAGGACTGTGGGTTTCACAGACTCATGGGTGGGCTGGGGGTCACTTTATTGTCTGGGTTTCAGCAAAATGAGATAAGAGCCGGTCCATCTCAAAACATTTGGGATTTTAAAAGCAGATCACATAATGCTTGAAAAGAAAATAAAGCCCTGTTTTTCAGGACAGCATATCACTGTTGTCTTGGAGCTTAAATATTAAAGAACGCATTGTGTTAATAATTAAAACGAGAATGACTGATTTAGGGCACTCGGTGAACAATTTTATCTGTGCTTCCAGTGTGCGAGAGGAACATACTACCTGATACCTCAGGAGAGATATTAGTAACCATTAATGGGGCTTTCATTTTGTGTTGTTATTTTTAATAAGGAATTGTAAATCTGACTGTGTTGGAAGTTGGAGGTGCATTTTCAGTCATCTCTTTGGGCTGGTGTTATTGCCCTACCCTGTTTAATCGGAGGTTCTTAAGGGAGGTAGGCTCAGAGTGATTTAAAATGGAAGAAGGTACATGTTCGCTACAATTACAATAAAATAATCAGATTGTTTTTAAGTTGAAAGAGAGTGTGGAAGGTATCTGGCCTAATGATTTCCCTGTCTCAGATGAGAAAATGTGAACCCCAGGAAATGGAAGGTCTTGGCTGGTTTCTGCTGCTGGATACACTATTGGGCAAAAGACCCGGGCCAGGCAAAGATGGCGGCACCCTATGGCTCTTCTCTCAGGACTGTCTCTGTGCTCTCCCACATCTTCTACCCATCTAATCTCTGTTCTACACATCACAGGAAGTAGTTCCTGTTTTCTAAATAGCCACGTTATACATAAAGGTAGTTTTATAGATGAGCTCCTTAGACTGATGTCTGTCTGAGTGGAGAAGACCTCAGTGCTTTGTGGAGGCGGCAATGTCCATCTCAGGGAAAGAGATCCAGGAGAGGAAACGGTCAGCTCTCCCTATGTACCTGGAGCTCAGGGTACTGAGCCTCAGGCTTGCTCTGAACCATTAGCTCCAGACTCCAGAAGGAGGCTTGGGTTGACTTCAGGGCTCTAGGCTCCAGGTGGAGTCCCTTCCACCCGGCTGTCCACCCCCTTCCTTGTTTGTAGAACAGAGATAGGGCTGATAGCTCACTCCGGGCTCAGTCAGGAGCAGCATGTGAAATTGGGCCCCATTTGGGAAGGTTCAGAAGCCCCCACATCCCACCTCCCTGCTAATATGATTACAAGTACTTTTGCAGGGATTGGAAAGTGCCAAATCCTCATTTTCCCTCTTCCTTCAAAAACAGACCAAAGGGCATCTTTTTTTCTCCTTTGTGGCTCACTAAGAGGAGGGTGCTTCTTCCTTGGAAGCTCAGCTTGCTGAGGTTAAGAATTCTTAGGTATTCCACGCACAAGTAAACAATCAACAACAACAAAATTAATTGCTGGAGCAGTGCTTCAGAGACCTTCGGAGCCATAAAGACGTTCCTAACAGTGAAGATAAGGCCAGCCTGTCTGCAAGCCATCCGGATCCTCTGAGAGATACAGCCTGGAAGAGGAGGGAGGCCGGCCCTTTCGGGAGTCCTGCGCCCAGTCTTCACCAAGGTATTCCACAAAGAGCGCTTACAAAAGGTTTTGGGAGGAAAGTCCCCTTTTAATAGCCAAAGAAGTATCTCTTTTAGGGACCCAGCTCAGCGCACAGCCTGTTTCCCAACGTTTGGAAATCCTTTAACAGTTTATGGAAGGCCACCCTTTAAACCAATCCAACAGCTCCTTTCTCCATAACCTGATTTTAGAGGTGTTTCATTATCTCTAATTACTCGGGGTAAATGGTGATTACTCAGTGTTTTAATCATCAGTTTGGGCAGCAGTTACTCTAAACTCAGGGAAGCCCAGACTCCCATGGGTATTTTTGGAAGGTACGGTGACTAGTCGGTGCATGCTTTCTAGTACCTCCGCACGTGGTCCCCAGGTGAGCCCCGGCCGCTTCTCCGAGCCAGAGGCAGCGACGTTCCAGCCCCGGCGGCATCGGCGGCCGCGGCGCTGCTCGGGCTTCCGGGACCCGGGCCTGCGAGGCCCGGCCGGGCGGCGAGTAGGAGGATGTGGGCGGGGCTCCCATCCCCAGAAAGGGAGGCGAGCGAGGGAGGAGGGAAAAAGGGAGGGGCTGCCAGGGAAGAGGAGGAGGAAGGAAAGAAAGAAAGAGAGCGAGGGAAAGAGAAGGAAGGAGTACATGTGGGAGGGCAGAGGAGGAAGGTGGGAGGGCAGGAGCGCGGACGGACGCGAGGTGAGTTCTGGACGGGACCCTGCGACGCCGGGCTGAGTGCCTCGCCTCTGACCCCGATAGGATTCCTGTCCGAGCCACCCGAGCCTGCAGCGCCCCATCCCCGGCCCTCGCCCCGTTCCCCGAGCTGTTCAGAGGTCCCCAGGAGCTGCTTTTGGCGAGCCCGCTACTGCGGGGACCCATGGTGAGCGAGGTACCTGGTGCTGGCGAGGGGCGCACTTGGAGGGGGCCGAGGCCCGACTTGGGGAGAAGCTGGGGGCGCCGGGTGCAACCGAGGGAGAAGGTGGCGTGTCCTGCACACCGCAACGGTGTTGCTGGGTGGCGGTGGGGATGCTGCTGCTAGACACCTCCACATCTGCTCCTGCCTGTACCCGGGCTACCTTCTCCATTCCCGCATTGGGAGGTTGGCGGCGGGAGCGGCGGGAAGCAGAGACATCCTCAGTATCGGGGGTCCTTGGGATAGGTGGGGTTTGGGTGGAGTGAGTTGCCCGAGGGCTGGCGACTGCGATTCCCAGACGGCAAGGGCCGGGAGAGAGAGGCGAGAACCAACTGGCTGTGAGCTCCAGAGGGAGGGAGGGCATCGAGGGACCCCGACGAGGGCCGAGGACACCCGCCTTGGGTCTGTGGCGCAGAGCGCTGTCGCGCGGGGGCTGCGTCGCGGGCATCGGCGCTCACCTTGCCCCAGAGAGCTGGCGATCCGCGGCTGCAGGACGCGCACGCTCCACGAGCTGCTTGCCTGGACCCGCTGCCCCCATCATTTCACGATGTGGGGCTGCGGGCGATGTCCGGAACGCTAAGGGCTTCTGCGGTACCGCGTCTCAAGGGGAGGCTCTGTAGGGAAGGAAGCACGGCTCTCCCGGGCCCCCCGCACGAGGAACCCTCAGGAAAGGGCCCCGGACTGTGGGTCCTTGCAGACCCCGTCCCCGCGGGAGCTGGACCCGGGCCTCAGATTCCTCCTGGGCACAGCTTTGGCTGATGGTTTGTGAGTATCGTGGTTTTATGAGCTGAAAGCTTTTGCGAGACATTAAAACCCTAGGAGGCACATACTGGGTAAACTGAGGCTACCTGAAACTTCGGCGTGGGAAGAAGATTCGCGTAGGGAAGCAAAGAGCAACCGCCCTGAATTGTATTCCCGCTCCTGCCTCCCCCGGAAAAAAAAAAAAAAAAGTGTTACAGAGATGAAGTCTTTATCTCTGTAACTTAAAAATCTGGGGAGAAAAAAGTGATTAGTCCTAGTCAATCCGAAATTGAAACACGAACCCGCTTCCCCACCCGCTCGGCGGCAGCGCGGCGAGCGCTCCGGCCGCCACCCGGGCGGCTCCGAGGGGCCAAGGAGGGCGCAGGGTCCCGGGCTCGCGTCTCCTACGGTGCCCTCGCCCGTCTCTGCCTGCTTCCCCACTCCCTGCGCTCTCCCCGTGGAGTTCTCTAAGGGCTCCAATTTTATCAAAATAAAGCAAAGGGCAAAAATGAACCCTTTGCTCTCGCCAGCCCTTTGCTAGTTCGCCCCAGCGCCAGCGTGGGACGGCAGAGAAACCGCTCCAGCGGCGGCGCGGCTGTCGCCGGGCGTGGACGGTCGCGCAGGGGCGCCCTCGGCCTCCGCACCCGGACGCGCGGTATCGGGTGGCGCCGGAGAGAGGGCAGAGCTGCTGCTCTTGTCTTTACGTCTCTTTTTCTAAATGGCTTCTCACAAAGTGCTCCCCAAAGACAGTTTAGGTTTGGAAGGGGAAAGCGTGGCCACCATCCGGTGCTCTCGCTTTCCGATGCAACCCAAGGCGGAAACCGGGGACAGGCTCCCGAAGCGGAGGCCGGGGAAGTAGGCGCTGGGGCGGGAATGGTGGGGCTGTGCCCCTAGGCGACGCAGTGCACACAGCCCGGCTGAACACAGAACTGAGTCAGCTGCGAGATCCGAACCGGCCCTTGCGCTGGGTGTCCCCCGCGCACGGCTTCTCCAGGTCACCCCGGGCATTGCTTGAGCTGTGGGTTGGTAAAATTCTTATAGGACTATTTGCTGCGACTCTGCAGACGGTGCAAAGGAGGAAGGGGGTGGGGAGGAAGTGGCGCGCGCGCGGGCGGGGCGGGGGTGTAGTGGTTTAAAAAATAAGCCAAGCCGGGGAGCTAGAGACGCAGACTAAGGTCGAGTGCAGGCCGAGAGCTGTTCACAGTTTGCTCACTCCTGGGAGCGCGGTGGGATTTCCTTTCTGCGCCGGGTCGGGAGTTGTAAAACCTGGGCGACATTACAAGACCTAAAACATGGGATGCGCCCTTTCTTTGGCGACGCCTCTTTCTGAACTTGTCTGGAGCCCAGAGCCCAGGCGTCTGTCCCTCCGCCTTGAATGCCCCGCCGTTCGGTTTCTTGGGGATCCGCTTTGCTAGGGCGGGGGTGGGGGTAGGGGTGGGAGCGGGGATGGGGGGGTGCCCTGGACCCAGCGGCCGACAGATACCGTGCGGGGATTCCCCCAACTGGAACCAGAAAAATAACCCTAGCAGCCTGGCCCTCTAACTTTCCCACAGCAGTGACACCCTGAATTCCCCTCTTCCCGGCCCGGAGCTCGGTAGGAGGACAGCAACTTTTGCTAAATCGGCTGCCCAGCTGGTTTGAGCGGTCGCAGGCGCCCGCCAGGGGTGAATGCTTATAGCGGGGAGCGCTATTTGGCCTCCTGGAGACGCAGCGCGCGCGCGCGCGTGTGTGTGCCAGTGTGCGCGAGGTCCTCGGGGCTTTTTCCGTTTCAAGTGCCTCTGGGGGTGAAGCTTCGGGCAGCCCAGGCGCGGCGGCCCCGCTCCTGGAGGCGCGTCTGAGCCGCGAAGTGCAGCCCCCACAGCGCGCCCCGGACCCGCCGGCTTCAGGCCGTCGCGCGCGGGTCTGGACGGATGCG
>NW_004955409.1:9435964-9444285 GCF_000276665.1 Chinchilla lanigera
AGGGCGGGCGCCCCAGCGCTCGGGGTGGGGCTTGCGCGCTCACGTGACTCCGAGGGGCTGGAAGAAAAACAGATCCTGTCTGCGCCGGAGTCTCATTATATTCAAATATTCATTTTAGGAGCCATTCCGTAGTGCCATTCCGAGCAACGCACTGCCGCAGCTTCTCTGAGCCTTTCCAGCAAGTCTGTTCAAGATTGGCTGTCAAGAATCATGGACTGTTATTATATGCCTTGTTTTCTGTCAGTGAGTAGACACCTCTTCCTTGCCCCCTCCCGGGATTCACTCTGCCCCCTCCTCCGATTGCCGTCTGTCCCTCCCGTCGGACCTTCCTTCCAGCATCCGCACTCCGCGCCCCGGCTGCGCTGTCGCTCCCTTCTAGGCCGCTCAGTCCAGGCGCTGGTAGCTTGCCGGGCGCTTTTAAAGTACTGCTGGCCCCAACTCGCCCCCTCAGATCCGGAGCGTTGCAGCAAAGGGGGACGCGAGGGAACTGAAGAGATGAAAGGTCCCCAGTCCAGTCCGGGGTTGTACCTTGAGGGCTGACCACTCCCTGCCCGGCACAACTGGCTTGGGGAGCGCCGGGTGTCCCCGTGGCGCGTTCCCAGCCTCTTGTCAAAACTCCCCGAGTTCGCTGCGGAGTCACCCCACCCCCGTCCTGGGAGCGAGTCAGCGGGCACGATCCTTTGCTGTCTTTTATGCTGGGCATTTCAAACTCATCAGCTCTCCAGCTCCCCGGGCAGACCCCAGACTCCTTCCCCAGCCGCTGCCCCTGCCCCCTGTCTTCGCCTTGGCCCTTCTCTGCTTTTCCTTCTTCCTGCTCCCGCACAGTTGGAAGTTGTGGAAGTTGGGTTCAGAGGGTGGAGAGAGGGAGGCGGGAGACGCTGGAGGTCCGAAGTGGAAAGCAGTGGCATTTTAATGCTCCTTCCCCCACCCCTTCCTAGCCCCTCAATGTTAACTGTTTATCCTTGAAGAAGCCACGCTGAGATCATGGCTCAGATACCAGTTGGGACAAAAAAAGATTAACAGGATGGAGGCTATCTGATTTGGGGTTATTTGACTGTAAACAAGTTAGACCAAGTAATTACAGGGCAATTCTTACTTTCAGGCCTTTCGCGGTTGCAGCTGCTGGTGGTGGTGGGGTGTGAGGGAGAAAACACAAACTTGATCTTTCTGACCTGCTTTACATCTTGACCCTCCGCCACCAGCCCTATATGCATATGCGGAGACATCTCTGTTTCTCTCTGTTTATTGGTGTTTATTTATTCTTTAACCTTCCACCTTCTCCCCCTTCCCAGAGACACCATGATTCCTGGTAACCGAATGCTGATGGTCGTTTTATTATGCCAAGTCCTGCTAGGAGGCTCGAGCCATGCTAGTTTGATACCTGAGACGGGGAAGAAAAAAGTCGCCGAGATTCAGGGCCACGCGGGAGGACGCCGCTCCGGGCAGAGCCATGAGCTCCTGCGGGACTTCGAGGCAACACTTCTGCAGATGTTCGGGCTGCGCCGCCGCCCGCAGCCCAGCAAGAGCGCCGTCATCCCGGATTACATGCGGGATCTGTACCGGCTGCAGTCTGGGGAGGAGGAGGAGGAAGAGCAGGTCCAAGGCACTGGTCTGCAGTACCCGGAGCGCCCTGCCAGCCGGGCCAACACCGTGAGGAGCTTCCACCATGAAGGTCAGTCCCTGCCCCCACTCGGGTGGGGGAGGGCGAGCGGGGCTGGCTGGAGGCCGAGGAAGCTCTGGGGAAGACAGTTCAGGTTACATCAAAGCCCCACTCCTGGAGGCTGAGGAACAGCCGCTTACCTCCAAGAATTTCCAGAGCTGCCACTGAACTTATTTTCTGGAGACAGAGGGGGAGGGGTCCCCGGGAAGGGGACCACACCACTCAGACAAGAGCTCGCTGGCCTCAGCGTTGTGTTTTTGCCATATCAAAGCCTTTTCTGCCGGGTTTTCGGCCCGTTTTTTTTTTTTTTTTTCAAAGCACCTACTGATTTAATATTACAGCTGCGTGTTTGTCAGGTCTATTCAATAGGGGCCTTGTAATCTGATCTGAATGTTTCCTAGCGGATGTTTCTTTTCCAAAGTAAATCTGAGTTATTAATCCACCAGCATCATTACTGTGTTGGAATTTATTTTCCCCTCTGTAACATGATCAACAAGGCATGCTCTGTGTTTCCAAGATCGCTGGGGAAATGTTTAGTAACATGCTCGAAAGTGGAAGAGGGAGAGAGGGGCCGAGTGCGTGTTCCCTCCTGCCTCTGCCCTGCCGGCCCCTCTTTTTCTTTACAACTCCTTGTAAAGAAAACTGTGTACACAAAGCCAAGAGGGGGTTTTAAAAGGGGAGTCCGGAGGTGGTGGAGTAAAGGAGTTGACACATGGAAATTATTAGACGCATAAAGGAGGTACGGAGATACTTTCTGCCTTTGGTGCTTGATAAATGCTAGCTGGGTTCTGCTAGGTCACTGGATGCCTTGCTTCCCTACTCCTTCCAATGAGAAAGTCCTCCTAATAGCCTTCCACCGTCTAAGCAGGATTCACCACTCATGTGCTTTTGCTTGTCCCTTTCCTTCCCAACTGTGCCCAGAACATCTGGAGAGCATCCCAGGGACCAGTGAGGACTGTGCTTTCCGTTTCCTCTTTAACCTCAGCAGCATCCCAGAGAACGAGGTGATCTCCTCCGCAGAGCTCAGGCTCTTCCGGGAACAGGTGGACCAGGGCCCTGACTGGGAGCAGGGCTTCCATCGCATAAACATTTATGAGGTCATGAAGCCCCCGGCGGAGGCGGTGGCCGGGCACCTCATCACACGACTACTGGACACGAGACTGGTCCACCACAATGTGACGCGGTGGGAAACTTTTGATGTGAGCCCTGCGGTCCTTCGCTGGACCCGGGAGAAGCAGCCCAACCACGGGCTGGCTGTGGAGGTGACTCACCTCCATCACACAAGGACCCACCAGGGCCAGCACGTCAGGATTAGCCGATCGTTACCTCAAGGGAGTGGGGATTGGGCCCAGCTCCGGCCCCTCCTGGTCACTTTTGGCCACGATGGCCGGGGCCATGCCTTAACCCGACGCCAGAGGGCCAAGCGCAGCCCTAAACATCATCCACAGCGGTCCAGGAAGAAGAATAAGAACTGCCGGCGCCACTCCCTCTACGTGGACTTCAGTGATGTGGGCTGGAATGACTGGATTGTGGCCCCACCAGGCTATCAGGCCTTCTACTGCCATGGGGACTGCCCCTTTCCACTGGCGGACCACCTCAACTCCACCAACCACGCCATCGTGCAGACCCTGGTCAACTCTGTCAACTCCAGTATCCCCAAGGCCTGTTGCGTACCCACCGAACTGAGCGCCATCTCCATGCTCTACCTGGATGAGTATGACAAGGTGGTACTGAAAAATTACCAGGAGATGGTAGTAGAGGGATGTGGGTGCCGCTGAGATCAGGCAGTCCTTGAGGACAGACAGACAGACACACACACACACATACACACAAACACACCTTCCCATCCACTCACCCATACACCACACAGACTGCTTCCTTATAGCTGGACTTTTATCTTTAAAAAAAGAGGAAAAAAAACCTAAACATTCACCTTGACCTTATTTATGACTTTACGTGCAAATGTTTTGACCATATTGATCATATATTTTGACAAAATATATTTATAACTACGTATTAAAAGAAAAATAAAATGAGTCATTATTTTAAAGGTAAACGATGGCCTTTTTTTCTCTTTAGTCTTTTCTGCCCTGTCCCTTTCAAATGAGCTTGTTTTCTGTGGAGGCGGGCTTAGGAGCAGAGGCGAAGCCTGAAGGTGGTGAGCAGAGGTGGTGGGGTTCTAGGACAGGAAGAAAACTTATGGCAGAGGGAGATGGTAATTGCCAGGGTGAATTGTTTTCCATTTCTAGTTAATGTTAACAAGGACGCAGCATCCTCTCCCATCTGGATGACACATGCCTTGGAGAATCAGGGATGAAAGGATTAGGTCACATGAAAGACTCAGTTTGGGGCTTCTAGAACATCTCTGTGTTGTTCACCTGTTAGAGCTGCATCCCAGCCCCAGTGCGCTGGGGGAGTCTCAGCTCCACAAAGTTGATTCCCACCTCTGCTTTTTATGATACCCCAGAGTGTCTCCACCTGTGACAGGGATGAATAATTCACACACACTAAACATGTGTATGTGTGGTTCCCCCTTCAAACAGGAGGGTTCTGTGTGTGTGTGTGTGTGTGTGTGTGTGCGCGCACATGAGTGTATGTTTCTATTTAGAAATAAGCTTTACCCAATTAAAAAAAATAGTGTACTTACCTTCCAAAAGTTTGGTGATGACTACTTTAATATACCACACAGTAGCATTCTACAATGTTTCTTGACATTTTTCCTTGGTTCTTATTTCCCACAGGAAGCTTCCATCGAGTTAAAAATCCCAACAGATTGAGCTAGGGTGCTAGGGAAGTTGGCAGTGGAGCCAGATACTGAAAAGTCAGAATTTTAAATGGGCGCTGTGCTTCCACCTGGATTCTCTGAAGTCAAACGTCAGTCTTCTGTTTGTGCTGCCTCCCCTTTGTACGATTCTCTGGACTTGCGCACAGCTACCCAGGAGGGTCTGATGTTTGGGCCAGGGTTTCTTCCAGGAGCAAGCTTAATTTTTGGCCCAGTAACAAAGGATCGTGCTGATGGGCTTGGGAGTGGGGGATCTCTCTGTCAAGGGCAGAGAGGTGTCATTCTGGAAGGGCATGGTGTAGAGGTTAAGAGGATCAGAGAAGTCTTTGGTTTTTCTTGCCACCAACAACTAAACAAGCCTTGATCCTCGGCCTGCTCTGGCTCTTCTGTGTGCTCCGCGGGAGTGGGTTGGGGGCCTGCAGCAGGCGGTGTCCTTGTGTCCTTTGGAGAGGACTGATAGACGTGCATTTCTGCATCCTGAAGTATAGATGGGAGTAGTGGCAGAGTTGCTGTTGCTGGTGTTGAACGTGTGGGAGGCACATGCCTGGCGTGTGTTTTTCCGTGTGTGATGTGTGTACATTCTTGTACACAGCTTTGCACATGCTTCTGGGGGTGGGGTGGGTGAAGCAGCATTCATTTTTGTTTTTAATTACTGAAGTCCTGCAATCCTCCAAAAGGAGCAGCTTAGTGGAAACCAATAAAAATAGAAGTGGGGTGGTTGCCAAAGCCCCAGCTCCCTGGAGAGCACAGGTGGACAGAGGAGATCAGAGCCCGAGGCTAAGGCAGCAAGACTCCACAGTTCCTCCCAAACTCCCTGCAAAGAGGGACCTTTTCCCCCCTCTCAGAGCCCCCCCAGGTTGCTGCCCCTTTGATTAATGGTATGGAGCTTGAATAAATCATTTAGGGAAAGCCCATTATGGGTTCCCCTCAGGCGGCCTCATTTTGTTTTGCCCGATTTCCAGCAACTCTCTGCAGCGCCTGTATCCCTGCAAAGGAGCCCGAGATCCCCAGCACTTGTGCCAATGATCCCGGGCAAGTCCTGAGCCGGTGGCTGTCCAGTTCAGGTCACTTTCTAGCAAGCACTCCCCGCCTCCTCCCCCCTCCTTCTACTGGCTTATTTTCAGGAATGGATAATGTTGTTTATTTGTTCAGCCAAATATTTGGTCTGGGGAATTTACCGTGAAATTCTGTGAATTGCATATACCTAGTTAACAAAATAGTCCTAATGCCACAAATGTTAGCATGAAAAACAAGGAGTGATGGCCTGCTTTAACTCTTTAAATTCTGTTTGAAACCTTAGTTCGGAAGCCCCGGGAAGATAAGGAATTGGAGATGAGTGGGGGGTACCTACGAGAGGGTTTGGCAGGTTAGATCCTTCCTGGGCCCAGTGCCTTACACAAGTTGTAGGGTGGTCCTTTCGGATCTAGCCTGCCATCTCCCCCTTTTATACTATTTTTTCCCCAGAGTAATGTTCCCATTACTCGAAGAAAGATGAGGAAAGAGAAACTCCCTTGAGGAGTTCAGCGAAGTCTTAACCACATCAGAGAAGCCTGGTGGGTGAATTCCCTGCCCAACCCTTAAAATGGAACCGGCTTCCTAGGCGCTAAAGACCAGGGAGGAAAAAAAGAGGGGGGACGCATCCAACATTCCCTGCTTTGGTTGCATAATGCGCCCAGAACCTGCCAGGTGACCTGCTGACTTTGTTTTCCATCTTGATCGCTCTCATTCCGCAACCCCCATCCCCCACCCCGCCGCCGTCCACAGCGCCGCCCTGTTAGGACTCCGCGCGCCCCGACGCTGGGCACCCCAATAATCCCTGGCCCGGAACTGGGCCCCCTGCGCCGCCTATTTCTAAAGGGGTCTCCGGGGGTGTCGAGGTGTCCTCCCCGCCGCGGGGATCGCCGGGGACGTGCTCCAGGCGGCGATGCCCTCCGACAGCAGTTTAGCCCGCCCCCGCACCCCCCGCGGTGGGCCGGTCCGGCCCATCTGCCCTCGGGGCCCCGGGCCCAGGTGAAGCCGTGCGCACAGCCGGATCTGATTAGAGCGCGCGAGTCCTCGGGCTGTTGCGCGGCAGATTGAACGCGAGGGGTCAAACCCGTGCGCAGGCGCGTGGAGCCGGGGGTGGGGTCCCCTCTGGGTGGAGGGGTGTGGAGATCTTCAGGGGATTTCCGTGCGAGGCAGAGAGCGGGAATGAGGGAGCAAGACAGTCTTGTCGCCGAGCTCACAGTGGCCCGCACACTGCAGTGACGAGTGGGGGTCGAGTGGGGATCCCCTGGCTGCAGGTCTGAGGTGCAGACGAGCCCTGCCTCAGCCTCCTCCAGGGACCTGCAGAGCGCTAGGGCCTGGCTCCCCAAAGGACAGGAGAGGCGCAGAAGGTGCGCCACAGCAACTGGCCCATTTCTTTCCGAAATGAGACGCCAAACCCACAGTGTGGACGGACAGCAGCACGCTCACCCCTCCAGGCCTCTGGCCCAGGGAACCCACAGGTGCCAGCCCTGCTTGAGGAGCCCCAGGCGAGGAGAGCAAAGCTTACGTGGGGATCCGGTTTTCCGTTTGTATTCAGTGATAACTTCTGCCTCCACACGGAGTAAATGTCACAAGCTTTCACACATTCTCTCTTCTCAGAAATGTTTAAATTTAATTGGATATTTTTCTTTCGAAGTGCTGAAGACTGAACCCAGGATCTAATATATATCCGCAAGACAAGTGCTGTGTCACTGAGATGCACCTCCCAGCCCTGCACATTCCTTAAAGAAAAAAGCCAACGCGACGTGGGTGACCTTACCTTACCTGGGACGGGTATTAGTATTCCCAAGAGGGGTTTGGGATAACTGGTGGATTCCCACGTTTAGAATCGATGCGCAGTGATTCAGGCTGTCTGTGATTCAGAAAATTGTAACCGGAAAAAAATTCTGAGCGGTTAGCAAGGCGGCTTAGGTGGACGGTGAGGAGGATGTTTCCCTACACATCTAAGATCTGATGTCCACACAGAACAGGTCAAAACTTCGATGCTCATAGGGGAGCAATGAATCTGGTTTTAGGAAAAACTTTGGATTGTGCTAAAGTTAATGCATACATATACTGCTTTTGAAAAAGAAGTCAAAAGTTCAAGTCAATTTTCGCAAAAATAAAGTGTTTTTTTAAAAAAAAAAAAAAAACTGGGGAAGATACTGGAAATTGCCATCTAGAAGTCTTTTCCCTTAAGGTGTTAACTGAAGCAAATTCCAGTTCTCTGCTTTGTCTTGCTTCAGCATTATGTTTTAAAACCCTGAATGAATACTGTATAGTATGCCATTCAGATCAAACAAGTCAAAAAATATACAATTATAGGGTTAAAAAATGTTTACCTGAAAAATATCTTCTGTGAGGAAAGGAAGACGGAACAGTAATTTGCTGAATTGTGTCATTGCTAGAATTTCTGAAGTGCAGCTTTCTGTCAGTTTTGCAACATTTTCTGAGATCTACCTCATTGATCCTCGCTTCACTTTTTCTGATATGATTTCTAGCAAAACTACTTTTAAACCCCCAACAAAGTCCATCTATCCCAAATCCTTGAACTCCATAGCCAAGGTGGAAGTAGATCCCAGTTTTGCATAGTTTCATTATAGTTTTAGCAACTTTAAAAAAAAAAAAAATTGGTTTTATTACCTGAAACCCTGGCCAGCAGATCATTCTGTAAAGAAAGGGTTGAAGGCACCTTGGTTTTAAACTATTTGACTTTCTCGTTTATTTCTGTCACTATTTCCCCCAGTGATAGCAGCACCTAACTCCACCTTGCGTATAGTCAAGAAAATGTACAGCTGTGTTCAACTCAAGTTACTGGTGATTTAATCTTCTAATCCTTGTCATTTGGGTTTCAAAGCAGTTTGTTTCTGAGGT
>NW_004955409.1:9444385-9516758 GCF_000276665.1 Chinchilla lanigera
CACACACACACACACACACACACACACACACACACAGAGACAGAGAGATTCTAAATGTATGTTCTTCAGTATTCTCTTATTACACAAAATAATGAAATTGTTTTAAAGGTTAATGTCAGTTAAAGTAAAGCTCCCAAATGCCCATTGTCCCTTGGATTCACCAGAAGTTCAGAAGTAGGCAAATGTGTATCTTTTGAGTTTTCCCTGTGCAAGCCTCTAATTGGTCAGTGGAAGCTATGTAACCCAAAGTGTTACCTTCACCTCCAGAAAGCTCAGACCCCAACATTTAATGTCCAGCTGCATTCTTTCATTTCAGTTGTTTATCTTCACTGATCTCTGTCCTTCTTCTACTGTATCAAGTCTTTAGTAAAATGACGTTAAAAAAATAAAAGAACTTTCTGAGAAAGCAAGTTCACTTATAACCTCAGCATCCCAAAGCAGTCACTTAGGATTTTCTGTTTCTTTCTTGTCTTTGTCCGTGTAGTAGTAGCTTGTTTCTATATAGCTTTTGTGTTCTGTTTACCGTAATTTCAGATCAGTATTATAACTTTAAGATATCTTAACTCCTAAATGTATGGTTTATACTTGCGTTAATAGAGATCCCCTTTACTTCCTTATGAGAGAGCAGGCTGAGTATAAAACTTGAATTGCTAACCTCAGGCAATTGCAAGCATCCTGACAATAATATCAGGGCTGTGTGCATCATGTACAAACCTTATTAAGACTCTGCTAAGGTTATGCACGTTGCAGAATGTGCCTCTGTATTTTTAAGTATCCCAACATCCCAGGTTCAGATGGTTTTGTTGACCGAGCACCTTGGAGGACTTGTATCTACATGCTTTGGTCATTTCAGGAATATGTTCCTCCCTGGAAAGAAATCACCTCTGCTCCAGAGAAGGAAAAACATGCCAAAGGAACTGTTTCATCCACTCATTTGTCACTGGACTTCATACTTGTCCTGCATTTCCTTGCTTCAGTTTCTTGCCTTGATTTTCTTAGGCATTAAGGGTGGTAGGAAAGGGAAGCAGAATTAGCTAAATACGGTAATTACCAAATTGAAACCTATTCAAACATTTAGGTTACTAGGCTCAGACTGACCTTGACACTTTGAACCTGCAGATTCCAGTTGGTTGGGGTCAGACACAAATGTCCAGTTGCTGAGTGATTTTCACATGCTTCTTTTGTGTACCTTAAGGAGGGCAGACAAAAGATGTTTTTCCAATGGGACTCACCCTTTATGAGGCCTGACTCTGGCTGGAGCAAACTAATCTCAGGCGATTTTGAGGTTTTAGGGCACTAAGAGGACTTTTAGGGCATGGAGCAGTAATTTGTTCAATGGTACCTTAAAATAGTTAATTTGCCCCCAAAAGGTGAGTTGCTTTTACTATCCAGAGTCCTTCACTTCCTCTGAGATCAGACTTGTTATTTGCATAGCAAAGCATTCCACCTAGCTGGGAAGGAGGGAGGGGGACTGTTAACCAGAGAAGTCACTTTTCCCAAAGTCTTTCAAAACTTCACAGTGTGGTAAGTGGGTTTAATCAACCTTCCCCCTCTTCTAAGCCACAGAACTTCAGGCTATTTTGTTCATTATCTATCTTGCAATTGACCAGCTTTTCCGGACTGAAGAGTTGTAGGATTTTGCAAATTACTTCAGAGAGGAGAGTTTTGTTAACCTGACTGGTTTTGGTAAGCTGGGGTAGACCTGCAGGTGAAAACCCCAGGGAACCAAACAGCAAACTCCACCAACACCTCCCTCCCTCTTTATAGACATCACTGTTTATTACTTTACTATGGAAGCCAGATAAATCAGGGAGGAGATTTCTTTACATGTTGGTGACACTTTACGTGGGAATGGCACAAGTTTAGCTTGATATTATGTTTGCCACTTGGCTGTCCTGCTTATTCTATGCACATTGCTCTGTTCACTTAAATCATGGCCTCGGAAGGCTCACACTGTGTGTAGATAACTGTTTATTTGGTTGTCACTTAGCAGTTCTCCAGAACTAGCTCATAATTTATTTTAACCAAATGTGTCCCCACCTTGGAGACCCAACAACATAAATTAAGGGGACTTTTTCCGCATTCTAGAAGACTGAACTCTTAGGGATTCTAATTAGCACAGGGCCTATTGGTAGTGCTTTTAACATCTATTATTTCCAAGTTGAGAGACTGTTCCCAGGTATTTGAAGGAAAAAACAAGACCTTTACTGAGCTCTATCAATAAGGGGGGGGGAATTGCAAAATTATGGAAGATTTGCTGCCAGCAGATTTTGACTTTGCACCCAAAAATTATTGCTCTTGAGCGCTTGTCAGAGAATCTACTTCTAGTCATATCTTGCAAAGATAACAAATGTTATGCAAGTAGGTCATAGTGACCCAAAGAACAGCAGATTTAGGAAAATGTTGGAAGAAGAGAAATCAGGATAAAATGGCCTACTCTCTGTCCTGCAGTGTTCCTTTTTCTCCTGACAAAGGCTATAGATCTCTGGGAGACGGAGATGCGGGTATGGCCTAAGTTTATAAGGGTGCAGGAAAATCAGGAAGGGGCTCCTATTTTCTGTACTTTCCCAGTGATAATATATTCAGGTTGGGTGTAAGAGCTAAATATAAATTTGCAACAGGATTTGGGACAGAAAAGTATCTACATGTATTTATAAGGAATTGATGGTATCCCTGTGTTATAATGCTGTGGCACTGTTTGCTTGTGTCTTTTTAAAAGAAATATGTTGGGGCTGGGGATTTAGCTCAGTGGCACAGTGCCTGCCCGGCAAGCGCAAGGTCATGAGTTTGATTCCAGGCTTGGTGGGGGGGGGGGGGGGGGAGGGGGCAAAAAAAACAAAAAGGAAAGAAATATGTTAACAAAGTGTGGCCAGTGGTAGAAAATTATGCTTTAATTAAAAAACTGAAAAACCTCCCCATATTAATTTAATGCAACTGTAACTAAAATGTCCTCACAAATACTTGTGGAAATGTAAAGATATTCAGATGAATCCATAAGTGGGAAGGATGGACTGGCCCTGGATGCATATAAAATGATAATTATAAGAAGTCTTTGTTATTAGCTCATCAGAGAGGGAAGGGAGGGAGAGAGATATCACTGGAATAAGCAGACATTTGAGAGATTTAAAATATGGTTAGAAAAATGTCTGAAAAAACTAGGAGAAAAAACACAAAAGCATAGAAATTGCCAAGAAATTCTAGTTGGTTAAATGGAAATCATGTAAAAGTGATTCAATATACATGTATATGTTACGTCAAACTTCAGAAATGTCTAAGCATACTAAAGACTTAACTATATGATTAAGTATAGGAAACCTGACTTGCCTATTATCCCATTTATTGCAGAGATATGCATGCAGGCTGTCTAACAAAGAAGGGCATGATTAGAGGTAAAGAGACTGGATTTGAAAAGTAGAAATGTAAAAAAAAAAACTATAGCAAAATGTAATAAAATACAAAAAGCAAAATGTTAAATATGACAAGTACTTGATAAATATCGGCTATAACGTACATAAATTAGGAATATAGCCCAAGGTCATGTGAAGATTTATAGTTGAGGTAGCACAAGCAATGCTGTAGTGCAAAGGTTGGCAAACTTTTTCCATAAAGGGCAAGATGGTAAGTATTTTAGGTTTTGTGGCTCATCGGTCTCTGTCACAACTATTCAATCCTAACCCTGTGCTTATAGCACAAGAACGTCATGGAGAATAGTAAATGCATATATGCGGCTGTGTCTCAATAAAACTTTATTTATGAACATGAAAATTTGAATTTCACATAACTTTTGCAATGCTATGAAATATTCTTCTTTGGTTTTTAAAGAGACTACTTACAATTTTTTTTTTTTTTTTTTTTTTTTTTTTTTTTTGTGTAGTGAGGAAGAGAACAAGAAACAGCTTCCATTTAGTTGTGGATTTTTTGGTTTTTCTCCGGTACCGGGAACCGAACTCACAACCTTGCGCTTGCCAGGCAGGTGCTTTTGCTGCTGAGCTAAATACCCAGCCCACTACTTACAATTTTTATTTGATGGACTCAACAAACAGGTGGTAGGCTGGATATGGCCCACAAACTTTTGACCTGTACCTTGCAAAGCATTTTCTTAGAAACAGTAGTGATGGAAAGGAGAAAAAGAAAGAAAGAAGGGAACATATATATAGAAGGAATATATAGATAGATAGATAGATAGATAGATATAGATATAAAGATATCTGGGATAATTGTACTGCTGGTGTCTATTGGTTTTTTCTCCGTTATTTTTTTGTTTGTTTGTTTATTTTCCGGTACCGGGAATCGAACTCATGACCTTGCGCTTGCCAGGCAGGTGCTGTGCCACTGAGCTAAATCCCCAGCCCCTGGTGGTGTCTATTGGTTTATTGAAAAGAACAGTTAATGTTTACATTTTTTGACCAATTTTGCATATTTACAGCTGATAATCTGAACAACTAATTTGAAGACAACAGTATGTGATATAACAACTATTGGTGAATTCCTACCATCTTGTTTAGTGAAGCTCTGTATCATTTCTGATTTTTTAAAAATATTTTTTATTCTCTTTAATGGTTTGATGAATCTTGCATTCTTACATCTGGTAATCTGAGCAACTTCATTGAAGATAAGAATATGTAATATAACAGCCACTATTAATTCCTATCATTCTGTTTTGAAACTCTGTATCATTTGTATTGTTTTTGCTTTGTTTTATTTTTGTCTATGTTGTTATTTTATTTTTAAAAAAATTCTCTTTAAGGTTAAAAGAATAAAAAAAAATTCCTTTATGAAAAAAGGTGCCGTGATAAAATACACCTGGGAAACCTCGTGATGTATATGACTTACCTGAAACTTTATAACGGGCATCCACATTTCAAAGGTCTTGAGAAAATCCACAGAGAACAAAAGTAGGCCAGCATATTGATCCCTCAACTTATCTAACCTCAATACCCTCTTTGGTCCCATAGATTTTCAACTCTACAAGGCCTGTGCATGGTTTGGCCGAGCCCTCTCATAGCACTTGCTGTCTCTTTTCCCCCTGATAGCTCCATTTCAGCCACATAGGCCCTTCTTCTGTTCTTTGACCACCATGCATGTTGATTCCTGTCTTGGATGTTCTGTCTGCCATTCCATCTGCATAAAAGTCTCCCTTGCAAGAACTTCATAAGACTGGGCTTCATGTGAAGATGTTTCCAACTCCTGTGCTGCCTCTGCAATGATGTTTTTGTCTGATGTGCTGTCTGAAGTAGCTTCTTCTTTCCAGCACACTGGAGTCATGGGATTCAGTTGCTTTCTCCATTGACTGCAATATGACACGTCCTCTCGGTCTCGTGTAGGTGCGTGCATACATTTGTGAGTCATCTCTTCACTACAGTGAAAGCTCTTTGAGGGTGGGTACCTAGCCCTTCTTGCCTTTGTTGGGTCATCTTGTCCCCAGGAGTTCCTGCCACATAAAATGTAATATAATTTTATTCAGAAAGACAGCATGGGATAGAAAGCAAAAGAGACAGAGAGAATGAGAGAAAAGGGAGAGGGAGGAAAAGGAGAGAGACTATTTCACAGATTATGTTTCACTTTTGGGGATATACTATGTTATGCCAAAGAATATACAAATGCGAAATTATCACTTCAAGTGCGTAATGTCACTAGCAGTTACAGTGCAAATTGTCATAAAGTTCACATTGCAATTCAAAGGGCTTTTTCCCCCTCAATACTAAGGATTAAACCCAGAGCCTTCTCGCTGAACTGCACCCCAAATCTTTTATTTGTTTCTTACTTTGAGACTGGGTCTTGCTAAGTGGACTGCTAAGGCTGAACTTGCGATCCTCTTGCCTTAGCCTCCTCAGAAGCTAGAATGACAGCCAAATGCCTGACTAGAAAGTGTTATTCTCAATAGTTCATGTAATTATGCCCATTAGATGTTGACTTTTTGCAAATGATATCACTTGTTTCTTTTTGGAGCATACAGGTAACCTGCGATGAGAACTATAAAATGACTTATGCACTTTTATATGGGGGGTGTGAATACCTCATAGAAATGACTTGAAGAGGTATTTCTTTCAATACACTAATATCCCAACTAAAAAGTTGGGAATCATTTTTCTATGCTATTAAAAATGGCAGTGAAAATTACACCAATATCTGGATTCATGTTTATCGTGCAGTATTAAATGAAAAAGGCAGAACAGCAAAATATGTGCCTTCTGATTATATTCATGTAGAATGTACACACATCCACTAACCTTGGATGAGAAATTATAATAAAACACATTGCATTTGTTGGTGTCTTTTCTCTGTAAGGCAAAAAAAAAAAAAAAAAAAAAGCAAAGATTGGAACTAGTCTGCACTGAAGAGAGAAAACCGGTTCTGGACATGCTTTAATTTGTCTGAGGTCAAAGAGGGAAGACTTAAATATCCCGAATTAAGGTGGCAAAACTTGTCCTATTCAGCCTTTCAAGGTAAGTCTGTGCCTGCGGTCCCAAAGGCATTCTTATTTCTCAGCTAATTCACTTTGTTGTCCTCTAAATCCTTTGAGAAGCAGCAGGTTATTGTGTATTATGAACCATTTGCATTAAATAGGGTGTTTTGGCATAAATTACACGGAAGACATTAGTTCCTACACCTTGAATTTATTAACTTTGTTCTGTTGGTTTAAAAGGTTAACAAACACATGCTGTTTAAAACTTTCAACAGCAAAACTTTCCCATGCCCCGCTGCGCTAAGATTCACTGACGGGCAGGAGATTGGCCACATATTTGGAGGATGAATACCAAAGTGAACATCTTAATGCTGTATTGACAGGCGGGGCTGTTTGATCTGTGACCCGAGGACCCACTGGAGTGTACGTGAGCTTCGCAGATGACACTGGTCAAAGGCGAACTGTTACGTAATTATAGCATCCATCGCGTCCGACGCGCCACCCAGCCTAGCCTAATAGTTTGTACTGGGAAGTGGGCGTCATAAGGATAGTGAGAATTAATTAATGTTTATGAAGACTTGTTCAGGTTCCTGGGAGAAAATTACTCTGTAAAGGCAATATGTTAAAGTGTTCGGGAGATGTGGTTTTTTTTTCTCTTAAGCTGGAATGCAGAGCTGTTCTGAAAGAATTATTGTCATTTCAAAGTGAGAACTCATTTTAATTCTTTTGAAAGTTTTGGACAAATTTCTCACCTTCTACTTGGAGTGTGGTGGATATTTTACCCACGTACAAACTTGAAGAATTGAGATTAGTGAATACATATGATTGATTTCCCAGTTCTTATCTGTTATATCTCTTTTTTATAGTGTGCATAGTAAGCAAATGTAATCTCTGTAAAATATAGTCTAGTATAAAAAAGAGTAGCTAAAAACATACATTTGAATTATTCATATGTAATATTTTATCTTGGTAACATGATACATTTCAAGTGCTATGAACTGAATTTTTAAAAATTTTCACTGTAACTAGCTATCAAGTCTTTATGTGTTATTTTGTAAGATTATTTGAACACCAAAGGCAGAAAATAAATATGATTAAAGTTCCATACACTATATATAACCCCATTGGCTTGCCTACATGACATTTGAGAAACATTTTTTATGTAGTAATTTTAAATGTAGCATAGCAGAGAATAGACTTTTATACGTCTGATCTTGTATCGAATCAGATGCTGTATAGAACATAGAATTAACAACATAGTTAGCTTTCGAGCACATCTTGAGTGTTCTAAAGAATGTTATTAGGGGGACAAGGTAGCACCACCCTATTTAATTTATAGTATTTTTTTTTCTTCCGGTACCAGGAATCGAACCCACGACCTTGCGCTTGCTAGGCAGGCGCTTTGCCGCTGAGCTAAATCCCCAGCCCCCTATAGTATTTATGTTAATACTTGAGAATGACCTTTGCAATTCAAGCAGATGCTTAGGATATCCTTAATATAATGCCATCATTTTCCTGTAAAAGTTACTCAAGTCAGCAGTTCACTTATTTGCAGTTCATCAAGGAAAATATATTTAGCAGTAGACCTGCAAATAAAGAAACTTACTGGATGTTGGAGATCATAGACAACATTTTGGTGCTAACTTTTATTCTGCTTATATTTGCCTTGAATTTCTTTTTTTTTTTTTTTTTTCCGGTACCGGGAATCGAACTCATGACCTTGTGCTTACCAGGCAGGCACTGTGCCGCTGAGCTAAATCTCCCAGCCTCCTGACTTGAATTTCTTGATAGTTCTTTTCGATGTGTATATTCTGCTTTCAGTTGCATTTTCACTGTGAAACCCTTGCTGGCCAGTTAAGCTAAGAAAACACAAAATCATTATGGAGAATCTATGTCACCCATTTACAAAGGGACAGATCTAGACAGAGGCAAAGAATACATGAAAACTCATTGTAATGCATTCTTTTATATTTTATTATGTTTTAGCAATCCTGGGGGTCAAACTTAAAGCTCACCCAGGTTAGGCAAGCATTCCACCACTGAGCTACACCCCAGCCCTGTTGCATTATTTTGTATTGACCAGAACATTGATCCATGGTATTTACAATGCAGGAAACTCAAGAATGCCATGGATTACTATCATCAAAATGCTTCAAATGGAGAATGAGGCCAAATTACCAAGGAGGTTATGTTAGGTGTGAAGTTAGAAGGCCAAGGAGGAAAAGAACAACTCAAGAGGAGCAACTGGAATGTTCCCTTTAATCTGATGAAGAGAATTAATTCATAACGGAAGCAAGGCTGTTTGCTTTAATTTTGGATTTTTACATTTGTTCAGTGTGAATAATAAACATGATAGCAAGGGAAAAACCAAACCTGCCTGAGCAGGAGCCAGGGGATAATTGATCCAGCGTAGTCACATCCATAGGTTCTGATGGTTAACAACTGAAGGTCCGAGAAAACGAGGTGAAGCCAATACAAAGAGTGAAGCAAATATTTTGAGAGGTTTAGAGTTGACTGGCAAGATGTTGACACGAAATAATAGATGCACCGTTAACAAGGGAATGAATCAGTCACACAATGGAACTTTAAAATGTGGAAATGCTCAGCTAGATCACAAACTGCCTTATATCGATTCTTTTGCAGAGCAAATAAAATTTGAACCTGTCCTAAAGATTTAAATCTGGATCTTGCTATGGATTGCGTATCTGCGCCCCCCCACCCCTGCACCCCATATGCTTGAGCTCTAACCTCTGATGGGATAGTAGTAGGAGGTGGGGGTTTGGGGATGTGCTTAAGTAGATGAAGTCGTGAGCGTGGGTCTCCCAAAAAGAGCGCTGTATCTTTCTAAGAAGAGGAAGAAACTAGAGCCCCCCTTTTTCCCTCCTCTTGACTATGCGAGGATACACAAAAAGATGAGTACCTGCAAGCTAGGAAGAGGACCCTCGCCACACAGCAGATCTGCTGCTACCTTGGTCTTGAATTTTGTGCCTCCGATAATGTGAGAAATGTTGTTTAAGTCTCCCAGTGTATGGGCCCTTCAAAATTCCTGGCCTTTGGTATCCAGAATGCACTTAGGGCCGATTTTCTACCAGTTGTTCTTGGCTTGCAGGGCTTTGCCGTGCAGATTTGCTCTCCAGGTTACTCTTGGGACCAAAATAATACTGAATTATTAGGGCTGCAGTCTGGGACTCTGCCACAGAGGGAAAGTAACAGATTTTGTAAATTGATACCTTGACCTTGCCCCTGAGCAGACAATGCTAAAACCAACTTAGCTAACTAGTCACAGACCTAAGTAGATGAGCTTGGTCGACTGAGGGGAAGCAATAAATTATGTTTGTATTAACCTTAGTAAACCTTTTAATTCTTTCCCACATGATATAGTTCTCAACAAATTGGGAAAATATGGCCTAGAGTCTAGGTAATTGCATGATGCCGATCAATGGCTGAGGCCTACAGCATCAGTTTTATGCCTTGGTGTAGCCAATTTTGTCGTCTCTGTGGAAAGTTGAGGTGCTCACCTCCAGGCCACCCCATCCCATCCTCCCAGAAAGGTTGCTGGCCTTTCATTGCCTCCTGTGGCAGGCAGGGATGGCTTCCCACCCCATTATGGTAGAAATACACTTTCAAGTGTTTTGAGGTCAAGGCGGACATCAGGGGCTGTGGTAACTTCTCTCTCAGAAGAAAAGGACCCAGTGTCTCCCTTGACATCATTCCTTTGGCTAATAGCTGCCGTCAGCTCAAGTGGAAATCTTTCTGAATGTCCTAGTTTTTTGTCTCTACCGGTTCAACTGGTAAAACTCTTAGTCACAAAGGGCAGCATGCTAAAAGCTTAATGGTCGCCAAGTTAAAAAGTCTGTACAATTTGTAGAAAACTCACTCCTTCACTCAGTGAATTATTGCGTAACTTTCCAGGTTGTGGCAGTTCTAGGCAGTGGGCATACGGACTCCATCTCAGCCTTTGCTCTAGAGCAACTTGGTCTATTTGAAGATACTGACTTGTATGTACAAACTTCAGGAAGACTGTTAGTTTCCTAAAGTTTTCTTAGCAAAATACCTCGGGCTGAGTGGCTTAAACAGCAGAAATGTATTTTCTCACACTTCTGGAAGCCAGAAGTATGAGAGTGAGGTGATAGCAGATTCGGTTTCTCCAGAGGCCTCTGTCTTTGCCTTGCAGATGGCCACTTTCTTATTGGGTCCTCATGTGGTCACTGTGTGTGAGAATCCATGGTGTTCCTTTGAGGGTCCAAATGTCCTCTACTTAAAAGAGCACCAGTCAGATTGGATTGGCACCCGCCCAAAAGGCCCCATTTTAACTTAATTGCCTTGTCAGAGGTCCTATCTCCAAACAGAGTCACATTCTGCAGAAGTAGGGGCTCAGGGATTCAACATACACATTTTAGAAGGGACACAGTCCAGCCCAGAAGAATGACACGATGGTGAGGTAAGTGTTAACAGAGGTATGCAAGACTTTATGTGAGCTGATATTGCCTTGGGACCAGGACAAACATCAATTCTCGATGTTACTAGAGACGAAAGCAGGTGTCTCTCTGGCAAGTCATGGATGGAGTTAGGCCTATGGTCATGACGTGTTTGAACAACATCATGTTTGAAAAAATGCTACATTTGAATACTTTTAGAGTGGTGTTGTCGTTTGATCTAAATATCCCCCCCCAAGACTGCCCAGAGCTGGAGCTTTTGGAAGGTGATTGGATCATGGGGGCACTTTACTCCTTGGTGGATTAGTCCGTTGATCAGTATCTAGCTTAACGTACTGTTGGAACATGGGGCATGCTTGAAGGAAGTGGGTCATTGGGGTGTGACCTGGCAGGATGTACATTCTCATCTTGGGAGCTATGGGTTGACCAGTTTTCCTCTGCCATGTCTTTCTATCCTTCCTCGCCTTTGAGCCAGATGACAATGGACCAAAATCTCTGAAACTATAAGCCAAAGGAAATCTCTCCTTTTTTTTTTTTTTTCCCTTCTGGTACCAGGAATCGAACTCATGACCTTGTGCTTGCCAGGCAGGCACTATGCCACTGAGCTAAATCCCCAGCCCCAAATCTCTTCTTCTTTAAACTGCAGGTGTCAGGTATTTCCCAGTAATGGAAAGGTGCCGAATACAAGTGAAACATATACTCACCACTTCTCTGCATTTACAATACCTGTTTAGCCTGAAGGGAAAGGGGAGAAACACGTTCCTCACTATCCCATAATTTGTCATGCCTTCTAACCTCCATGGAGTCAGTAAATTACATCATTATCCTCCTAGTCATTGTTAATTTGTACCAATGTTACTTATTTGTCCACTCCTTGGTCTCCCCCACTTTCATTAGTTCTCCCCTCAGCCAACTGAGGATAAGAAATGGGCGCCAGCTTGAGTCCAGCTTCCTTTTCTATTTCAAAGATTTGGGCGACATTTTGGAATTTACTTTAGGTGCTGTTTTTCTTAAATTGGGTTTGTTTCCTGCCAGCATAGGACCATACCTGCATCCTCTCTCTTCTTTTCCAGCTTTATCTATTTTATATTATTATTTTTCAGTGGTGCTGGGTATTGAATCCAGCATCTCACACTTTTTTTTTTTTTTTGGTTTTTCTCCGGTACCGGGAACTGAGCTCACGACCTTGTGCTTGCCAGGCAGGCGCTTTTGCCGCTGAGCTAAATCCCCAACCCCGCATCTCACACTTATGAAACACAGAAACAGGGTCCAGTGTTCTACCCCTGAGCTACGTCCCTGGTCCCTTCTTTCTTCTCCCCTCCCCTCTCTTTTCCTCTTCCCTCTCCTCCCTCCTCTCCTCCTCTTCTTTTCTTTCCTATCCTCTCTCCTCCTCCTTCTTCTCTCCTTCTTTCCCCTTCCCCTCCCTCTTGCTCTTTGTCTGTGTCACACGATATTACCCAGGCTGGTCACAAACTCAAACTCACAATTCTCCTGCCTCAGCCTCCTTAGTAGCTGGGACTACAGGTGTACGCTATCATGCCCAACTTGGCCACTACTCTATATTTAAATTGCACATAGTGTGACTGATGCTAAGCATTCCTACTCCTGATATTCAGCTCCACTACCAACCAACAGCCTTTCTTGGGGTTTTCTGGTTAAACAGTAGACCTGAATCTGGCTGGCCAGTTCATGTCTTGCTACCAGGTCGTGGATAGTCACTGTTTCAGGTATGGATGAGGTTGGGGAGCTTCACTATGAATGAGGGGTGAAATGGGCAGGAAATATTTAGATGCCGGAAGTACTTTACTTTTTATTGCCTATCTTCCTAGGCAATTTATTTGAAATAGTATTTTTCAAATAAATACAACAAAAATTTTTAAAACGCTTTAGATGAAATGTAAAAAAAGGGGAGAGTTTCAGTACTAACCAAAAGAAAATCAAATAAAGTATAATTCTTCACAATCAAAGGTAGTTGGACAAAGATTTAGAGATTGGTGATGTTTTGTGTTTGCAAGAATTTGGGAAGATAGCCTGATACTGATTAACACAGCATTGGGGGTGATTGGAGAAAAAATAACTGGTAACTTATATTTTCAACAGCAAAGAGTGGATCAAAATCACTATTGTGCATTCATATAACAGAATGTATGTTACCATAAAAAGCATGAGTTATAACTGTATTCACTGGCATGGAAAGATATTTCAATAGCGTATTGTTTAATAAAAAGCATAATTTGAAAAGAAGTATGTAGAAGTCCATCAATATCAGACTGTGTGTGTGTGTGTGTGTGTGTGTGTGTGTGTGTGTGCGCGTGTGTGAGCACGCACTTAGAAAGACAATGTGACAGAAGTTTCAGTATTTCCACAGTAATGATGTCTGGGAATGGAATTTAGGAATTTTTATTTTCTTTAGTCTTTTGTAAAGACTAACACCCGCTTTATGTTATCTTTATAACTACACAAAACCTTTTAAAATAACATTAAAGACTTTTGGAGCTCAGAATGGTGATGTATGCCTGTAATCCCAGCACTCTGGGAGACTGAGGCAGGAGAACTGCGAGTTAGAACCCAGCTTGCACAATTTGACAATTTAATGAGACCTTGTCTCAAAAGGAAAAAATAAAAAAGACTGGAAATGTGGCTCAGTATAAAGGCCCTGAGTTCAGTCTCCAGCACTGAAAAAAAAAAAGCTTCCTAAAATGTTTACCAAGACTCCCATTTAATACCTGATCAACAAACTGTCAGCTAACTCAAATATTTTGATTTTATTTATATGTATAATTCTGGTAGGCACAGTATTAGTACCATGCCCTGCAATAATCTTGTGAATTTTCTTTTTAAATGAACATCAAGTATTACAGTAGTGACCAATGAAATCAAGAGTATGACATGAATTCATTAAAGACAAGTATTATGGGCTTAATTATGTGTCCCTAAGTTCATATATTGACATTCACATTGCTAATCACGGATACCTCATCTGACCGGATCCGGATGAAAGTCTTTAAAGAAATAATTAAATTATGACAACATGCTGGGCCCAGAGGTGTAGCTCAGGTGTGCAGTGTTTACCTAGCACAGATGAAGCCTGGGTTTGATCCTAGCAACACCTACATAAATAAACAATAAATCAATAAATGTCAAAGTGGCCAATCCAAGCTGACTGGAACCCTTATAGGACAGTATCAGGTCACAGACACACACAGAAGTGAGGCTACAGGGACAGGAAAGCCCTGTACAAGGCAAGGAGAGAAGGCTTAGAAAAATCAAGCCTGCTGACCCCTTGATCCTCCAGGATTGGGAGAAAGCACATTTCTGTGAGTTGAGCTGCTTAGCTCTAGCATGTATGATGGAGCCCGAGCATACCTCTGTCATCCTTACTGAAAGCCTTGCTTTTGTCCCATAACATTTGAAAGTCATGTACATAGCTTTTTGGTCTTGAGCAAATTTTATTAAACTGTTCAAATTAATGAAAATTAGAGAGTCCAAACTTCATGTTATGACACCTGAAAAAAGATCATCAAAGACAGAAAGCTAAAATTAACACCAAAGAAATGAAATGATACCATGCTTACCTTAGGCTGGATTTAGCAAAGGTATATCTACATCTATATATTTGCAATTTTAATTCTGTAAGGGTAGACATAGTGACACATGTGTACCCACGTTTATAGTAGCACAATTCATAATAGCTAAATCTTGGAAGCAGCCTATATGCCCATCAACAGATGAATGGATAAAGAAAATGTATTTACACACAATAGAGTATTACTCTGCTATAAAGAAGGATAAACTTGAGTCAATTGTAGGAAAATGGATAAACCTTGAGACCGTAATGTTAAGTGAAATAAATGAGACACATAAGCTTCAATATCGCATGGTTTCTCTTATATGAGAAGCCCTAAGTACAAATAAAGAGCAAAATAATAGCAAAACAAGAGGAAGTGGGACAGATCTTTCTCAAAGGGGAAGGGAAGCAAGAGATGGGGTAGGGGGAGGGAGGGAAAAAACAGGAAAATTAAGAAAAAAGGACTTAAGATGTGTTATGTACATGTACCAGCTCCCCACAAAGAAGGCAATACCTACTAGAAACACAAACTAATAAAAAAGGGTTAAACAGCAATGAGATTTTAATTGGGGCTGCATCTAACACACTGAAGTACCTACTATTTTTGTCCCATTTATTGTTTTTTTAAAATTCATATCACTTTTCATAGGGAAAGAAAAAGCCCCCAAAACCCCTTAAATCCAAAAAATTTAAGAAATTGGAAGATGGTAAATAACTTTTAAATGTGTGGGCTTTTGTGCTTCTTAACAATACTTAAAACTTTTACATGATGCGTTTAAAATAAGGGATGTAGAGGTATCTTAGTAAGCAAAGGGTTTAATTTCACCAAAGGGATGGGAGCTCCTTGACAGCTATAAGGTATGAAATCCTCTGGAAAAGAAAAGTTACTTTCAGTTAACTTGTGTTGGATCTTGTGTATTACAGGAAATGTTCCCATTTAAAACCATCGATACATTAATAGTATCCAGGCACATTTTATGATGGGGCCTAAGTTTGTTCTCTTTTGAACAGCGAGGAAAAGATGTTTTGAAAGTAAGCTCTTAGATTTGCCTGGATTTCATTTATAAAGGGTCTTAACTCCAAATGCTGCTGAAATCAAACTATGCCCTGGAGAAGTGACTTCTCCAAAGATGACTGCAGCTTCTTCCATTCAATTTCTTCCTATTGTTTTGTTCCCTTTCTTGAAAAGTAGGATCTAGCTCCTGGCTGTCCTGCATCCTCTAAGTTTGTCCACGGATGGTCTGTGATTTTACTTCATAGTGCCTTGGACAAGTTGGCAATCATCAACCATTCAGGACTATATTGTTTCAGTGGTTAACACAAGGGGCTTGACTGACATCTTTTAGTGGGCGTTATAAGATCTCCAAGAATTGGGAGGAGCTGACTAGGGAGCAAACTTGAGATTGTATTCTCAAGAGCAAGTAAGAGGTCTGCAGCGTTCTCAGAAAAGGCCTGAGGCTTTTGACCTGAGCTTTTTGTCTTCGTGTGTATTGCTAAAGCCCCCTAGTGGCCAGGTGACATCAATTAGGTCCTGGGTGCCCCCTCTTTGCGGGAGAGGGTCCTAACTAAAGTCCTTGCTATTTCTCTGTTGACATCTCTATGAACCATG
This sequence comes from Chinchilla lanigera, assembly GCF_000276665.1. Taxonomy (NCBI): domain Eukaryota; kingdom Metazoa; phylum Chordata; class Mammalia; order Rodentia; family Chinchillidae; genus Chinchilla; species Chinchilla lanigera. The sequence goes on from NW_004955409.1 coordinate 9,460,405, forward strand.
GAAGGAAACCCCTGGATCTCCAATGCAGTCTGATTCTCTGGTTTCAAATTTCTTAGGCAGTTCTGGTCTTCACCTAGGGAGCTTCCCAAGGAAGGGAGAGGCCAGCAATTTCTCCAGCTGAGAAGAGGGTGGGTCACTGAAGCCATTAAGCAGCTCTTTAAAGTGGTAGTACAAGTGGTCAGTGCAGACTGGAAGTCTCACTAAGGGCCCAAGTTGTGAGTGGGGGTTCCCCCAGGCTCCCGGCTCGAGGTGTCTTAGTCTGCTGCGCAGCCTCAGAAGGAGTGCAGAGTCCGGATCTCCTCTGGATCTTCTCACTGGAACCTTTGGGAACCTCAAAAATATAGTCCATGTGGTTATACTCATGTGACTTGATTGACCTATAAAAATCAGGCAGATCCTTAGTTTAGGATCTGCAGTGTAGACCTGCGAGAAATCCCTTGTCTCTGCCAAGGACTCATTCCTCTGTGCTCCACTGGGCGCAGGTTCGTTTGTAAGCATGTGCCAAGAGACTCTGTCCTCTCTGTGTACACCGTAGAGTGGAGTAAATGAATTGAGTAAAGCTCATTCAAAGCGTGTTTCTAAGGAGATTCCCAAGTTCTACAAGATGCACTTTTCCATGGTTTTTGTTGTGTGAGAGCTGTGTGCATGGCAGAGTCTGAGCACTGCGGGTAATGTAGGAAAATGCTAGGTGGAACTAATTCTGATCCCTGTGGGAGAAACCATGATCTAGTGGAAACCCCACGCCCCCTTGACTCGGCTCTTTCAGCTCCTGATCTAATTCTCTGCTCCCTGTTAAGCTTCCTCTGCTTCCCTACTCAGGCTCCCTCTAACCCTCCTCACTTTACATTCCTACTGCCACTCCAAGGAATCTGCTTTCCCTGAGGTCATCCTGTCGGGAATTTTTAGCCCTCTGACTCTTAATTTCACGTCTAGGAGCACTGGAAACATGTGGCCACTTCTTGATTTTCCACTCTCCGTTCCTGGTTACCTTTTTGGCTTTTCCTTTTCGGCCTTCCCTTGCCAGCCCTGCGTTCCTTTTCCAAAGCTAAGAGCTGGCTTCTCTTTGGAGGTCTCTTTTCATGTTCCTTCTCTTGTTTATTTTTTTTTATTTTTTATTTTTTTTGGTTTTTCTCCGGTACCAGGAACCGAACTCACGACCTTGCGCTTGCCAGGCAGGCGCTTTGCCGCTGAGCTAAATCCCCAGCCCCCCTTCTCTTGTTTAATTGTGGATGTATGTTGGAAGCACCTGGGGAGTTGCACTTTAAAAAAAAAAGTACACATTTTCAAACCCAAGGAACTCTGATTTATTGGGTCTCTGGTGTTTGTATTTATTTATTTATTGGTACCAGGAATCAAACTCAGGACCTTGTGCTTGCCAGGCTTATGCCGCTGAGCTATATCCCCAGCTGGTACTTGTATTTAGAAAAAAGAAAATGTCACAGGTGATTCTTGATGACATTCCTTGTTAAGAACTGTCTTTATGTCTCTCTCTTTCTCTTTCACTCTCTTTGTCTCTCTTTCCTCCCCTCTCTAGGGGATCTCATCCTTTCCTATGGCTTCCATATGCTGATGACTTCCAAGTCTAAATTCCCATCCCAGAGCTCGCTTTTAATTCCAGGTCACTGTATACGAAGGCATTCTTGGGTGGCTTCTCATAAAAACTCCACATGTCCTAAACAGAAATCATGATTTATTTCCCCAAATAGGCTCCTCTTCCCGTCTTTTCCAGTCCAGTAAGGAGCAGTATCGTTTGTAGATCCAGACAAAAAGACATTCTCCTCAGATCTTTCTTTTTCGTTGAGTTTACCCAGTGAAGCACCAAGTTCTGGGAAGCCTTGCTCTTAATATGCAGTTGTGATAAGGAACCATTTTTTACTTCCAAAAAACCACTTCAAATGATTAAGCTCAATATTTATCCAGTGTTACTTTTTCTCTATTTCAGGGACAATACCTTGCTCTAAGCATTGGTTCTTTGAGGGGCTCAAATCTCCTTCTTTGTTTTCTGTGCCTCTTCTCTTGTCTTCCACTTCAATTATTTACACTGTCACCAGAGTGACTTTATTTATTGATCGACTGATTTAATTTTTGTCTTTTTGAGACAAGGTCTTGCTATGCAGTTCAGGCTGGCTATGAGCTCACTTTGTAGCCCAGGCTGGTCTTGAACTTGCAACAATCCTCCTGCCTCAGCCTCCCGAGTGCAGGGACTACAGGTGTGTGCCACCATGCCCAGCCTCGGAGTGACTTTAAAAATGCATATACAGCCCATCCTCATAACTCATACATTATAGCTGGCTTGTACTCCTTTAATAGGTGCTCAGTGCACTTGGAGGAAACTCTAAAATTCTTAACTGGCTTGAAAGTCCCTATATCACTTGATCGTTTTTCCTCTATAGTTTCCTTCTAAGACATTTTATCCACTTCCACTCCTTCTATGGTCAAGTCTGGCTGGCTTCTTTAGGTTCTCCTAGTTTCAAAGATTTGTATACACAATTTCCTTGAGCTGGTATGTCCATCTTTTTGAGTGCTGGGGATTGTTAGGCCGATGCTCTGCCACTGAGCCACACCCCCAGCTGTTCATCAAATTTATCTTTGCATAAAGCACGCTCATGTCTCAGCCTAAGCATTACTTCCTCTGAGTGGCATTATTTCATGCTCCCTTCTAGGTCGAGGGCTTCTATTGTGCAGTCTGACACTATACTACTAATTGCTATTGTTAATCACTATGTAAATAGTTTTGCAACTATTTACCCAATAAATACTTCATTCACTAAGCTCTATGTGAAAGCGTTGCTCCATGAAGTGAAGACTGCGTCCATCTCTTTTTCTTATTAGTCTCAACTTTCAGTTTAGTGCCTTAAATTCAATAAGCTCTCATTGGACACGCACTAAATGCATTAATAAGATGAGAAGTAAGTAAGTAAATATAAAAAATGAATACCAGAAGATATGCTGGAAACATCCTCAGTACAAAGATGAAGAAAGCACAGTGGTCTTGGAAGGAAAAGCGCATCCCAGAATTTTGATGGAAAATTTCACATGGAAAGAGATATTTGTCTTGGCCCTTCACAGGTGATGAAGTTTTCCATGGAGGGAGAAAAGCATCCTAGGCAGTAAGGTAAACAGGAGCAGAGGTGTAAAGGTAGGAAAACTCTAGAGTCCCCTTGAAGAATAGCAAGTGATCTGGTTGATTTGAAGTTGAGGGATATTCTAGGAGAGGAGTAGGCGATAAAGCTGGAAAACAGGACTGAATGGTGTGTGTGTGCGTGTGTGTGTGTGTGTGTGTGTGTGTGTGTGTGTGCTGGGGGGTGGAAAGTTCAAAGACTTCAAAATTTTAATCTCCATCCATGATATGAGCAATGTTCTGAGAGAACTGATCTGGCTTTGGTGTGCAGGAAATGCTTCAAATAGTCAAAAACCATTTAGGAAAATTGCAGAAAGCTTCACGATCTTAAGAACCCAAACTCAGGTTGTTCTGGTGGGAAAGAGAGGCAGGAAGGACCTGAGGCTGAGATCACCAGGGTAGCATTGCTAGGATTTTAGTCCTGCCATGCAATGACCACAGAGAGAGAGAGAGAGAGAGAGAGAGAGAGAGAGAGAGAGAGAGAGAGAGAGAGACTAGGCCAAAATGACCCTCGCATTTGAACACTACAAGAAGGCAAACAATTTCAGAGTGGCCACTCGTAAGAATTCTAGGGGAAAACTAGATTGCATCAAGTATCCATTCTGCAGAAGCTGCAAGAGCTCATTCATTAGGCAAGTCTGTTCCCCAGCATTCCCTGCTGCCTGTCCAGCATTCACTCTGCTGGCACATTCTTACCAGTGAGTAGCTATCCAAGTGGTTTGCAAACTGACTTTTAGACTAGTAATTTTAAGAATGTGGGGTTTCTTTTATTAATTTTTTTATTCTTTTCTCTTCCCAGACAGTTGTTATGGTTCAACCCACATCCCAGGTATGCCTCAGCCTTGCAAATGACTGTTTCACATTGACTATGTAAACTAGTGACTCAGTATGTTGCTTTAGAACCAGATACGTGTGGTTTTGCTTCACTTGAGGAATTCAGTAAAGAACATACTTCATGTCAGCAGAAACTCTCGTAAATCTGCATGGAGAAGGACATGAGCAAAACCTCCTTTTTCTAATCATGTGGCGGCGTGGAATTTCTTTCCTCTCCTTTATAGAGAAGCTCTGCAGTTTTCTACCACCCTAGAAAGAGAAGGGGTACCATCATCATCTTTTTCTTGAATTGACTCTTCAAAATAATTGAAAGAGAAAGTAAAGTTCTAGGGGTTGTTATTTTGCTTTGCATGTATGAGGTATGCATTTTCCTGTAGACGGGTCCTCCAGGGAAGCTTGCCAGAGAAAACAAACAGGGCGACATGACCCTACCCAGTTTCCCCGCTCACAATGGCTGAGCTTCTGTGTCTGGCCCTATGTATATAAACTGTGGGTCCTGGGATGGAAAGCTTTCTGGCAGCACAAAAACAGGGGTAGAAGAGTGAGGGAACAGATAACGACTTTTTAGTTGTAAAAGAACACTTCTACCATTACTATTTTAGCTTGGGTAGAAATTAAGCTTTAAAACTATTTCGTAAATAGCATCTCCTGGCTATGTGAATTTTGGTTTAAAGAAATTAGGATTAGTGAGATTAAATGAAAGGAGATAAATCTTTCACTAAAAAGATCCCTAGGTAGAAGGTTCTCCGCAGAAGACACTTGCCCAGCTGGGCCTAATGGACCCAGTGGCCTGGCAGAACATTTACTTGACTATTTGGTTGGACTGATGACCTTTTGTGGTTTTTGTAACATGGAAAAAACCACATTTTTTTCTGAGTGGAGCACTGTCTGTTCTTCTAAAGAGTCATTGACATTCCATCCTCTCCTAGCCTTTATTAGTGAAATTGAGAGATTCTTGAACATGCATGATCTTTAAAGCAAATTTAGGACCTTTAATGTTCATTTGACACTCTTTTACAAAGTGTCCCTAGGAAATTGATATATTATTTATCTAAATTTATTCTTCAGATACAAAACACTTCATATCATCACAGGGACATTTATTTAGTATTTTATTATTCCTTTAAAACATGCTTTTGTGTCATTTCTGGCCTAAAAACACTATTCCTTGTGCATGCGTGTACATGTGCATTTGCACTCACTTACCCTCTGAAATTTGTCTTATTTTGTATGACTTCAGAAGACTTTTGAGACTATTCGTCATGCCTAGTGATCAGTGCACGGGGACGCCATGCCCCAGGGTGCACAGGTCTTGGAACTGAGGTTGTTACCCTTGGGTCAATAGCAGCCTTGAGCATTCCCCATGGTCAGATATTTTAATATTTCTTTTGGTGAACAGAACTAGAAAACATTACCCCTTTAATTTATAGATGACACTTTCTTGGAATGGAAAGCTAACAGCAAACGTTTGAGATCAGAGTTAGACTTCAGAATAATTTTGATAGGAGTTGAAGAATTAGCAGAGCACAACTTTGTTCTGTGGCGAACACATTCACAGAACATTTCCTCTGCCTCCTGCTTTAACTCCAACCTGGCATCTCCCCAGAACTCCTGCCGGGAGCTCTCCAGTGCAGGCTGCATGTCCAGGTTCCAGTTCACTCCCCATTTCTCTTTCCCCATGTTTTCACCAAAAGCTCTGTCTCCTGAGGTCTTCTCCGTCTATTGCTGTCTTCCACTGACCACCATCTTTTGACAGGTTTGCTTCCAACTTCTACTGACATTCACAGACGGCTTTGGCACTTTCCTTGTTCAATGCTCTTCTTGGAGCTGGGGATTTAGCTCAGCGGCACAGCGCCTGCCTGGCAAGCACAAAGTTGTGAGTTCGATTCCCGGTACCGGAGAAAAACCAAGGGGGAGGGGGAATGCTCTTCTTTCTCTCCATCATGGTTGAAAAGATGATCCTTCTTTTATTTAAGGTCAATCTCTATTTCTGGGCTCTGGATCCAGTTCCTTTAGCTCCCTTTCAGCCCATGGGTTTCATCGATTTATCACCCTCCCCATGTATTATCTTCACTGCTTCTATCTTACTTCAAGCCACCATAATCACTCACAATCTCTCTGTCCTTTTCTTTGTCTTCCTGCACCTAGCATTGCCTTTTCCTGGCCCATCCTTCCTCATGAAGTCAGAGAGAGCTTTCTGCATCATAAATCTGAGCATTTCACATGACTTCCTCTTCCACCTGAGCCCCCCTTGGTTGTTAGAATGACATTCAAACTCTTCAACATAGCATTCAGGGCTGTTTCTGGCCTGGCCTCTGCTTAGCTTTGGAAGGTGATAACAAATTACATCCTGGCAAGTGGAACAGTAATACAACCTAATAAAGTCTTGTGTTAAAAATATTTTTCGTGAAGGCAATTCCCAGTGTATGATTAGTCAAACTAAAAATTATTAAGAAGGAACTTTGGAGCTTACACAGCAGTGTAAGGTTAAAGCTGTTTCTGACATTTGCAAAGTCTCTAAAAAATCATATATCTTTTTTTAATTACTGAAAAGGCTGCATTTGGGCTATTTTTGTATGCAGAATGTGATTCCTAGGAGACACTGATTGGGCATGTAGGAATAACATCTTCTAATTTGGTGATGTTGTTTACACAAATTGTGTGTTCCATCATTGCTTATTCCCTAAACAGTAATATGGTGACAAAACTACTATATCACCTCTGTGTTTGGGGGATGTAACTAATGCTATTTGAATAGCAAGATGCTTTGGAAATAATGATCTTTTTCTGTAATAATGTTTGATGACTTATGAGTCCTTTGGAGCTGTTTTTATTCCCCGAAGTTGCTCTTCTGTAATTTAAGAAAGAATAATCAGATACACTTTGGGGATACTCGCTGCTTCTCAGTATAATGTGATAGAGGATGCCAAAGCACTCCCCACGAAGCTGAAAAGAAAATCAGTGATTATTTAACATCAACAAATATCATTTTGCTTTCACTACTCTTTCCAAACCTCAACTATTTAATTAATACACATCTCAGAGGAGGGCGATGATGATCTGTTTTATAGGTAGGAAAATCTGCAGTTGTTAAATGCTGTGGCCAAGGCCACAGAGGTGCTTCCTGTGGGCCCAGAACCTGGGCGGAGCTCATATCCAACCCAGCAGCATCACAGTCTTGGACTAGCATCCCTACTCCTTTCAGATATGGTTTTTATTTTAATGGTACCCAGGATGGAACCCAGGGTCTTGTGAATGCTCTACATTCTCAGCCCCTTTGATTGTTGATTGAATGGATCCTTGTATTTATTTCCCACTGGCTATAAAGTTGAAGTTAATATATTTTTTTATTTGTGTGGACTCTGTGGGTCTCTCCTTTAAAACTCAGCTCATAGAAACTTATTGTATTAGGGACAAAAACGGGCTGAAGAAATATGTAAAAAACATCATATACCAGGAAATTCTTGTGCTCTGACATTTGGGTGAGTGATAACTGATGGTCTGTGAGGCTTCCGGTGATGAAATTTAAGCATTTGGTGCTAAATGTTAACTGTGAGCTTACTTGCCCTACCTAGCAGAAGGTGATGAATTATAAACTTTCAGAGAGCAAGGATGATGGTGTAATTCCTTTGTACCTGCAAATTGGGGATGACAGGTTAGACAGGTTGTTCACAATGCTCTTTGAAAAGGGAATGCCAGAGGTTTTAGATTGCTTGCATTCCTTGATTTACATGACATATATTCCCCTAAAGTTTATGTAAATGGAGTCATATTTTTAAAGCCCAGGAAATCTTGCCACTTAAAAGATTCTTGATGTGAATCCACTTGAAAATGAATTAAACTATTGTGATAGACAATTACTGTGCACATTTGGCTTTTCAAAATCAGTGATTTATAAAAAGTAGAGCCTTTCTTTGAACTTGTCACAAAATGCAGCAATATGACTAATCCATAGCGGGAGGTAGTAAGCCCAGGGAAGAATATGATCTTTACAGACAGATGTCTCTGGATTGTAATACAAATCCTGTCAATTATTCCTGTGTGACCACTGACACATTTCCTTTGGCTATTTCCACAAAAAAAAAATTTGCCTTGCTCCTATGCTGAGAATTTTAATTTAACCAAGTCATGAATAGTTTCAGGGCAACTGTAAGGTAGTTCATATAGATGTTTCTTAGTCACAGGCTATCCTATTGCATTCATATACCATACCCCAGTCATTCATTCCAGTTTTTTTTCCAATAGTTGATTATTAAGGCAAAGATCTTGTGGAGAACATCTTTGTAGTATGAGTTTATGCATTCTTGCTATATAATCTGTAAATCAGATTTTTCACAGTGGGATGACAAGGAATGCGTATTTAAAATATCACAGATCCTAAAATTACACTCCTTGAAGACTGCTCCATTTTGCATTCCTGTGAGCGGTGTGTGTTTTTCCCAGGGCTTGCCAAATTTCCTCACTTTCCGATTGTGAGATGAAAAAAAAAATAAAAGGAATCGCCGTTGTTTTCATTTGTATGTGTTTAGTTGTGGGTGAATTTGGAATGCAGATCTGACGTGTGTGTTGGGTGAAACGATTTTGTTTCTGGCTGGCTGGAAAGGAATCATGATGAAGCAGGCAATTTAATCCACCTCTGCCACTGAGAACTTCCTTGGTAATTCTCTTGTTAAGAGGGTGACAGTAACTTACAGGATAATAACCAGACGTAGGCAACCCTAACTTTGTGAAAAATAGGAAAAAACATGTATAAGCAGTTCTGGTATTACCTCCAGCTTACTAAGACTCTTGATTATTAGACAATCATTTTGGTTCTGGGAACTGGAATTGGTAGGAAAGTTTTCAAAGAAATTTTAGAAAAGAACTTAATTTCAAGGAACATGAGACTAGGATTTTAGGGGAAAAATGATTATTATTTAATGGAAAATAATTTATACCCCTGAGCTCTGATTTTCAGCTGGAGAATCATTAGTTGACGTTTTGATTGTTATAGTTCATAGCAGTTATGGGCTTAATCACCTTAATTCGTGGTTTGACTAGCTCACAGAAATTTGGCCTATAGCATTTTGAAGAAAATGACGCTTATATGTGTTACTGTTGAAAAAAGGATCATCCCTGTGCAAATATTAAGTCTGATAGCTAACAAGTGTGTCTTTAGGACTTTCTTTGGAATAATATGTCCCTCCTCCCTACCTTCTGTCAGTCAAATTCTACTTGTTCCTTAATATTGCAATAAGCTTTTCTCCACTCCAATCTTACATTAGTCAAAAAGAGAGAGGAGAGAGACAGACAGAAAGAGAAAGAAAAGACCAGAGCATACTAGAAACCTCTTTTTAGCTTTACACAAAAATTGATCACCATTTTTAAAAATAAAGGCATCTTTTGCCACTAGCATCTTATGACTGTAGTGCATTTTTTTAAACATATAGCACTTTATGAAAAAAATCCCATTCAGCAACAGTGGGATTAAACAGAAATGCAAACACAGGTAGAGTAAAAGGCTCTTGGAACCACCAAAACATCATTGCCAGGAACCACAGGTAGTGTCTTTCTTTTAGGTTAGAGATTGAGGTCCCACAACCAGCACCTCGAATCCTCCTTGAGGAATGGTCTACTCAAAGCTCACCTTCATACTCAGAACAGGAGTATGTGGTGCTTAAAGACCATTACTATGAAGCTAGCTCTATCTTATCACACAACCCATTTTAGTTAATTTGGTGAGGAGGGCATAATGGAGGAGGACAAACGCAAGCCAACAGAAAAGGGGTAAAGGCCAGGCAGGAGGAGAGAATCTGGAGGTGGTCTAGCCATGAAAAATGGTGGTGGCCAGGGTAGCTTTTAGAAGCAGGAGTGGCTGATTTTTAAGTCTGAACTCATTTGCAAATGTGCAACTTAAATCCTGTTCATTTCACTAAAACTTTAGTAAATCTTGTTTATGCATACACTTGCATGAATGAATTTTTTAAAAAAGATATTCTTCTGTTGGACATCTAGCAAAAGTTCCTGTTGAGCCACGTGTTGTGGAGGGGAGACGGCAAGTGGAGACCATGGAAGTGATTCACAGACTGAACTGGTAATTCAAGGGCTAAGCCAGGAGTGAGCGAGTCCAGGAAGATCTGACCCTTTCTGGCCTACCCACTCTCTCTCTATCAATTTACTTCCAGCAATAATCTGGAAGTTGTGGAATCTCTGGGTGAAGGAAGTGCTATGGTTTAGCTGTTTGTGCATCATCCAAAATTCATGTTGAAACTTAATCCCCAAATGCAGTAGTATGAAGAGGGGGGACCATCAGAGTGTGATAAAATCATAAAGGCACCACAGTGAAACAAAGTGGGGACCTTAGAAGGGATGGAGGAGACTAGCTGGGGCCGTTTTGTTCTTCTGTCCCTTCTGCTGTGTGAGGACAGCTGGAGGGCACCGTGCCCGAATAGTGAGCTTTTACCAGATGCCCACTCTGCTGGTGCCAGATCTTGGACTTGATCTTGGGCTTTTCATCCTGTAGAATTGCAAAAGGTAAATTTCGGTTGTTGATAAATTACCTGGTTTTAAGTGTTTTGTTTCAGCAGCACAGACTGAGATGGGAGAAGGAAACAGGATGGGATTTTCCACAAAATGTGGATGGTATGTTGATTCAATCCTAGCTACACCCTGAAAGTCATGTGTATCCATAAGCAGACACAGATTTTACTTTTCGGTTGAGCGGAAATGCTCCTCATGAAGAAAACAGCTACCTTTCCTTATCTGGCCGGGTAAGCAGGTACAGCTTTGGTGAATACTCTGGACAAATTGTATCAAGACTGAGCATGTATGTGTCATGCAGCTCAGTGATAGACTCTGCAGGCTCAAGATTTAACATGTATGTGTCTATAATGAATATAATCAATTAAGTGAGGAAAAAGTTCATAAAAGAACATCCATTGACATAATTTTTATCAGACAAAACTGGAAACAGCTTTTTCCCTCAGCAGATAAGGTGGTCATCTATGCAGAAAACCCAAATCTACAACAGATTTCTGCTAGAATTGATAGAAGAGCTTAGCAAAACCAAAAACATTAAGTGTGTTGACATATAATAGCAATCAATCATTGGCAATCAAAACTTAAACGTGAGAGCATTTTGAAATAGCACCAGATACATAAAATACTTGGGTCAAAAAATCTAATGACTTGTGTGCAGAATCTGCATGTTAAAGGCCAAAATAAATGGAGAGCTTTATCACATTCATGCACTGAAAAATTTAATGCTGTGAAATTGTAATTGTCTTAACATAGTATCACTAGAAGCCCTGTCAAATGATGATGCCGTTGACTAGAGGCCTCTCTCTTGATTCTTGGCCAATTTTTATTTAGACCTGGGAGAAAAATTTACAAAAGTTAGCAGACTTTATTTTGGCCTTTGAAATGTCAACTCAAAGCCCCGAGAATGCTATTTAATCTTTCATCGTTTGATCCTTTCTAGCCAGTTCGTGACTCCGACCCAAATGCATCCTCGGGCAGCTGTTTCTAAAGAGAATAGAAGCAGGGAAGACCGCCAATGCCAGACTCACAAGGCATTTTCTCGCTTGATTCTGCTCTTCCATTCTGCCGTGCATCTGTGAAAGGCAGCCAAGTGTGTTTACACAAGCACTGTGTTCTCACAACAGTGCTTTCCCAATCTTTCTCATCAGATCACGATGTCCGTGCATGCCCCCCCACCAAACAAAACCCACACCAAACAAAAACTCAGGCAGCTGGCAGCCTGCTGAAGGAAGGAGACTGGATCAGTGAAATTCTGTGTCCAGGAGGAAATTTAGCTAAGGATGAAGGAGAGAAATAGGGCCAAAGAGGCAAAGGCAAAGCAGAGAGTGAACCTCAAGCTCATTAGCAGAGGAAGAAGTCAGGGGGTCTTAATTCCCTTCTTTTAGGAAAGGAAACATCAAGAATCCTAAAATGCCTAGGAGTAAGGTTAACAAAAGGCCTTGTAAGTCTTCTACAGTGACAACGACACACCATGGCTGAAATCCATTCAAGACCTAATTAAAGGGACAGCGTATGTGTTCACAGGTCAAAGCCCAAGACTGTTCGCATGCGAATTCTCCTCAAATTGATCTTTAGAGTCAGTGTGAAGCCAAAGGGCCAACAGTACATATTTTTTGGAAAAATCAATATGTTGATTATAAAATGTATACAGGAAAACATAGAGCTTGGATAGCCAAAATGATCTTGAAGAGAAAGTGTTTGACGATTAAATACCAATGATTAAACTGCTCTTGCTCAGCTGAATGACTTAAGCTCCTTTGAGAAAAGGTTAAAATACTAGACATGCCCAGGAGATTCTGATTTTTTTGTTTTCACTTTCTATGTGTGTTTCACTGGTGGTTAATTCTGAAAATGAATGCATTTAGAGCTGTCTTTTGGTTCCCTGTCAGATGGCCTTTTTCTCTTTCTAATTCATAAGCTAAGAAAGGCTGGAGGTGGGGCCAGGAAGCCAACAAAACAGGTTATTGCCCTGGGAGCTTCTGTTAGTTTCCAAGTGCATAGGCAAAAATTTAGTCCCAGCATACACAACTCTCTAAATTTACTAACAAAATCTTTGTGTAAATCTTAAAAGGTGGTTTATATTTATAACTGCTTCCTAACATTTCCCTGCGTTTGGTCTTCTCTTTATACACGCTAACCATAGGGTTTAGAAAACTGGAGCTGTTTAGAGGATGTTGGAGAATATTGGATTAACGCCAGGATGTGTTAAACTTTTCAGTGTAAATATCTACTAACAACCCATGGTGAGCGGACTGCAGCTAGCGTTTCTATTTACCATTGCTTCCCATAAATTCACATGAGCTGGGCTGCGAAGCTAATCTGGATACAAAACTTGAATGGAGCTCCTTTACTATGTACAGTCTGTGAGTGGATGTGAATGGTGATGACAGCTGCTAGAATAACAAAATTGAGGAGAGGAAAAAGGATAGCACAGCTCTCATCCTGAGCTCAATTGTAGCTAATTGGAGGACCAGTCTCCATCTCCAGGAAGGCTGCTCTGGGCTCAAATGGCAGACAGATGCTCTAAAGCCGCTGGGCTCAGGTATCTTATAATTGTGGATCCAGCCAAGGACAAATTTGATTTGTAGCCCGCATTCTGACCTCTCTGTAGTGCGAAGTGCTGGGAGTTGTTCCTGCTTTGCCCTCTCTTTCAGATTGTTTCCATCACGGTCCCCACATCCCCACCGCTTGTCCATTTCCAGAACTACCTCCATATTTTACTCACAGTCCTCCAGAGAGTGAATTCCAGAAAGAATGATGGAAAAGAAATTGAACCAGAGAAGGGAGGACAGACTCATTGTAAAGGTCACTGTGAAACTGGCCTAGAGACTATTTGGGGCAGAAAACAACAAACGTTCACTTGGGAGATTTATGGTTCTGGGAAGACCATGCCTGCCTCTCCAGTGCAAATTTCACAGGGGTAAGGTGAAGTTAAAACGAGTAGTAAAGCTAAGTTCGAAGGGAAAGAGAATCACGAGGGCGAGACACAGCCGACACTTTGTGTATATGGAGCTGGTATTTGGTGACGGTGGAGAAGATTTAACACTGATTGTACGTTATGAGATCACCATTTTTCAGTTACCAGATGTCACAGTTATGAGACATAACTCACCTCTTGGACAATCAGCAGGCCCCTGTAAATGCCATCGCCAATATAAAGTATGGGTTTTGGGGTATTTATCTGAAAACGGATGATCTATATTGATAATTACACTTCTAGGGGCACCTCCTGAGAGGCTGCTTGTCCAGATTAAGGCTCATCCGAGCAGTACAGTCTCCCTGCCTACCACCATCCTGAGCACCGAGGCACTTTGCACACCCAGTAAATAACATCGAGCATTACTTTTACCTCAGCAGAGCTCCTTATAAGTCAGACTTCCTGGCCCTAGGCATTTGGTCCTTGTCTCTAAAGTTGGCTTTTAAACCTAGGTTTTTAAAAAAGAAACACTTATGAAATTACAAGAGATAATTTCTTTTTTGTTTTTCTTCCGGCACCAGGAATCGAACTCGTGACCTTGCTCTTGCCAGGCAGGCACTTTGCCGCTGAGCTAAATCCCCAGCCCCTGATAATATGCCTCTTTTATTGTTTCTCTTATTAACCTTATACTTTCTACATTGGTGCTGTCCAGTACGGGAGCCACAGCTTCTTCTGGCCGCTGAGCACTTGAACGACCGCTAGTCCAAACTTAAATGTGCGATAATTACAACATACACATTTGATCTAGTGTAAAAAGGTAAAATATCTTATTAATAATTCTACTATCAATTACATGTCAAAATGAGGTTTTGGAGACATCAGGTTAAAATACAATAAAATTCAATCTTTTCTTTTTCCTTTTCTAATATCTCCCCTAGACATCTGGCTAACAGCATTCACTGCTTAGATGTTTTCCCCACACTGGGGGCAGAACCCAGGTTTTATGGCTGCTAGAGCAAGTGCTTTACTACTGAGCTACATATCCAGCCTAGATTTTCAATGTAAGAAATATGTAAAAAGAAATCTGATCAGGAAGTGAGATTTATTTACAAATGCTTGCTGATACTGATGCATAGATACCAAGATATTTCTCTCATTTAAAAAACCTAAGTATTCAAAACTCTGTGAGCAACACTTTGCTACCTGTAAAGGAGCTTATAATATTAGTGGGGAAAATTCTAATAAGGCGCATTACTATTTAGCTGTCTTTAAATATTAAACAGAAAACAAGGGTCAGCTTTACATCTGCCACGTAAAGGATCATTCTTTCTGAATCATATGAGTAACAGAAAAACTACAAAAAGAGACAGGGTCATCCAGGGTCACAGATTTGAAGCAAGAATGAGTCTTGGTGATCATAGTTCCAAAGGAGGGACTAACACCTCAATATGTGGGAAGGATAACTATTTGCACAACGTTTCAAGAATTAGTACAATTTTCAAGGTTATCCAGGGCACAAAACTGCACCAAACGCTGTTACCCAGCTTCAAATGGAGATGAACATGGGTCTTGCCAAGTGTATTTCTAGAGAAATGTCAGCTATGATGTACAAAAGCCCTTCCCAGTCCTTGTCATGGCCCAGGAAGTTTGTATTTGTAATCCCAAGAAAAGTTAGTGGAATTCTAGTGAGTTAATTCCAATCTACCACTTCCAGGACAACCCAAGGCGAGAATAAAGACACTAGGGCATATTTATAGTTATGAGGCACCAACGGGTCCTAAGTCCAGCCACAGTGATGGCCATCTGGAACAAAGGCCTCAACCCAAGGCTGAACCCAAGTTTTATTCATTCATGAGGATGGGAGTGGTTTGAGAATGAGTGACTGTGAGAACCATGGGAAGTTGGTGAGCGCCATGAAGTGGGACAGGTAGGAGGCTTAAAATTACCTCTAGAAATGCAGAGAAAAGGATATGCAGAAAGAGTAATCTGCATAACACAATTGAGATAGTATCTTATGTTTTGGGGTCAGTGCTTCAGCTCTGCTGTGTAATGTTTGAAGCCCCAGGAAGTCATAGCCTCTACCCCAAGGCTCATCCCAACTGACAGCATGGAGCATTGGCTCACACATCCTGCCTCATCCCAGCTCACTCATGGGAACAACGGGGGACCGGGGAAACACACCTGCCATCTCCAAAGATTACCATCAGCACCTCAGCTAGACTGATATGTATTGCTTAAAGCCAATTGAAGGGAAAAGGAAAGGGTCCTAGCCAACTCTGTACATATCAATGCATGGAAATAAAGTTAGGCTCAGCCAAAATGGAGGTCCTCCATTTAGGTGGTCCTCCACAAGGATGTCTGAGACTTCTCCTTTAATCTAAGCCAGGAGGTTCACATTTTGCCTGCCATGTGACTCACTCTGTTCAACCTAACTCCTGATCTCCTTGCTAGGCTCACATTTTTGGGTTTCATGTTTCTGTTTTCAATCTCCTGTTGATCAAGTTTTCTGATGGTCACATTGAATAGTGCTTCTTCCTAAAAACATTTTCTTGTATTGTATTTCTAATGGCAACAGAGGTGGCCACCCCCCTCCCCGATTATCACAGATAGGAAATTGATTGCCTTCTGCTCTATAGTACATGTGTTACACTTTGATACTAAACAGTGTCTTAATGTCTTTGGGACAGCTTTTTTCTGTTTTCCAGCTAATGGAGAACGACATCCTGCTTTGAACATCATGATTTTTAAAATTTTGCTTGGAAAAAGAAGCAAACACTGAATATCAGATTCAAAATCCACATTTTTTTTCTCCTTTTTCTTGGTGTCACAATTTTTCAAAAAATGAATACTAATTTCAAGGAAGTATTCTTTTTTATTTTTTTATTTTTTCTGGTACCGGAAATCAAACTCATGACCTCACACTTGCCAGGCAGGCACTGTGCCGCTGAGCTAAATCCCCAGCCCCAAGGAAGTATTAATAGGAGGGGTGGCTAGGGTATTGCTAAAGCATTAATGATATAGAATTTTTTGCTACTTTTATGCAAAATTTTGATAAAAATATTTTAATGATGATTGTCCATTTTTTGTATAAGTTGGTGAATTGCAAGATTCTCTAAACCACTGGTCACTCTAATGTATGATTTCAGGAAAACACTTTCCAATGCACTGCTTTTCAGAGAGACTTGATTTTTGTCTTCTTCGTTTTTCTGCACACTTTGACTTTTAATTACATATATATGAAGAAACTCCTTCCAAACGACTCTTCATCTAGTGCTCAAACCATTTTCACGTCTTCCACAAGGTACTTATCAAGTAAAACATTTAGTTGTACTGTGCTATGGAGATGGAGAACAGACAGCACTGAAAAATGTCTGCTAAGTAAATCAACCCAGCCCATTAAAATAAACATGGGAATTATTCTTGTAGTTCAGATTTTACTCTTCTTAAAGTATCTTCCTGCACCCCTTTTCATGAAAAAAGGACAATTTATCTTGAGCTGTAATTTCCTATATATGAGCACCTTCTCTTTATTTAACAGGGGTGGTACAATATACTTCCACAATTACATTCAATTTATTATACATTTGTGTATCAGAGGGCAGCAGCAGATGTTGGTTATTTACTTTTGATTGCCCACCATCTGAACCCACTTTGTGCGTTGGGGTAGTCTGCCACCGTGTATGTTTTTAGCTCTACCACTTACATGGAAGCTGAACCTATATAGCTGAGCAAGGACAATCATCAAAGCTTGGTAATAGGATCTTCCAACCAAAGATCTGAATCCAAGTAGAATAACACAGGAAGTAGAAGAGAATTTAGAATTCATTTCACTGGCACAGCCCTGTGTTTAGCGGTGGCTGAGTCAGGAGGTATGTGCAATGTCTATGATGATAGGTAGGCTACTTTGAGGGCGGTCCTATGGTGTAAATTCAGGCATCATTTACCAGGTCTCTCTGCTTGTTTTCAGAGTCTGATTCTTTACCTTCCCTATTGCTTCCAGGAAATTTTTCAAATGAATTTTCTTTTCTTTGTAAGGAACTCGTAGTTGGTTTTGTTTGCAGTCCAGATATGCTCACGAGAATTCAGACCAATTTTATTACACGTTTTGCCATTTTCACCATCTCACAATGAGAAAATCAAGTGACAAATGCTTTGTGGGTAAAGTATTCTTATTCTCTTTAATGGTTTGATCAATCTTGCATTCTTACATCTGGTAGTCTGAGCAACTTCATTGTAGATAACAGTATGTAACATAACAACCATTGTTAATTCCTATCATCTTGTTTTGAGATCCTGTATCATTTTTTTTGTTTTTGTGTTGTTTTGTTTTTGTCTTTGTTGTTGTTATTTTGTTATTTTGTTATTTTTTCTCATGAAAAAAGAAGGATGCAGAAGTTGCAAGTACATTTTCCAGTATGGGAATCTTTCATTGTTTGCTGCTGGATTTTTAAATTTTATTTTAAAGAGAAAATAACAAAAACAAAGACAACAACAAAGTAACACAAAAACAAAAATGATACAGAATTTCAAAACAAGCTGATTGGAAATTAACAGTGGTTGTTGTATTACATATTGTCATCTTAAGTAGTGTTGCAATTGGTGCATAGTTTAGTAACTTGGAATCACGTGAGCCCTTGAGACTTGCCTTTAAACTCTGCTAGTGTGAGTAGAAGACAATTGCTAATCTAGGGCTAGTTTAGCCACACTTCTAAGGCAATATTCTCTCATGAATCTATCTGATATCATGTTTAATACAAAGTTTTTCCACCCTGAAACGCAGAGAAGCTGAATTATTCTCAGCTTTATGCAGACTCCCAGGAATTTGCTTCCTCCTGCTTTCTCGGTCTATGACCTCCATGCAGTGGTTTCCTCACATGCATAAGGTCTGTGTTCAGCCAAAAATTTAGCTATTGTGGCCTCCTTGTCATTTCAGTCTCTTTTCAACTCAGAGGCCACTGGATTCTACGTACTTGGGTTTCCCCACCTTGCACTTGATCATAGAAACTCCTTCCAGGCAATAACTGGTACAATTTTAAGGCTCACCTTGTTTATTTCCTCTTTCTCGGGGATTACTGTCTTACATTGCTGTGAGCTGGTACCTGAAACGATTCTTGTTTCATTTATTTTGTCCAGTTTTCTAGTTGTTTAAGGTGGGAAGGTAAATCTAGTTCCTAATATTCTAGCTTGGTTGGGAGGGGGAAATTTCCTTCTATGATTTGATCCTTTTAATAGCAGGGATTCTTCATTCTTGTCCATCTTAATCTTTCTAATTTATCACATCTTAATTATCACTAAATATTTGCTGCAGGAGGAAATGATGTAAGGTGGTGCTTTAGAGGGCGGAAGTTTTAGGAAGGGCTACTTCCCTCACTGATTTACATTCTTTGGATATAATCACAAATGTTCAGAGGTCTCTTTTTAGGGGGCGGAGATGTAACTCAGTGACACAAATGCCTGCCTGGCAAGAGAAGGGTCCTGAGTTCTATTTCCTGTACAAAAAAAAAAAAAAAAAAAAAATTCTAGACATCTCATTTATTTACTTAATATTTATTTATTTTTAGACATCTCTATATTTTCTCATTGTCCATTGTGTGCTTATACATTTTAACTTCAAAAATACTCACCAGGCATTTGTTAAGCAAGAATGTTGACAGATAGTGTAATTTTGCTAACACAAGCATAACAAAACATCTGCATTTATCATCGTAATTTCATTATATTGGATATCAGTTCATCATATTGGATATACTGTATATGTTGTGAAGGACAATGTTCAGATTGTTACTAATGACTATTTTTTCTCTAACTGCAAAATGATTATTTTCATCCTCCCAATCCTACATCTACCTTTTTGAGTATATTACAATGTATAGTTTTGTAAAAATCATTCAACAAGGTCTCTCTTCAACAGCTATATTTATTTATTTAATTTTATTTTATTTTACAGAGAAAAGAAGGAACAGTTAATGCTTAAATATTTTTTCTCTTGACCAATTTTGCATGCTTATATATGTTAATTGGAACAACTAACTTGAAGACAACAATATGCAATATAACAACCATGGTTGAATTCCTACCATCTTATTTAATGAAGTTCTGTATCATTTCTAACTTTTTTATTACTTGTTATTATCTTTAATTGTTTGATCAGTCTTGCATCTTTATGTCTGGTAATCTGAAAAACTTCACTGAAGATAACAAAGGCCATATTTTAAAATGAAACTTTATTAATGTATAAAGAAGATAAAAACATTATATACATTCACGTATCCATTAAATTTCAATAACTATAAAAATTTGGCCAATCTTGTTTTACCCATAATTCCTGCCATTTCTTTTTCTCCTCTTTTTGTTGAAATATTAAAAGCACAAACATCTTGTTAGTGTACCCAAACATATTTTAAAAAATTAAATATCAGATTTGACCATTTCTACATATCAGGGGTTCACCAAGTTCTTACCTATTACATGAGCTTTGCAATTCAAAGTAATTCCAAAATCAAAATGCACATTGGAGGAAAATTAAAGCAGTTATTTATATGTTTACTTGATTAACCATTTCTTATTATTTCTTAGTCTTTTAAATTATACTGCTTATAATCAAGCCATCTCTTTTTATTTAAATAAGTTCTGGTAATTTTCTTGTAAAATTTGCATAATTGCCTTTAGAAGTTGTTGCAAAATTGATGGTTTATGCAGTTATTGATTATAATTTCTTCTTTTTTTTACAGATGAAATGCAAAGATTTAAGGATATTAAATCCCCAGGATAAAATCCAGTTTTTAGGTACCTATCTAAGTAGTAATTTCTTTCCTTTTAGATTGTCAAAGATCACTGTTAGCGTACATGCAGTCTGCAAATTAGGGAAAAAAAATCCATTCTAAGTGGAGATGTGTAGATTCATCATGAGGCTAATGTAGGAAAATCCATTAAACAAGTACATCAATCAAAATCTTTTATATAGATTTGGTCAACTTTGCAATAGTTGTCAGATCTAAAAAAATTGGAGTATGATTTCTTTGATCATCTTAGTTTAGTATATCCTTTTTTGTGGCTACTTCTACACTCATTATTTTGTTTTCTCTTCCTTAGAGAGGGTCTTCTGCATTGCCTAAGCCTCAGTTCCCACTGTGGAAATATTAGGGAAAAGCTTCCTCCACCCCTGGCAGTGAAAGGGCCCTGGTTGGTTGGGCAAGGAGACAGAGGGTGAGATCGCCAAGATGTTGTCCCTTGTACAGAGCAGCTTTGAGTTCCAGCATAGGCAGAGACCCTTTCATTTAAGATGGGATAGTTCAGCCTTTTAATTTTACTTGTTCCCCTTCTCTGAGGTTCACTGCGGGACAACCGCGTGCTTGTCACAGTCCTCTGAGACTTTAGGTTGTAATGAATCTCCTTCACTATTTTGTGTTGCTTTAGGAAATTCAAACACGGGCTGCAACCCTCCTAAGTGTGAATCCATGTTTCTAATTAAAAACACATGTGTAATATTTTTATAGTTTAAAAAGTTAAAGGAGGATGACTTTAAAGTCAAGAAAAACAAATTTTTGGCACTTTTAGGTTGTTAAGAAACCCATCGTGTTTTGTGTTTGTAAACTAACTTTTTAGGTTTAATCAAAGTTTTGATTTTTAATTTTAAGCTGATAAATTTATTTATTATAAATAAACAATAAATACAAGTTTCTTGAGAGCTATATTTTGGAGGCTGCCACAAAATTCATAATTCAAAGTTTTCTAATTTGGATTTTAGGGATTTTCCTTCATAAAAACCTAACATTACTCTTTCTTTTAACTTTCAGGAAATAGGAAATGTATAAAATATTTTTTTTATTTCTATGTTTTATCCTTTGAAATAAATTCCCCTTGCTAGTAAATAACAATTTTTCTACCTGTCTCTTTGAAGGTACACATTATATGGTCAATGATTTTCAGTAATTTCCAGATAATTTGGTGGGGGGGATGAGTTTCATTAATAATTTAAGAATGAAGGTTTTTTCCTCTGTGTATAGACTTCTAATACTGAATCTTATGGTTTGTATCTATAATTAGTCTCGGAGGACATTTCTTCCCATTTTCTTGATGCAATTTAACTGCAAAGTGTGGTCACTCATTCTGTTATTTGTTTCTAGAAAGCTTATTTCTTTGTTAAATCAAGATGGTCAATGAGTTATTTTTCAAGTGCAATTACACTAAAGTCAATACAGCTTTAGTATGTTTTTTTTCAACAAATACATTGCAGTCTTGTTGTTAGCTGCATTTATCTACAATAACCTCTAGACTTTAAATAGCTAGAAAGATGTCTTTTTAAAAAATCTATTAATCATATCTACAAAATGGTCCTGAAATAATGTTAATATTCCATAATGCTCTGATAAATACATTATAAGAGAATGGTATTCAAGATAACAGTGGACTCCTCAATGACTATACTCTAATATGGTATATGAATTATGAATAAAATGTTCTGACCCTGAGTTTCATAGTCTATTTTTGGAATCCGTCTTGTTGATTTTGCATAATTCCTATGCAGAAACTCTCAGTTTGGCAAAATATTAGATGAGCTAGAATATCCCATTTTCAATCCCAAGAACAACAGAAACGTTATAACACCCCTTTTCCAGGTGTAGCAATATGCTTTCTTCTTTTTAAAATGCTGGATTAAATAGTTGAATAATTTTATTTCTGAAAGTCATACTCTTCTTATTACAAATGTAGATTCCGCCTGGCTTAACTTCAAAGCTTGTTCTTAACGTTTGTGGTGACTGACCAATCTAATGACAACGCACAGGTAAATGTTAGCGTCTACTCCATAGTAAAGTGAATAAAACCCCATGCACTCTCCATTAAAGTCACCCCAAGTTACATGGTGATGTAACTGTTTCTCCAACCAGACTGCAAACCTGGGGCGCAACTTGAGGTTATTACATTCCACTTTGTTTTCCCTGATTCCTCCAGCCCAAGGCTTTGTATGTGGTGAGCACTCAAAAATGTTTACGGGTTAGAACTAGATAAATACACTTCAAGTCTATTTGTGAGGCACTGTCTTTACAAATGCCACATCGAGTCTCAGTCGGCTCCAGCAAGGCCTTGGGAAGCGCCTGTCTGTGCACACAGCCCTGTACTCGACACGATAGAT
Organism: Chinchilla lanigera; assembly: GCF_000276665.1. Taxonomy (NCBI): domain Eukaryota; kingdom Metazoa; phylum Chordata; class Mammalia; order Rodentia; family Chinchillidae; genus Chinchilla; species Chinchilla lanigera. Next base: position 9,482,929 of record NW_004955409.1, read on the forward strand.
GAGGGACAGGACAAGAACTGGGGTCCTGGATTTGCTTAGCGCCCCCTGTATCGGGGAGGGGTGGGGCAGGGACATGGTGGTGCTTCCTGGTGGCACCCTCATCTCCTTTGGGTCTCGTTTTCACATATGTTGAATAGGTACATACTGTGGGCAGTGAATAAGGCAAGAAGCCTGTGCTCCCTAAAGGTCACTGTGTGCCCGAGTTTGTGGGCATCCTAGGGAAATGTGGGTTCTTGGGTCTTGGGTGGGATCTGAGTTGTTCCATCTCCCGTGGTTTCCAGGATTATGGTAGGGAGGGACCTGTTTCATCCACCTCTGCAGGCGTAACCCTGTAAGCGGAACAGAGCATGCCTTCAGTGACTGTCTGGTGTAAAGAAAGCAATGGTTCTGTGTTTCACACCCAAGCCATACACCTTTCAGCACAGAACAGGGCCCTAACGGGAGAAAAGAAGGACTCTGAATTTCAGCGCTTCACTTTCAGTACCATAGGCCAAAATCCCAGTAGACTGGGAACACAGTGCTGTGACTTTGGGCCACAGATTTGGGAATCATGGCAGGTTTCCAGCTTGGAAGGAAGTATGAGTTCAACAAACAGCAAGGAAGCAAGAGTTGGAGGTGACACAATGAGAAGTGAGGTCTGTGTGGATGCTTCAGAGGGGACCTCTGCCCCCTGCATGCTCCAGGGGCCAGAATGCAGAGGGGACAACAGTCCTACTTCCCAGGCCTTAGCAGTGGAGGACCGGAAGTCTCACAGGGCAGTGCCTGACTAGGGATGAACTCTATGTCCTTGAGCAACACGAACTAACCAGTTTACGAGTTCCAGAAGTTAGGCTTATGGTCCAAGTCATGTGCCATCTAAATTCCCAAGAAAGAAAGTACAGTTATTTTGCATGTCTGAGTCACCTCAGTAAATCTTAAATTGTTCTGTCTGATATTAGGCTCTACCTGAAGTGGAAAAATAGTAGATAGCCAACAGTGGAATCGCGGAAACTGCCACACGATTGTTGGGTGTGGACATAGCCACTCACTGGGTGTCTCGTGCTCAACTGGTCTCATGAGCTGGGTTTCTTTGATTACGAACTGAAACTTCTGGGAGTAGAAGGAAACTTTCCCCAGCACCCTAACAGGTCTTTGGTAACAAAGGCAGGGAGGAATAGCCAAAGGTGGATCCCACACTCCACATGGGCTGTCGTATTTTACTTAGGCAGGATTTGAGCTCACACCAGGTCACCAGCAGTCTGGGGTTCAGGCTGCCTCATTCAAGATAAAGAACTAGGAGAGGACACAGCCGAAAACCTGCCCTAAAGCAGTCATGCCAATGAGAAGGGACAGAATGCTGGGGTCTGCTGACTTATTTTACTCTCTGACCCCTTTGAAGCCCACATCCCCAGGTGAGCACCAGGCCGCTGTGTGCCTCACGTCCTCGCCTCCCGACAGGATTTTGGGCTCTCCTCCTCTGCCCTGGCGAGATGAAATGGGGAGTCTGAGAACCCGATTCAAGCTGTGCTGAACGCTCATGGGCGCAAGTCCAGCTGCAACATCTGGTGGCTTGGGAGGGGTGCTGGCCTGAAGCTTGGAAAACTGTTGTGACATCCTTGTCCTCACGAGAGGTAGCCTTCTACCGAGCTTCCTCTTGGAGCTCCCGCACCACCCAAGCTGACCCCTGTGGAAGCGGGCGGGGTCATGAGTCACAGATCGTCTGGCCCAGAGCCCTGTGCCTTCTAAAGAAGTACCCTGAAGAGCAGAGGCCTCTGTTGGTTCCAGTGCTTTGTCTCCATTAATTTCCTCAGTCTTTGATCTCAGATTAGTGTGAGGGCTCTGGATGCCACACTCCTTCTTGCTCTGGCTCTTAAACTTGCAGTGCTAACAGCATAGATGCCCAGGTCTTCTATTAAACCTGGTGGTTCCTGTCCATTCAGGGAATCTTAATTTTTTTCTCTTCATCTTCCTTCACTTCTTCCTATCTTCCTTCTTCTTTCCTTTTTGCCTCATCTTCCTTCCCTCCCTCCCTTCCCTTTTCCTCCATACCCCTCCTCCTCTTTGCTCTTTTCTCTTTCTTAAAAATTGGCTTCTTCACTGACCACTTAGGAAGAGTTGGGGAGAAGTGTTGTTTGTGAGCACTAAGGGTTTTCTTCTGTGATCCTCTGGCGGTGTCCCCAGCGTCTCCTAGCTTCCTGGACCAAGTGCGATGTCTCCCCTCAAGCATCTGTAGCAACCGCCCTCCCCTTGCTGCAGGCCTTGCAGCAGTACCAGTACATCCGGGGAGGAGTGCTGAAAGTCATGGTGAATGGTCTGCCAGACGGAAGGACCTGGAGGGCGAGGACTCCAGAGTCTAGCACTATGGAGAGGAGGGAGGGGAGGGGAGGGAAAAACAATTCAGGGAGGAAGGCAAGCACCCGTGTTGTGTGCAGATATGTCCGGGAGAACATGCACTGTCCCCGGAAGGACCATCTATTGCAGTCCTGGAAGCCAGATAAAAGGGGTAAAGGAAAGTGGAAGAAAGATGTGTTTAAAGGAAAAGGAAACTGCTTCCTGCTCTGGCCACGGCAGGCATGCTGCCTCAATCTTTCTAACTCTCAGTATCCTTACTGTAACATGAAGACCACAGTACTGACTTTGTTACCACAATGGCTAGAGATATTAAAACAGGGTTTGGTGTAGAATAAAACCTCAAAAATCTTATCTCTTCCTCCTCCTCCTCCTTTTCCTCTTCTTCCTCTGTATCTTTTACTTTAAAAGTCTGGCTGAGCTGGGGATGCAGCTCTGTGGGAGAGTTTGTACAGCATGTGCCCCGCCTTGGTTCCAATTTCCAGCACTCCCCACCCCCTCCAGAACAAGCTCATTACAAAGTCTGGACTTTGTACACAGAGGTAAGCAAGTTTTAGTTGTGAGAGACATTGACCTTGAGTTAAAATTTCTGAATCTGGATGTAGACATTGTCCTTAAGTTTTCTGGGTATGAACACCTTCTGTCTACAGCCCAGTTCCTCTGATGTAAGCTGCTGGAAAGGTCTGAGACCTGCTACCAGGCAGTGTCATGTCTTCTGGGTAAGGTGTTTGTGAAGTTCTTAGGAGGAGTAGTCTCTTGCAGCTTTGGATTTTTGCTACTTCTTTGCTCAGTCTGTTTTATGTTGTTGCTTGGGCATCTCACTTATCTATGCTGCCTGTGCTGTCGATTGGCTCTCAGGTAATCTTCCAAGGCCTGAGACTGACCCTTCCAAAACATGAGCCAAAGCAAACCTTTCATGTCTGTTAATTTAGCTCAGATATTTGCTACAGTAATGAAAAGCTGACTAATACAATCTATGCAAGTCTGCCTACATTTATTGACTCATCAAGTCCATGATCATGCTGCTGATCTTATTATGTGCAAACACAGAGGAAGGAAGAAAAACCACATTAATTCCCTGTGTTTTTTGTTTGTTTGTTTGTTTGTTTTTTGTTTTTTTTTTGATGGTGGTCCACACTTGTGGATTGAGTTGATTATCAAGAGGGAGTTGGGAAGTGATGACTTGTTTTTCTAAGTTTGCTTTTGTGCTATTGGCAACTTCTTTGGAGCTGGGTTGGTGACTTCTTTACACACAACACTAGGCCTATGGATTTGTTAAATTCATGGGTTCTTTTTGATGCTTAATCATGGGTGTTCAACCATTTTTCTTTTTTTCAGTTTTTTCCTTTCTCCAGTACTAGAGATTGAATATAGGGTCTTCACACTGAGCTATATCCCAGCATTTTTTTTTTATTTTTTATTTTAAGATAGGATCTTGATAAGTTGCCGAGGTTGGGCTGGAACTTGTGATCTTCCTGTCTCAACCTCCCAGAGTGCTGGCGGACATTTATCCTTTAAAAATGGTGTTAATGTGTCTCTCGAGTGAAGTTGAAATTGCCACCAATGAAAAGGTCAAATTCCCTGGGACCCTGTTTTGGTTCCCGGAGGCTGGGAGTCCTTCGCATATCTTTAAACCTGCACACGCCACTTCTTGCTTCCAGACATCTGTCTTTCTTGCAAAGCTGCCTGCCCTGCTCAATTGCAAACAGTGGGGAAGGGATCTGTATTGGTGGCCTATTGTTCTAGCCTGGCCGACCCTGGAAGACATTTGTAACATGTTTTTTAAGTTTTAGGTTTTAAAGCGAGTATTTACAAGGTCAGCTGTTTAATGTTTTTTTCACTAATTAGACTAATCCCTTACAGTCTGCCTCTCCTTTGTGTTTTATGTTTATTGTAATCTATACAATGCACAAAAGTATATAAAGTGTTTACTATGGTAAAAAAAATGTAATAACTAATTAAATAACTGCATTATTGAGTTCCTCTTGGCCAGGGTCAGTTCAGCCACATGGTCCTCTCTTCCCTTCTTCGTTTTGTGTTGAAAACTCCCTGGGCCTTGCCTTCCAGGCACCAGTAATTAATAGGCCTTTGTTCCCAGTAGGTCTCTGTTCCCCAGGTCTACTTCCCCGAGTGATGGATTGGAAACAGCAAAGGATCCAGGGGTTTATTCTCCTCTCCCCTAAGGGGCTTGTGGTCTCTGTTGGATTTTAGGCCTCGAGTTTGCAGAAATCTTCACTCCCCAGCTCCACTGGGTGGTCGGGGCTGCCTGCTTTGCTCCAAGTGCTACGGAGCTTGGAGCAAAGAGCATGTCTCGGGGAGGGGAAAAATTACCCACCAGCTGGGCTCCACTGAGATCCACCCTGCGTTACAGGATTCCTGGAAAGATGATGTCCAGAACCAACGCCGTGGTCTTTGTAGGACTAACTCGGTACTGATGTGCCATCCCCATCTGGTTTTCCCTGGAGATGTTTACATGCAACTGTTGTATGAAATCAGTCTACCATGCAGACTCATCTTACTGAGAAAATGTGTGCAGATGATTTAACTTAATGACTTCGTTCAATTGAATGGCTTCCAGTAGCATAGTAATGTGTTTTGAGAAGTTAGAGAGAGAGAGAGAGAGAGAGAGAGAGAGAGAGAAGGAGAGAAAGCTGGTTTCCCATCTCGTTCAAATCATTTTCCATTCCTCAGGGGGAGAAAGGAAAGTCTGAGAATCCAGCAGAATTAATGCAGGTCACCCATTACTTCATTTTATAATGTTTGGCAAGCAGAACATGTTAAGTCAGTCCAATCTGTTTATTTGGCTCTTCCAAGCATTCCATGTGGATGGGGCCTGGATTGGAGGGGACAGTGAAATATATTTCTGCTGAGATGTCTTCCTGGAGGGAAACAGGTCTGTTTTATATGTGGAGCTGGCAGCACCTGGATTCGAACTCGTTTACTGGGGACCTGAGGGTTTGTTGAACATCCTGCAGATGGGAGACCTGAGAAGCCTCTCCCTGACCCTGCACAGTGTGATGGAAAATCGGTTTGGGGTCACCTGGGCTTAATTCCTGCTCAGCTGTTCGCCAGCAGTGACTTCGGGCAAGTCATGAAATCACGCTGATCGTTCTGAGGAGAATTCTCAACTTCAGAGAACTGTTGCAAGAACCTCATGAAACAGCAGATGGGAAAGCTCTTCTGGATCTGCGAGCTCCTATAACAACGCATTGTAAAAAGGATGCTGAACGTTGCTGCAGGAAACGTGTTTTCCGCGAGCATACGTTAGCAGGGAGAATAGAGGATTTGTGGAATATCTGGATTCTTTGAAGAAAAATACCATCTTTTCAGTCCTGTTCCAAATATCCTAGCCCTTATTTGTTGGTTTGCTTGTTTATTTATTCATTTTTATACTCACTACAGAGACCTGGCTGGCCTGGAACTTGTAGCGATCCTTCTTGGCCTGCTGGGATTACGGGTATGAGCCACCAAGCCATGCCTGCCTCAGCCTCTTGAAGAGTAGGGATTACAGGCGTGCATCACCTTGCTGGTTCAAAGTGTGTCTTGGCAGCAGGAGGGGAGAGAATGGGGCCTGGAGGGGCAGATGAGGATTTTAGTGCTGGTGACCTTGACATCAGATAACTACCACCTGGCTAGACTGTCTGTGTCAGACCCTGACGTGTATCACCTCGCTGCTTCTGCACAACCATCAACCCACTCCAGCTAGCAGCTGCACTTTTGGGGAACAGGAACTGCGGAGGTACAAATGGCACAGTGAGAACACAGCAGAAAGGAGTTTGCACTAAGTGCTGACTCACTTTAGGACTCACACCCATAACCTTTTTGTTTTTTAATCAAGGGAGAGAAATAAGCAAGGATTTCTTTTCCTTCTCAGGAGGTCCCAGACTAGGAACTTTTTTTTTTTATAAACTATTGAAAATAACCATTATGTACATGTACCAGCTCCTCATGATGGATGTGATCGGTATGTACTGCAAACATGTACTATAAAAGAGAGTAACCCTAAAATTCCTTAGGATCACCCAGAAAAGTAAAAACTGAACAGGAGAAGGGTGTTGTGCCACGTGGCTGCAGTGACTGCAGCCTGTGATGAGCGTGGAGCAGGGGCACCTCAGAGCAGCCGGTCCTCCAGGGGTGTCCGGGTTATTCTGTTGAGCTGCTGGGACAGACCATGAAGGGCGACTTCTGTTTCCCCAGGGATGACAGCTGCTATATTTTTGGTTTGTAAGGATTTTTCCTTCAGCATGTAGCTCAGGGCCTCATACATAATAGAGAGAGAGAGAAAGAGAGAGAGAGAGAGAGACACAGACAGAGACAGGCAGACAAAGACAGACAGAGACAGACAGAGACAGTGAGAGACAGAGACAGAGAGACAGAGAAATGGAGAACTGTAAAATTGATGAAAATGAAAACAAAGGTCTTTTCTAGAAAACTAGGTGTGATTTTGGGCTCTGAAGACTTCTGTAGATGTGCTCGGAAAGTGATATGCTGTTGCTCTGCTGAGCAGGAGGAGCCCCTGACCCTCAGCTCTGTGAGTCTGCAGGTAGCTCAGCCCCCACCTACCTTGTGATCTAATCGAAAAGTCTGCTGGATTCGCTGCCTACCTGGAGGATGTACAGGTGTGCGGTGAGGATGTACAGAGGGACAATGAATCTATCTAGGTTTTCATACAGGACTGTTTATCCTTAGTGATTTTTTCTTGTTTTTCCTCTTAGTTGTGCTTATGAATATACATTAGAGCCTCCACAAAACTGATGGAGAATGCTCATCTAACATGACCACACTGATTTATTCCTGCCTAACAGTTTAATTATATATTCTCTTTCCATTTTTATTTTTTGTCTCTGTTATGGTTTGTGTGTGGGTGTCTCCCCAAAGCCTCATGTAGTTGTGGGGCAGGCTTCTAGAGTTTTTGATTGATCCATGGTCCAGTGCTGGGATTATGGGTGTAAGCACTACACCCGCCCTGGGGCAGGGAGCCTGCATACAATGTAAGGGAGGGAAAGAGGCTTGCTCTTGCTCCTCTCTTGTGCTCTTGTTGTTTGGCTGTGCTCCACCCCCATGAACGGTTGCCCTCTGCCATATGCCACTCTGCCTTGGAGCCAGCAAGTATTGACTGAAGCCTCCACAAACTGTGACCTAAGTAAACCTTTCCTTCCTTAATTTCGGGCATCAGGTATTTTGTCCCAGCAATGAGAGAAAAGTAACCAAGACAGTCTCCCTCCCACAAACACTGGTAACATGGGAGTGGGAATATCCCACTCCCACTGGGTGGCCTTTGGTAACCAAGAGTTGATTTCCACAGGCACATCTGGATCACTGGGAGTTTATCTGGGAAAGACATAATAGCTGGAGGTGAGGTCCTACGTAGTGCTGAATGGAATCAATCCTATCATTGGAAAGATACGCTTAGAGTAGCATCCCTGGTGCTTGTTCACCAGTGAGTAAGAAAGTCCTGGGATGTTGGTGAAGCTCTAAGTCAGTCCCCAGACCCAAAGGGACATAAGCATTTCGGAAAGTATGTGGTCTGGAAAAACTGAGTCACTGACCCTAGCTCTGAATGAGGCGATTCTTGTCCAAGTAGTCGATACTTGTCCTTGGTGAAGGAGAGATGGTCCCAGCTTCCATCTTTTACTCCACTGCCATTGATGAGTTCCCTTTCCAGAGTATGAGCTCCTTCCAGTGTTCTGAGGAGTTGATACATGGAATGACCCTTATCCTAAAGATCAGGTGGCCACATCCCTTTCTGCTTGTCTACTTAGTGGCTGTTTGAACCAGCCAGTTAAATTTACTGAGCCTCAGTTTTCTGCCCTGGCTACTTCCTAGAATGGTTGTAGGTTATAGGATGAAAGGAAGTCATTGACAAAACTCTCAAAATCAGTAAAGCACTGCATAATTTGACAGTATCCCTCACACTTTAATTTTCTTTATAATTTTAGAAGGGGGAGGTCTACTTTGGTAAGTGAAAGAAGGATGGAGAAGGTACATTTTTATTTGGTTCAATAATATTTTGGGGACAATCATATATACTGAGCTCTTTCATATTGTGTGAACCATTTTTGATTATGTGGGACTTATTCATATAGCAAAATAGACATCTCCTATTAGAAGGCGGCATCAGTTATAATTAGACATTGGAAGGTGATATATTTTGTAACTACGTTATAGCAAGTGTTATTGGCAAACTTCTTAAATTGGTGGTGGGAATAATTAAAAAATCAAATTATGCCTGCTTTGCATTAACATTTATACAATTACTCTATTTATTTAAAGTTGCAAAGTTTTAATGACTAAATTACTATAATTAATTATAATTACGCAGAGTTATATAACAAATTCTACTCACTCAACTTCTTCAGTGGGCATAGAGAAGAATTATTTTTGTTTTAATTCATGATATTTGAAACTTTTTTCTTTGTTTAAATACCTTACAATTCACAATACTTGGTAAATATTTAAAGCATTTTACAGACACTGCTTCACTCGATATGTGGATAATCTAAGCTACTGTACTTTTCCTTTTGAAGTAATATGAGAGGTCAGACACTGGTAGTTTTAATAGCCCATGAACCAAGTGCTGAGGACGCTGATAACTCACATTCTCACATGCACCCCTTTCCTGGTGGCCCCTGGCATTTAGCAAGGAGCTCAGTGTGGATTTGTTAAATGAATGAGTCCAAGACATGTCTGGTTATCCTATGAAGGTTCCACTCTTTTGAGACTCTTGGGAGAAGTTTCTTTATGATCAAACAAACAGTAATGGTTCTCTGAAGCAGTAAGTTTGCTCTTTCTCTGTGGAAACTGTTGTTAGATGTGTACCTGATCATTATTTTCCTGTCCTTGTTAGATGCTAGAAAGCTGTGCACCAAATCATGGTTGACCCTTGGTAGATGTGTAGAACATCGTGGTATACCTTTTGTGCATTGGCCACTTTCCCACTTAATGATTTATACCCTTTTCTTTATTCTTCTCTACTACCCTTTTTGTTTGATTATGTTGCATATTTGATTTGACCTTTGCTATTACTGTAAATATATTTGGCAGCATGGCAGGTCATAAAAAATAGTAGTCATCTCAACTGCTTTAATGTACTGGGCACCGTAGATAAAGGCTTAGAATTTCAAGAATGTGCCATGTTCATACAATTTCTTTCAAATCTTTGTTTTTTATTTTCATGGTGAAGCAATGATAAGAAATGATGTTTATATTGAGATTCTTGGGTTCTGACAATGAAAGATCCTATAACTGCATTGAAACTGGACTTGTGATTGTCTTCTTAATGTTAAGAGCTGTGTGAGACATGAGAAAGTCACTCAAATAGCATTTTGCCAAAAAGATGGCTTGGTTTCTGTCTTGATAGCTTGGCTAAGGTTAGATTCATCTCTGGTCCCACATCTAGTTTTACTTTGTTCCCTGGTAAGTTTCAGAAATATCAATGAATGGAGAACTTATTTCCCACGCTGAGGTTCTGGTCCAGCCCATACCTTCTCAGGCATTCTTTTGGCATGCTACCTCACCCATGGAGTCCCTAGTTAAACCTTAAAAATAGCTCTAGCCATAACTTTCACACAGCTCAGGCAGTTTGTAGCTCCAGCAGATGTAGAAGTGACCTCTTGCCTTTTCTCTTTAGTTTTGAAACTTTTGTGACCCCCCCCTCTGCTGGGGGCGGGTTACATTGTTTATATGTGAAGCCCCACTTTCAGTTATCCTCATGATTATGTGACTTTCGGTATTTGCTATGTCCTCTCCCTTGGCCAAGACAAATATGTTATCACACTGGACTTTCCTTAGCATAAGAATGACTTTGGAAGGCCGCAAGATTTTCTAATAAACAATAATGAGGGAAATGAGAGCACCTGCAAAAGGAAGGAAAACCTCCAACTGCAGATTAGGAGATAAGACATAACAAAGCCATCCACGTTCTTATGAAGCAGTGGTCCTGTCCAAGAATGCAGAATGCTGTGACCACTTGTGTGGAATGCTTGCCCTGGAGTGCTTGTTCCAACACAAGCTATCCTGGCTGGCCAACGCAGGAGCGTTGTCTGAGCCACCGTCGCTCAGTGAGCCCCCAGACATTTACTAAGTGGGGCTCTGGGGGCCCCCACTCAGGAGGGAGGGGGCAGCTAGTGCCTGACATCATGGAACCAGAAATTAAACCTTAATGGCTAACAACAACACAGCCACTCCCAACTCTTCTCCCTCTCTCTTACTGCTTTGCCCCTACTCCTCCAGCTCCAACTAACTCTAAGCCAATCTTAGGGCCATGACCTTGTCGTTTAGAGGCCTGTTTCTGAAGCTAGTACCTGGGGCAGGGAAGAGAGAGGCTGTCTTAGTTTTTGAAATGGAAGTAATCTTCTAGTTTTTCTTAGCTGAGTTTCCATCCTCTGCAAAGAATCCAGCTAAACCAGAGAATCGCCAAAGTCCCGTAGCTTTGATTTGTTTTATAGCATCCACTGTTTCCCCACTACCAAAGGCACTCAAACTTGTCTGGAAATCCCATGTTACCTCTTCTAGACTTTGTTTCCTTCTTCAGCTCCCCGCAGAAGCAGCAGGCTCTGGATTCAGAACACCTGGATTCAAATCCTTCCTTTCTGAGTTACTGGAAGATCGGAAGCAAATTTCTTCAACTTCTAAACTTCAGTTTCTTCATCTGAGGGAAAGAGGGGCAATATTAATCATGTCCATTTCCCAGGTTTGTTGTGGGGATTACATGAGAAAATGCATGCTCTTTCCATCTCTTCTTTCCCCTTCTCATCTTTTTTCTCTTGTCCTTCTTCTCCCAGTTCTTTGCGCACCCCCCCCCCGTCTCCCTTCCCTCCCTATCTCTCTCATCTTCCCTCTTTCTCTCACATCCATTGTGCTGCCTGAGTAAAGTTGAACCCAAAAGGGCTCAGTAGCCAGACGTTAGATGGAGCATTTGAGTTCCTGTTTCCCCAGGCATTTCTACCTCCTGTCACAAGCCCAGGGGACCCATGTGCTTGGCTACCGTCACATTCCACCATTTGCACAGGTAACTAAGACCCCAGGTGTGGGGAGCCGTGAGGAGCAGCACCCTACTTGCTTTTCCTTTTAAGGAGGATATGACAACATTTGGTCCCATAGAAAGTCAGTCCGGGTAGCAGCAATAGCCATACCTTAGTTCAGGAAGCTTCTTTAGACACACACAGCCTCAAAGTCTTTAGCTTCTCAGAGTGGGCTCCCTTTTGAGACTATGACCACCATGATTGCTGAGGGGAGGATAGGCAGATGGAGTGGGGAAACCGGAAGAAAAAGAAGAAAAGGCAGGAAAAAAAATTCAAGTTTGCATAAGCAAGATGGTTGGTGTGATTTGATGAGGGTTTGATGAGGGGCTTGGAGTTCAGTTTTAGGAAAGGATTTCCATTTGTTTGTTTCAAAACTAAACATGTCAACGTATCCCAACTCCCCAGGAGGAACGTGATCATTGTGTAACACAAGCATGTACTAATACAAAAATTAAAATAAAAAAAACCCTAAACCCTGGCTATTGTATTCTGGACTTCAATTATTAAGACGCTGTGAAGAAAGGGCTACATGCACAGGAAGGGTGGTGAACATGCGTCAGATCCACACACAGTCACGACAATTAGTTTGTACTTCAAGTACCTGTCCCTGCCAATTGAAGCGATGCCCTAACACATTGCATTGAGAGGAGTTTGCAGCACATGTAATGACATGCAACTCAGATAGAAGAAGAGGAGTCAAGAATGCCCCAAGTATAGCGTGACATACTAAAAGAAGAGGAAAACATGAGTATTCTGTCCTTGGGATACGTTGGGGAATGGATTGGGGAGGGCAGAGTGGAAGAGACAGGGCTCCTGAAATGAATAAGGGAAGAAAAAGAAATTGTTAAGTCGGGAGCGAACGTGAACATTAACTCTTTTGGGGCTGGAGCCGTACGAAATACTGTCTAACAGTAGTCTTGCCATGCACCTGTTAATGTTTAACCTCTGCGGAGGAGGGGGTCCAGTCATTCAGCTGACAAAGCTGTTGAGTGGAAATAGTGTTCTAGGTTTTCCACATGCTCCTTCTGTCTTAAGCTATTGATATTTGCACAGAAAAGGAAAAAAAAATCTTCTGAACTCAAGTGTATGGAAGAAACTTTGCTTGTCTTTAATGCTCTTGACAGACAATCCTTTTAGAAAAATTTAACACAGGCTCTAAAAGGACTCCCTTGGTTTGAAAACCGTTATGCATGGTGACGATGTAAGTCAAAGGAGTACAGCAAAATCTGGTTGGTTTTACTCATACAAGCTCAAATTTGAAGCATCCCTATGTCTTCCTTTGTATCAATTAAGATGTGTTGCAAAAGGTATTTACTTTCCAAAGGTGTGTGTGTGTGAGTGAGAGAGAGAGAGAGAGAGAAAGAGAGAGAGAGAGAGAGAGAGAGAGAGCGCCGATCTAGCAGTCACGTATCCACCACTTTCTGGACAAGCGCAGTGATAACCTGTGTGAGAATGGTGCATGAAGGGGCACTACTGTCTTCTTTCAATAGTCGCTCCTCTTTCCTACATCTAACTGAACACTCATTCCTTCCCATTTCATATTTGAATATCTTCTTTGTGCTGAATCCAGGGTCTCAACTTGATTTCCCTCCCTGCTCTATTCAGTCTACTCTTGCCTCTTTAATCTATTTGCCAAACTCCTGCCACAGTAATCTTGTTCCCTTGAACTTTAATGGAAACTCTTGGGCTGCTTCCCAGCGTCTGCAGGATAAGGTCCATTCAAGGCCTTCTCCATGCTGTCCACTGCTGCCGAGCCCCCGCACCCTGCCTGCGAAACCGCCTCTGCATTGCATCTTCCCTTCCCTCCTTGCCTGGGTCGTTTCTGCACATCCCCTTCCCTCTTCCCTTCATCTTTGCTTCTGCCAAGTAAGTTCTTAGTGCCCAAGACCCAGTGCGAACGTGATCCTTGGTCAAGGAGCTGCCGTTTGCACTTTCATCTTGGTTTTGCCTGTTCTCACCTGACTGAGCTCTCTAAGCTGTGTGGTCTGGGGCAACCCCATACGGTTGTTCCATAATGAAATCCTTGGGCATCTTGGAGGGCGTCTTGTACCTCTCAGTGACCCAGCTATCAAAGAACTAAAGCAATAGTATGAGGCTTCTTGAACTCCGCTCCAGCACTTTGATCGCTATCCATTTGGGCTCATGGGTTTACGTTTTCAGTTTTTCTCTGATTACACGGCTTCCTCACCGCTGATGGCATTATCTGTTGCATGTACTCGCTCTTCCATCTCCCTTTCTACACCGCAGTCTCTCTGAACGCAAGGGTGCTGTCTTCCTGACTCAGAATCCCCCGCACCTAGTCCCCGCTCTGGAATACAGCATGCAATGTTAGGGGACAGGACACGGTAGAAAAGGCAGCGAACTGAATTTGGTTCAGTTCTAAACCTCTTCCGGGGTCCTGCACAGGGACGTTTGATGGCGTCGAGTTGGTTTTGCTTGTCACAGCGTGCGGGTGCTGCTGAGGTGGGGGTGCTAATGGACACTGAGTGAGCTGACACCAGGGATATTACTGAACAGCTTACAGTGCCCGAAGCCCCCCCCCCTTGAATTATCTGGCCCCAAATGCCTTACAGCCTTGGCAAATGGTTCCTTTCTTCCGTGCTCCCTGACATTGGGGTGCTACCCTCTCTTTGGCCGATGTTTCTTTGCCCCCACTTTTCTCTACATGGTTCTGGAGAGTCTATACACAAGAACAGATGCTAGCTGTCCTCTCTCTCTCTCTTTTCTTGTGTCTCCTTAGGAAGTCACTCTCATCTCTGTCATTGTCCCTCTGAGGTTAAGTTTTCTTTCTGATTTATTCACCTAAAAGTGAAGATTTGCAGACAATGAGTAGGATCTGAAGTTTACAGAAACGATAATACATATTCAAGACAGTGCTTGGGGTCTGAGTGAGCTCCAAGAGCCTGGACATTCAGCCATGCCCCAAGGACATCAAAACACCCTGTAGAACGTGGAGGAAGGGGCTGCCAGCCTGGCGTGTTTATGTGGAAAGGGCCAGTTGTTTCCCCAACCTGAATGGCTGGTCTTGTTTTATCTTCACGCAGCCACCATTCCTCTTTTTTCCCAACAGACCAACTAAACTCGTTCTTTGTGTGATCTTTGTTTTGGCTTTTTTTTTTTTAAATAAAGTTTCTTCCAATGAACTCTTATTTTGCTGTCTAATATCAAAATATTTTCTTCAAAGACAATTTCCTTTAAAAATAAACTGTTATCATTAGAGAGGCTATGTTCACAGCTGGTAAAGGCATGATTAAATAATTACCCTAGGGGGAATTGAAAAGCAATTTCATAATATAGTTTTAGAATCCAAAGAGAAAATCGAAGGAAACATTCCAGTTAGTTAAGAAAACTTTTAATCAAATGAAGTGTTTGAACTCTATTTGGTTTTTGTAATTTTTTTTGGCAACTTTCTGTATGTGCATGTTTTACTTGGTGAAGGTTTATAAGAGGTTATCTTAATACAGTTATGAGCTTCCTGAGAGTTTGGGTAACCTAATTACATATAAAATAGCTTTGTAAACAGTTACCCTAAGTGTTTTGATATGCGTGTGTCTTTATCTTTCCTGCCAGCCTCTGTGTAGCTGCTTTTGGGGGGTAAGTTATTAATCTAAGAGGAAATAAGAATATTTTAAGCAGAACTCTTAAGTTCTTTATGCTTACGGAGTGCCGTGAACCCCTATAGCCTTCATGATTATAGAAGCTGTGACTAATTTTGAATTGGGGAGGCTGGAGCTGTGCCAATGACCAGCAGGTGCTTCTCAGAAGTCACCGGATCCCTCCAGGGCTTAGTTTACCTCCTCTGTGGACTGGGTACAACATTCCACTTTTCAGGTTTGTGCTAGAGCTATAGCTTACGGTGCAATGTCCTCATGACAGTACATGGCATTCCCTGACAGCTGTGATCAACAGCACAGTAGCTGTGATCAATCCCACAGTGTGCTGGTGATTCAGAAAACATTTGCCTTTTATACAAAGTTTTCTCTTTAAAACTGATTGGTGTCAGAGCTATGAAACAGGAATTTGTAAAACAATTAGCAGAATTTCCTAAGGCCACAAATGTACAGATTGTAAGCCAAGCAATATTTTTATCTCTTTGTTTTGCATCAAGTATCTGCTGATTCTTTTTGAGAATTCTGATTTTTTTAAAGCACCATAGAATATGGAATCCTGTACTAATACTGCAAGTTAAAACAATTTGTATGCTTGTAACTGTTATACAATGTAAATCTCTCCAGAAAGTTATAATTGGATGATTATAGATATTATTCTATTATCAGCTCAAGATTTTAAATAATAAATTTACCTGTGAAACTTAACATAATTTAAGTACATTCAGAATATCTGATATACTCTGAATATTTTGAATTTTTACTGTGAATTTCTTTAAAACAGATGAGAAAAAGCTAATGTAGATGGTTTCATAAAGTTATATTATACCGTGAAAAAATGAAATAGCTGAGAAAACATTTCCCAAGTTTTATGAAATAATTTAAATTTTTTGTTTTACTGTGACTCAGAATATTTTAATATGTGTATACAGTAAGCTAGATAAATTTATTTACGTTAAAGCACATTTTGAGCTTTTATAACAGAATTGGCATATTCTTTGAAGCTGTAGCGCTGGTGAGGCATTTAGTCAATTCACTTGGTACAGTTTTTGAAATGCCTTTCCAAAGCACATTTTATTTTCGTGAAAATTTGAATTTTACTTACTATTTTATGTCATTTTAGTATTTCTCTTGTAAAGTTATATTTAGTTTTTTGTAAAGATTTCTTTTAATATCAGTCCAATAGACCAAAACAATCACAAATTAGTATCTTAATTACACCCGTATTTTTATCTTCTATAGTGCTATATCATAGCTGTTTATGAGATTTAGATTGGAAGTACATCGAGGAAAGACAACCTTGCATGCATCCATGAGCAACCTTATAGGCACACAGTGTATTCAAAGATGAGATGAAGACCCTTATTCAACAAACAACTCATTCAGATTCTAAAAGATGGAAATAAAATCAGTGGCATGCGGATAAGGGGGAATCAACCGTCTTCAGGCTTATTGCTTTGTATTTTTGTCTTAGCTTTGAATTGAACTTCTGCACAGGATCTGATCTGGATGAAATGTCATATCTGAGACTGATCCTTATCTCCTAAACGTTTCCTTTGTTTCTTTGATTCTTTGGGCTTTACCCTCTTATTTTATTGTGAGTGGCCTAGAGCTTTGATCTTGCAACAAGCTCTGGCTCACAACACAAACCTTTGCTTTGGTGTGACACGCAGAAGGACATGGGGATACTCAGAAAATCTAAATAGACAAGAGGTTACTTCTTCTGTGGGAAGGGCTGAAGGCAAATGGGGTAACTTCAGAATTTATTGTCTCCCATTACATTATGGGAAACTGAAAATTCACACGGGTATTTTAACATTAAGAAAGCACACCTGTGAGAACAAGTTTGATGTACAGTATCTATCTGTCTCTCATTTCATTCACAATGCAGTCTTGAGCTCCAGAAGTAAAATTTCCCCTTTTGTGTTGCTGCAGACGTCAAATACTTTGTGTCATA
This sequence comes from Chinchilla lanigera, assembly GCF_000276665.1. Taxonomy (NCBI): domain Eukaryota; kingdom Metazoa; phylum Chordata; class Mammalia; order Rodentia; family Chinchillidae; genus Chinchilla; species Chinchilla lanigera. The sequence continues at coordinate 9,499,845 of NW_004955409.1, forward strand.
TTTCTGATTCCAAATTCTTTCTTGGTTAAAAAATTATTAAAAGAGTTTTTGAAGTTGCACATTAAATGTAAAAACGTTAATATGGTGGGTACAAAATTCACAGGTTTTTAAGTCTAAATAATAATAAGAAATGTCAAATGCATAATAAAAGGGAAGTTATAATGTTGATTGTCTATGAGATTTTATATTTCTTATTTAAAATTATTTTACTTTAAACCAAAAAAAGGGACTAAAATGTTCTGAACCATATATTTCATTATATCTGCAGGATCAGAAAACATACAAATAATTACATATGAGAAGAATGTACTTAGGCTAAGAGATACCCTGAATGTATTAGACATGTACAGTGTTTCCCTAAAATTAGGGGTGTCATAATTCAGTGTCTTATATTCATAACTCCAAAGGTGCTATGGGAGAACTTCCAAGGGTTTCCTTCTTCACCAAGGTCTACTAATAAGTTAATTATAAACATATAAGTAGTGGCTTATAATGTAATTTTCTTAGTTTGTGTATTCTTTGAGTAGAAAATGAACTGTTTATAATTTTGATGTGAAAGCCAATACTTTTATGTCCCTCAGACTAAAATCAACCATGAAACTGAAGTTACCTATTTAATAATTAAATAATTAGAATAGGAAAATTTTATTTTGGACATTGGACATCTCCCCTCTTTGACTAATAGTTTTTGTCAGATTTGAGAAAGTGTAGTCAAAAGAGCCATTTTAGAAATACATCAACTAAAAAACTTAAAACTAAGTGGTGGGAGAAAGAGACTCATTACTATGATTACTATGTCAGCTTTTCATTCTATCGGATACTGGTTACACTGCTCTTTATTTAGATGTTTTATACACACACTTTTATTTTTTTAAAGTGGGTCTCATCTATTAGCTACTAAACAGGCACTGAACTTTTGTCCAGTGGGTTCATAACCTGAGTTTGAGTTGTAGGTAATGTTTGTAATTCTAAAAATGCCGACATTTGTCACTGTGAATTATGTTTCCTTTAGGAAATTCCTTTACCAAAGAGAGGCAGTCATTTTTGACACTAATCAGATGCCTCTGTGCTGACCCTCTTGCTGAATGAGGCCAGGCTTTCTAGGTTATTAGTATTTAAAAAGAAATAACCACTCAGTGTAGCATTTCAGTAAATAATGACCTACAAGACCTATTAGGCATATTCCACAATTTTTCCCACCCGCAGCAACGATTAACTTAGAAAACATTACAGGGCTTTTCTTGTGTCAGCTGAGCAAAAGCTTGTAGTTTTCATTCACATTTTTACTTAATCCCATGGCTTTGAATTCTTTGCCTTGTAAGTTCCTATATATAAAGATTAGAAACTGCTTCTGGCTATGCAGAATTACATGCTTTTAGATGAAATTCAATCCATTGTAAAAGGTTCTGTTCAGAGCAACGCTATTGATTCCTTGTTGGGTTTGGATGACACGGAGAAGTGCGTTGGTTAACTAAGAACAGAAAGTGTGTTACCCAATTAAAAAAAGCTGTGGCAATAATTTTCAGAAAGACTAGAAAAATTAAACACCAGTAAGTTTATTTAAGCCTTTTAAGGAAAAAAGGAAATACCGGAAGATAATTAGAAGCACAGGGCTAACTTCTCTGGAATGTCTTTGGCTTGCCTGCCTTTTCTATAGGTTATATCATTTTGAGGTTGAGTTTGGAGAAGAATTTTTGATGTTTCAAGAAATGATAGGCTTTTGTGATGCCTAAGACTCATCTTTGTATAAAATAGGTTAACATAAATCTCTAGTGGTGGAGAAGAAAAAGTATCTGGGTCTCATGAACTATTGGAAATTGTTTTCTTCTTGCCTCTTTTTCACATGTATCAGGTTAAAAAATTTGGAGAATTCCTGAAAACTGGCTACTCTCTCCCAAATGATTTATCTGACTACACATAGGCCAGAAGGGGGACTTCTCTGTGAGATTTGAGATGAGACTCTTGATTCTTGGTAGCAGAATTCCAGATGAGAAACACTGAAATGTGGGGGTGGGAGGAGATAGCTACTCAACAAGTATTTCATTTTCTCGTGTAGCAGGACTACAGTTTTTTGTTTCCTGCAGAGTGTAGGCATAACTCCATGCACAATCTCTGGAAAATTTGTTGAAGTGTCACTTGCACTTAAAGGTAACAAATTCTTTGGATCTCTGAATTATATATTTTAATACCCTGATGCCCTTTTCTGCTAACAGACAAAGCAAAGCAACCCCAAAGACTTTATTGTTCCGCATCCTTCTCTGCCTTTCACATCTTATTTTCTTCCCAGATGCATTTAACAGATTTTTGTTTTGGTTTGTGTCAATGAGCTTAATCTCAAAGTAGCCATGACCCTCCCACTTGTGAAAGCATTCTTAATGGATAACCCTTACTTCCTTATTTCCCAGTCTATCCCCTTGTAACATTTGCTGGTCCACTGTGTTTAACATCAGCTGTGGATGGTTCTCAGGAGTCATTCAAAGATGGGAAATGAGTTTTTTTTTAATTGACTTGGCTGGAAGGTGCTCATATAGAAAGGATGCTGGGAAAAGAAAATGAGCAGACATTCTAGGGAAGTGAAGTAATCACATTGGCCAGAGGGTGGTTCCGGAAGGTTCCATTCAGAGTGAGTTTCAATATTACTTAGCATGAATCTCCCAGTGCCTTGTGACCGAGAGGGCTTTGTAAATATTTAACCCCTTTTCTATGTGCCTCTCCCATCCCCAATAAATATTATTGACTAGCTGAATATTTGCTTTTGGAAGGCTCTGTAAAAGAAGGAAGGAAGGGAGGGAGGAGAGAGAAGGGAAGAAAGAAAAGAAAAGAAAGAAAGAGAAAGAGAGAGAGAGAGAGAGAGAGAGAGAGAGAGAAGCAAAACAGTTTTTTCTAATAATATCATGTCTTCATTTAGCTGAGACCCAGATTTCTTGGACAGATCACACTTCTGAAGAGGAAACCAGAAATGCTGGGCTGAGGGAGGCTGAGTTTCATTTGCATCAACCTCATAATACTTGACTAGGAAAAAACCCAGCTGAGGGGAAGCTACTATCACTTGAATGAGGCAGAATGGTGAGCTTTGAGCAGCTGGGCCTGAGACTGTGCTGTCCATTTCTACTTCCCAGAATGTGTGCTTGCGGAAGAGATGAATGGATTATCCTGCAGGCCAGAGTTGCCAAGTCTTTGGCTTGTTCCCTTTTATGTCATTTGTATTAGACTTGAAATTTGCTTTGAAAGCACAGGAAGAAAGACTCTATATAAACCAAATGGCCATTGTTTTCACTAATATTATTATGTCACACCCAAACCCCAGTCCCTCCCAGACAACAATTGAACCAAAGCAATATCTGTCACATGGTGCCTGAGGTCAAGTTAGTTCATCTGTATGCCTCTCGCTGAGCTTCATGGAAACCACTGAAGTAAAGGGAAAAGAGTCTAACATTTCTTCGGAGGCATACATGCAATAAGAACCCAATTTATAGTGAGAAGGCAGAGAGAGAACATCATTCCATTTCCTCCAAAGGTGTGCATATGCCCAGGTGTAGACACAGTCTCTGGCTAATTTTTTTCCTCAGATGAAGTTACTAGAAAAAGAATGTTAGATTTCCAGGTTGATGCAAAGAGGAAGGGCTTGTTATCTGATGTACAAGGGCGTCTGTCCGCAACATGGTCACTGGTGAATCTTAGTTATGGCAATAGATTCTAGGGGAGTTTATCCTGAATTTTAATACTTTAGGGGCAAATGAGAGACCATAAATCTCAAGCCTCCTGAAAGTATCCTAGGGTGTATAAGAGTGCATAGTTTGGACTTTCCAGATGTTTTGGAGCTGTGTACCCCTCTCACTGTAATATGCCACCAGACCTCTAGGTTTTTATCTTCTTATACAGCAAATATTCATCGGGCATTATTTTGTGTCAGGATGGGGCCAGACAGAGAATTCCTACCTGCCTGGAGTCCCTATATTTTGTGCTGAAACAGTTATCAGATGGGAAGTGTAACACTCTGAAATACTGTGTCCCTCCCTTGATGAGATCCCTCCATTGGTGACTGTGGCTGCTGAGCCTGTTGTATCAGTCAGTGTTTTATTAGAGAAACAGATGTAACACAAGATATACAGATGTGTAGGAAATTAAAGATTGGCTTACAATGGTCAGCCACAGAGTGAGATGAGGAAACGTTCAGAGGGTGTCTGCTCACCGGAAGCTGAAGGTTTCAGTCCATGGCCTGGAGTTCACTGCAGTGTCCATGCAAGTCTATATCAGAAGGCTGATGGACCTGTGAAAGAAGGCTGAAGAGTCTATGCTGGGAGGCTGAAGGCTCCAAGGCAGAAGTCAAAGAGTCTGCTCTTAAGTTGAAAGCCAAGACTGGGGCTCCTCTGAAGAACAGAAACCAGTCCGTCCTTCCTCATTTCCCTTTCATACCATCCAGATGACCAGCCACACTAGGGTGGGTCCTCTACATTCTAGAGTGCAGACAGCTGCCCTAGGGCAGGTCCTCTACAACCTCAGGTGTAGAATTGCTGAGCCGACTTAGTTAAGCTTCTAAACTTCTCAAGTTGACACGTCAATCAACCATTACACCTGTCTACACCAGTAATCCATGCAGCAAGAGACTTGCCGCTGCCCTCCATCCCTTGCTCCAAGTCCATGGGATGGAAGAGGTCCTTCTAAATGCTGTTCTCTTCTTGAGAAGGGATCAAAATATCTACAAAGGGTACCTGGGACATATCCAGCCATGAAAACAAAAGTATGCTGCATGATCAAAAACTATAGTTGAATGATTAAAATTTTGAAAGTATTACAATAAAAGACACATTGCCATTAATCCCACTCAACCCACCCCCCACACTTCAAACATATTTATCCTATTATTCATGCCACTTTCTGAAACAGTTCTGCAATTTCTTTTTCAAGAGTGTTTTTAGTTGGGCTGTGTGGCCACCTTAATGCCCTGAATCGATTCAAAACATTTCCCTTCCATACTCATTCTGACTTTGGAGAAGAGTCAAAAGTGCATGATGCAGATCTGGTGAATGAGGTGGGTGAGGAAACCTCTGATCCTTTACTAACCTGCCTTTAGGTTGGATGGTACTTGGCAACAGCATTCACTGTATTTTTGGTCATGTCTCATACAGACATTCAGGAAAGAGGACTTCCAGAACTGCTTCAGAAAGTGGCAGGAATGATGGGATAAGTGTATTCTAAATGAGAGGGAGTGTATTGAGGGGGACTCATGGCAATGCTTTACTGAAATAAATTTTTTTCATGTAGACATTCCCAGGTCAAAGGGTGACAGCAGTTTAATTACCGCAGAGTATCACCAGGGGAGAACTTGGGTCCATATTGCTCAATCTTCTAGTCATGTAAGGGAAGCCAACAATCTCAGTTTTTCTGTGAAATGTCATCACCAAAAAATTTCATTTAAAAAATGCGGCTATCATATTTTTAAAACACCATGAGGACCAAACAAACTTATCTCAGTCTAGACGTGGCCCAGGCCTGTGGTTTATGGCTCCAGCACCCCTGAGCACAATAGGAATTGTATTGCTTGGAAACAGTTTGATGGAGAAAATGCTTTTGGAAGAATTACTCTCAGGCCATATTCATGAACTCTTTTGGTTTATATCACTTCATGAACGCGCTAGAGACTGTGAGATTCCAGGCAGCGGCATTTGCTACTCTTAGTGTTATGCTGGACTCTCTCTGTGGTCCTCTGCTGCCTTCTCAAAGCAAGTTCCTAAGTCCTTGCATTAGTTCCAAGATGCCAGAAATCTCCCCAGCATTACTGCTCATGCTTAGTTATTCTGAATCAATGGAACACACATGTAAAATATTTTCATGTGGATCTTTTTCTCTGCCAAGCAATGTGGGTACCAGCCAGCTCACACTCTGAGAATGGCTACAGCAACAGTACCGTGTGACCTCTGGGGTTGGCTCGCTCACATTGGGCCTAAATATGTTTAATTAAAAGCTACAGGGAGGGGTGGAGAATGGAGGCCTGATAGCACTCTGGGAAGAATAAAAAAATGGACTTTTCACCCCAGCTAGTATAGAACGAGTTTCCAGGGTGTGACCTGCAGAGAACATCTGTGACCTTCTTTATTTGAGATATTCCAGGAGGAGGCTATGGCTTTGGCTTCCACCACCTGTTGAGCTGGTCAGCAGGAAGCTTGGGCTGCCAGGAAAACAAGGGAAGGAACAAGAAAAGTTTTTTTTCTTTTTCCAACTTCTGCAGAGGCCTCAGAGCCTAGAGCTGATTGGCTAACGAGACTAGCTTGAATGGACCCCCTTTCCTAGTCTGTATTAGATATGGTAAGCTGTTCGATGCTGTAACAAGTAAACCCCTAAATCCAAGTGAGTTGATCTAACAAAAGTTCATTTGCTACTTAAGCTACTTAAACTCCCAGGGGAGTTCAGAGAGTGGTTTCTATTCGACTCTCTTCTAAGCATTGATTCCGGGATCCAGTTTCACCCTGGAGCACACTGATGTCCTCTAGGGCTTTCACGCAGTCCTCCTGGGATAAACAAAAAGGAAGGACTGATTGGCACATTTTAGAGAGAGGTGCAGGAGTATCAATCTGTGCTTCTGTTCACATTTCCTTGTCGTGAACTTAGGTCTGGGAAGTCATTCACCCTCCATTCACCGTGGAGGAGGAGCCAGTCCATGTTGATGAGACCACCTGTTCATTGTCTAGGCAGAGGAAGGAGAATTGTGCCAATGTGTTTCTTTCTCCCAGGGTCCCTTTCTCTTGCTCTCCTTTCTTCCCTCTTCCCTGAGCTGCTTCTCCCTGTGGTGCTGGTAGGATTGGCCAGCCACAGGAGCAGGGAAGCCAAGCCGATAAACAGCTAGCAGTTTGGCTTCCCACGAAGGAGGTCTTCAGATGTCAGGGAAGAAGCACAGAGCTCCCATTCAGATCACAGCACAAGAGCTAAGCTGTCTCTAATTAGCCTGTGGCTAATTTCTCACTTCAGGTGATGGAGCTGTGTTCCAACAACTTTCTTCTTTTCCTCAATAACTCTAAACTCATAAGAAGACAGACTTCTAGAAGATGCACTCAGACCATTCCAATTCTAAATATATACAGGTTCCTTTAATCTCTTCCACTGATGGAGACAAATTATTTAATTCACCTATTCTTTGCATTTCCAAAGAGGCTTCAATCAGAGGACTTCATGGTGCTTCACAGAGAGTCAAGATATTTCATTCATCCTAATGAGTTCCTGAGGTAGTTGAGCCAATCTAATTTTCTAGGCTTATAGGGGAGAAATTGAATCACAGTACAGTTAAGTGATTTGTCTATTGTTGCTCTTATAAGTAATGATTGCTGGAAGCTCCTAAAATTCACATTCATCTAATTCCCCAGTCTCACTCTCTATAAGCAAATAATTGATAAAATCAAGTCAGAACTTATATTTAACCCCTTTACGTTGCCTCTGCAAACATTTAAAGTATATTTATGTTTAATTTACTTTCTGTATTTTTAAATTACTGCCATTGAAAGTTTTATTCATTCGAAAATGGTCAGCACATTTATACTTTATATTTTTTTATATTTGAAGGGTTCACCCATCAGCAGGAAGGTTTGAAGGCCACCAGGCTATGTTAGATGTATGAGTCAGTGGTTTTTGCAGCTTGTGATCCTAGTTTTATCATGAGTGTGTTTCTATCAAAGGAGCCTAAAGAATGTGCCTGACTTTTAAACACAATTTACAAAAATCTCAGGAAGAGGTGATTTTAATGCAAATTGCTTATGTGGGGTGGCACTAACCAAGTTAGGTGAAAAATGACTACTTCACGTATGGTGGATAGAAGAGTTATATAATGAAGACAGACTGTCAAGTGGGCTGAAAGTGACATTTTTTTTGGGGGGGGGTTATTGACCAGATGCAGTGAATCTGAGATCAGTTAATTTCACTTTGAAGTTTGTTCTTGGTCCAGATCTTCAATAAGAAGGTGGTTTCCAAATCACTGGTCTGTGAACCCTGCTTGTGATTAATTACCCTTTTATAATCTTAGGAATTCTGTTCTTTGCTATATTTTGAATAACTCAGACTCCACAGGGAGTTGTATTTTGGCTGATATATTTGGAACTGCTAATAAACACCTACTTCCTGTTTTTCTTACTACTGTGTATAGCAAATTGTAAAATTACTTGTATGGCCATCTCTGTTCCTGGTGTTTAATCAGCCCTGATTTATGTTGTGGAATAATCTCCATCAAAGGGTCTTTGCCAACAAAATCCTCATGTTTTCAAAATGTAAGATACTGTATCTTACTATTGCAGGATAAACTGGAAGGATGATAGGACAAAGTATTCCATTTCATCACCGCAGAAAAATTGGAATTTTACTATCTTGAGCCCCAAATAACTCTTGGGAAGGAGTTTAGATTATTTTTAGTGTTTTTACATACATTTTTATAGTCATTAGTTTTATTGTTCTAGGAAGCTGTGATAGGCTAGAAAAGGTTTTCTGTTTTGCTTTCAAGGGTACATTTTCTTGCTAAAGTCTAAGTAGTATGTTAAGCAAACTAAGTACTTTTATTATTGTTACTTAAATTTTAAATTTGCAGAATGCTTATGCTTTTTCTTTTTCTGTTTTTTTTTTGGTACTGGGGACTGAATCCAGGGTCTTTGCCTTGAGCTATGTCTCCAGTCCTTTTCTATTTTGAGTAAAGTTCTCGCTAAACTGCTAAGTTGCCCAGGTTGGGCTTGAACATGCAGTCAGCCTGCACCAGACTCTCAGAATGCGCAGATCTCAGGTGTGCACCACCGCGCCTGGTTCTGATTGTTTTTATTGTTCACTAGCTAGACAGTTTCTGTTGGGCCAGTAGGATACTGCCCCTTCACGTAGGACGGGGCGCTGTCTAAACCTACTGTGAGCTGAGAGTATTAAATTTAAAATGCTCTTAATACATCTGAACTACCTAACATCATAGCTTAGGCTGTCCTACCTTCAATATGCTCAGAACACTTGCCTTAGTCTATAGTTGAGCAAAACCATCTAATATAAAGCCAAATAAAGTATTAAATATCTCATGCAATTTGGTGAATATATACACTATCATGAACCTGCTGCTTCCCTCTCAGGTTGGGTGGTTGAGTGGGGGCTGTGGCTCCCTGCTACTACCCAGTGTGCAGGAAAGACTATCACACCCCGCATCGATGGCCCAGATAAAGATCAACACCCAAAATTTGGTCCAGTTGCTACTGAGGATGTTATGACTTTTGCAGCATTGTGGAAAACTCAGAAACTGCACCGGTGTAAGGCAGGCCCATCTCTATGTGTGCATGAAGGCTCCTCCCTCACCTGTCCTCCTGAGGGATGGATGGCGCTTGAACGTAATGGACAGGGTGTCCACGCACGTGAACCCCAGGTCTTCTCATGCAGGATGGATGTTCTGCAATGACTGTAACTCATCCAAAATTAGTATCCACAACATATAAAAGCACTGTAAATTTTAAACAAGATTACCTAATAAAAATGTACAATCATTATAATGAATACTCAAAAGACAAAATCAATCACTTACTTGGAGCTCACTAAAATTTTGCTGGTTATTAAATGGTTAGAATGCCTGCCCAAAGCAGATTTATGCAGATGTCAATGTCTATGTTGGATTCTCCAGGACACAGACCCTGAGATCAAAATGGGAGCAGAATGAATCAGCCCAATACTCCATGCTTCCATGTATAGTCTTGTCCTGGACAGGAGATGTGTGACTCTTCCCCAGCTTAACTCCTCTCCGCTCATCCCGCTCCATCTCCTCTGCCTGCATGGGAGTCCCTCACTCAGCGTCCTCGCGGCTTCTCGGCCTCTCTGCAGGGGACCCTGAAGCTGTCCTCACTGATCTTCATGAACACAGACTTCCACGTTCAGCTGCCTGCTTGTTTTCTCTCCCTGCAGGGCCCATCAGCACCTCAACTGTAACACATGTAAAACCAGCATCAAAATCAGAATCTCTCACAACCTGCTCCGATTTTTGCCTTTCTGGCTTGGGCTAAGCACACCAGCTGCACCACTATCCAGGCAGCTGTATTCAGAACCAGTTGTGACTCTTCACTCTTCTCCACTGTCCCCATGAAACTGATTCTGAATTAGTTCACTGGAATTGCAAGGTGGAATGTAATGGTGCAAAGCCCTTGCCTCCCTTCTGTGGACTGCTCCTTCCTGCCACCCTCAGGCTGCTCAGTAGAGGCCCTGGATAACTCCCCTCTTGCCCTTGCTCCTAGCCCTAGCTCCCTACACAGTCTGGCTGAGTAGCATCTTCCTACACGGTGGAAGTGCTCACAGCACCTCTCTGCTCAGCAGCCTGAATGCAGCCTCATTTGCTGATCAGTTGGGTGAAAATCCCATAGTCAGTTATCTATCCACTGCAGTCCATGAAGATCTTTCTGAGAAATCTATCTTGAATTTTCAGTACTAGTGAATGTTCTCTTTTCTTCTTTTGATGCATTTTTATTGTATAATAGTTCAGGTTGGTAAAACTTGGGAATAATATTGCAAATAGTATTATACATTATCCAGTTTATCAAACCCTGTCATCATACTGCACTTGTTTTAGAATTTTTGTTTTCTTTTCTTTCTTTTGGTTTTTCTCCGGTACCAAGAACCGAACTCACGACCTTGAGCTTGCCAGGCAGGCGCTTTGCCACTAAGCTAAATCCCCAGCCCCTTGTTTTCTTTTAAATTTAAAAAATAAAACTTCACTAAGTAGAGGCTCCTGACTGCCCCAGCTCCTCTTCTCACTTCCTCTTTTCTCAGAGTCAACTGTTACTCTGGGGTCACTCCTTGTCACTGCCACAAACAAGTATCCCAAATGACATTGTAGGACTTTTCAGTTTTAAGAATTCAACATAAAAGTTATAACTTAGCAACTGCTTTGATCTCCGTATTGTTCTGGAGCCTTAGCCATGTTTATTTGATGACTTTGACATATTCCACTGAATTCAGCCATTTATTTCTTCCAAAATGTATGCAGTGCCCTTTGACAAACATTTATGTCTCTTTGTTCACTTTCACAAGACAGTGTTGCCGTGAACACACTGTACCTGGCTTCTTACCCCCAATATGGGAATTGACTTAGGGTTTATACCTAACAGTGCAATCTCAGGGTGATCCATGTGAATGTCTTTGGCTTCTTTATATTTTGCTATCACGTTCTGTAAATTGTACCCATTTCTATTTCTACTGGCAGGGTAGGGGATTCCTACTCCTCTTCACTCTCATCTACACCTGTGAACATCGGATTTTCAAAATCTTGCCGGCATGATTAGTGTGAAACTGGCTGTCATGAATCCATTCATTTGCATTTCTCAAATATGCGATAGAAGACATGTGAAACATAAGCATGAAAGAGCTATGAAACATACATGCTTGACATATTAAAAGTAACTACTACGTAACAAAGGTACCACACAGTGATAAAAAAAGACCCAGACAAGAACAGTTGTTCTGCAATGACTGTAACTCATCCAAGATTAGTATCCACAACATATAAAAGAACTGTAAATTTTAAACAAGACAACCTAATAAAAATGTACAATCATTATAATGAATACTCAAAAGACAAAATCAATCACTTACCTGGAGCTCGCTAAAATTTTGCTGGTTATTAAACGGTTAGAATGCCTGCCCAAAGCAGATTTATGCAGATGTCAATGTTTATGTTGGATTCTCCAGGACACAGACCCTGAGACCAAGACTTGTGTGCAGATTGACTGGGGAGTGGTTTTCTGGGAAATGGGAAGGGCAAAATTGATTGGTAGCTCTGGAACTGGGGTGGCCCTGCACAGGGGTCTTGAACTGAGACAAGGAACTAGGTCTTTGTGTCCTTACATCTATCATTTGCCGGTTATGGGCTTCCCCAAGGGAGGGAAGTGACCTTTGGCAGGGCAGATGGGTCCTTTGGCAGGAGGGACCGTCCAAGGACAGAGTCAGTCAGCTGTGAGCCATCAGTAGCCTAAGCCCCGGCAACTGGCGCAGCCCAGCAGGAGCTGGGTGGGGTCCGCCACAGCATCCTCTGCATCTGATATTAAGATCCAGAGAATCAACCCAAACACCGTGATTGAAAACATCAATCCCAAGTTTGGAGTAACCAGATTTAATCCAGATCCACCATATCCAACTAGGCAACCTTGGACGAGTTAAGCGTTCTTACTCTCAACCAGGATATTCTTTCAACACATATATGTTGAGTGCCTAAGAATACCTATCTTGGGATTGTTGTGTGGGTTAAGTGAATGAAAACATAAAGAGCTTAACATAGTTCCTGGCCCGTGTTTAATGCTTGATAAATAGTTGTATTTATTATTATTAACAACTGTGGGTAAAAGCATGTATTACTTTTGCTCTGTCAGTGCAATGCAGCAAGAAACTTCCTTGGAATGCGCTTCTGTGGCTTTCTTAGATAAATGGAGTACTCATGAGGTTAGTGGGATTTAGAGCAGGATTATTCTTTCGCCTAAGCCAGCAAATGCCTTAGCTGTTTAATAAAACATTTCCTGGATTCATATTTAAAACTTAACTGACTTCCCATTCCTCAGAGCCAATTATTATTTTTCTCTTCCTATTTTCAAACCGTTTACTTTCTATAGCAAGTGGGTCATCTCAGGCAAGACAGATAACACAAAAGCCTTATTATCTTTACTGTGACCCTACCAGGTGACTATGTTAGGTAGCTTTTGGAAATTTCACTTGTTAAATTGTGAGAGATACCATGTGGTATCTCTCATTTGAGTGAGGCAGAGTACATACAAAGAAAATGATAAAGGGTGATCAGCGAGGGACCAGGGGATGGATCTCTTGCAATAGGAAAGTGGTCCAAGGGAACAAGGGTGAGGGGTGAGGAGGAGGGGAAAGGGAAATAAGAAGAATAACGTTGTGCTGTGCACAGGAACTTAATGATCCTAATTAATGTAAACATTATACACCATAACATGGCCCAGACAAATAACATCAACAAGAGTGAAAAATGGGATAGGGGAATTGGAGAAGGAGGATAAGGGAAAGGAATTAAAAGAAAGAAACATGCTATAACGTGGACATGTGACCATCCTCCAAGATGACTGTAAACCACATGCACTGCAAAGAGGTTACGAATAAGATAATAAATTAAAGAAAGAAATTCTAATGGGGTAGAATCAAAAGCATATTTAGAATTAGAAGGGACCGTAGATTTCTTTTTTTTGCTAGTTTTCCATTTTGCCTATTTGAGAATAACCTTGAGTGTTTGAACAAGATGTATGTTGAATTAAAAGAATACATCACCATGGATTTCTTTTCCTATGAGTACGTGTTTGTGACACACAGCGATTGCCTCAGCGTGGGGTTTGATGCATATCCATCACATCTTGTTTATTTTGTGCCCCACTCCCCACGCTCCCAGCCTCCCCTCTTCCCATCTCGCTGGGTCTTTCTCTGTCTTAACTGGCTCTGTATTTCACTTGTTAAATTGTTTATATTTTGGTTCTCTTATCCTAGAGACACCATATGATATTTAACCTTTGTGACTGTATTTCACTCAGCATTATGGTCTCAAGATCCATCCATTTTCCTACAAATGACTCAAAGTTGTTCTTCTTCATGACTAATTAGTACTCCATTGAGAACATGTACCCCATTTTCTCTATCCATTCGTCTGTCAATGGGCATGTAGACTACTGTGATTTAGCAATTGTGAATTGTGCTGCACACATGGGTGTGCATGGATCACTATAATATGATGTCTTTATCTCCTGTGGGAAGAAGATACCTAGCAGAATACCTGACTGGGATAGAGTTTCTATGTTAGTTTTTGAGGAATCTCTGTACTAATTTTCAAAATGGTTGTACTAGTTCATACTCCCATTAACAACACAGAAGGGCTTTCCCCACCCACATCCTCACCAGCATTTATTGTTTTTTGAGTTTTTGATAATGGACATTTTCACTGGAGTAAGGTAGAGTCTCAGTGTTGCTTTGACTTACATTTTCTTAATGGCCAAAGATTCTGAACTTTTAAAAAAATATATTTATTGGCCACTTATATTTCTTATTCTGTGAAGTGTCTATTCATTTCAGTTGCCCATTGGGTAATTTATTATCCAAACTGGAACCCTTTGAAGACTCAAAAGAGTGGGAAATAATTGCCACTGGATACATTGTCAAGTATTGTCCTGGGTAATCACAAGTGTAGCCACCTTCTCCTCAACTTACCTTCCTGTCCCACTTATCGGGTTAATAATATATATGTGTATGTGTATATATCTATATATATATCTTAATTCTTGCAGGCTGATCAGGTCTGCAATCTACCAAACAAGTGTATGGCGAAGGCTAAATAAAAAGAGCAAGTGGAATGATTTCAGGGCTCCAGGACAATCAGTGCTCTCTCACAGAATTCTAGATTCTCTCAGACTACTATCAAAACCTTCTCTGGGTGGCCTGTATTTATTTGGTTATCAGAAGAGGGGAGGGGAGTACTCAAGAAGGGTGAATTACTTAAGGACTTCTCCAGGTAAGGTATTAAATTAATTCTTAAGAAGGATTAAAATAATTCACCCAGGAGTGAGATGTCTGAGGCTATAGCTTTTATCTGTTGAGATTGGATTCCTTGGCTACGATCTTGTCTTATCATTTGAGGCTTTCTGGCTTCATCCTCCAGTACAGGTTTTAGTAGGGATCAGTGACGCACAGAGGTTCACTTACTATGAGTCCATTGCCCACTTCCAGACAAGCAGCCTAGGCTTTAGACAGATTCACAAATAAACATAAAAAGCCAATTGGTTAATTTAAGTCCTGCTCAGAGCTGCTTCATAGTGGTCTCAATCACCACCCTTACTACCTGGAAGTCTAATTCTGATATACCAGCCAGAGTGCCCCTGTTCAAATCTAGCTTTAGAGCCACTGTTCTAACCTCTCCAGTGCCCTTCACTTCACAAAGTAAAAGCCTAAGTGCTCCTAGGGTTCAGTGCCCTCTGCTTCCTCAGTGCCCACAATCACATTTCCTATTCCTCTCTTCCTCTGCCACTTTCTCCAGCAGCCTTTTTGTTGCTCTTCAGTTCTTCAGGAAACTCTTCTTACTCCCCAGCTGATCGGCTCCAGTGGGGTCCCTGTGACCAGAGCATGGGTGAGATAACAGACCACACCAAGGTTTGCTCAGGTGGGTCCTGCTCTCACTGGGTTCTTTATCTTGCTTGGATCTGGACTCCATTTCTAAAATGTGGGTACTAAAAACAGATTTGGAAATGGGTCACTCATGTTCATTTAGAAGTAATTTTTAGCAGAGGTAATTCTACGTAAACAGAAATGAAATGAAAACAAAGGAATGCTATTTAGAGGATGGGCTGAGAAAGATTTCTGCTTCAGTCTATTGTGTTAGATTAAAATAGCCCCTCTGGGATGATCTACTTAAGACAACAGAATAATCCTAAGAGACCCACCATCTTTGAAGAGGAGAATGGTAAGGTACAAAGTAGGCTCTCTTCTTTAGTGGCAATCTTGGAAATTTCTGTTTCTGCTTTCATCATCCTTTGTTTCTCTGCAAATATAAATCTTATTTTTCTGAAAATATTAGGGTGAAGAGTGAGTCAAATTTGCAGTACTAATAATGTGAATTGCTGCTGGAAATGTATGATTTCTTTCACTTTCTATATCGGAATCTTTCTTCCCACATGCTTTCCAAAGCTCCTTCTGAATAAGAACTTGCTAATTAACTTTAGCTGCTCTGACTCTATTTCCCCTTGTGATAGTTTGCAGTATTTATACATTGCTTTCAAAATTGCATTAAACTATTTTGTTGAGGATCTGTCATGCATCTCCAATTAAATGCAAAATCTTCTGAAAAGTGGGAGTGGGTGTTTTTCTAATGTTTGTCTTTCTTTTTATTCCTTTGTGATGAAAAGTAAGGTTATGGGGGCTGAGGAAGGACTGAGAAGAACTGGACTCCACTCTTGGTTTTATCTTTAGTATCTGTGAAATCTTCCTGAGGTTTACTTTCTATATCTGTAGAACTAGAATGCTGTTACTCATAGAAATGCTAGAGGTGGAGGTGGACCTAAAGTGTTGGTATCCATTGAGTCACTCTCCTGGACCCTCACTTTTGGGGTAACTCCCTACCCCAAGTTTATTCCAATCTGTGATTACAATGGTTGGTCTTCTACAAGCCACACTGGAGCAAATGACTTAGATTTCATCCCCTGACTATTTGGGGATCTGACTGAGGAGCCCCTTGAAACACATGGAATTAAGACCAAGAAATTCTAGTTTCATCTGGCTGTTATTTTAAATTGAGAGTTGAGAAGAGAGAAACTCAAAAGATTTTGTTTGGTAAAATTCATGTGTGTACACATGTGTGTGTGGTATGGGGGATTGGATCCAGGGCCTTTGCACTGAACTACATTCCCAGCCTTTTTTAAAATTTTAAGACAGTGACCTGCTACATTGTCCAGGCTGGGTTTGAACTTTCAGTATTCCTGTCTTAGTCTCCCAGCATGCTGGGATTGCAGGCCTGTGCCACCAGGCTCAACTTGGTTGATAATATTTTTTCAACCATGCAGCTGAACCAAAGAAAATATAGCTCTGAAATTAAAGACAATAAAATAAAGACAAAAGAGAGCATTTGTGAGGCCATACACTGGAGTATTACAGTCCCTTGTTCTGGAGACCCAGCTTCATTCTTGCCTGAGGTCAGTGAGATGTCCTGGTATTCCCATAATAATAACTAATAGTATTAAATTTGGTTTGGGTTGGTTTCTGTTATAGAAATGTATGGGAAAGTGATTTGTAAAGCAGATACAAATACTGCTGAGTATCTTCTCCTCCTCCTCCTCCACCTCCTCCTCCTCCTCCTCCTTTTCCTCCTCCTCCTTTTCCTCCTCTTCCTTCTTCTTCTTCTTCTTCTTCTTCTTCTTCTTCTTCTTCTTCTTCTTCTTCTTCTTC
>NW_004955409.1:9516858-9538353 GCF_000276665.1 Chinchilla lanigera
CTTCTTCTTCTTCTTCTTCTTCTTCTTCTTCTTCTTCTTCTTCTTCTTCCTCAAACTGTGCTTCACATGCTCTTTTTACCTTTGAGACACAGAGGACAGCAAAACTGTGTTAAGATTTTGAAGCCAATCAACACCTTAACCTCCACTTCCATCTCCAGGGGAATACCAAGGAATCCTTATCACCGATAACCAACAAGTACCATTTCCTCTGTATGATATTAACCTGCTCCCTGGGCAAGAAAGGAATTGGGACTTTGGTGCTATCTAGCTAGGACTGAGCCCCTGAAGGAAGGAAGTGAACAGTCACAATGAGTTCGGACAAAAAGCCTGTGTCTTAGTCACTTTTTCATCCCTGGGACAAAATGCCCAAATCTCATAATTTAAGGAAAGCAAGGTTTATTTTGGCTTATGCTTCAGTCTAAAGCTGACTGGCTCCAAGGCAAGATAATGTGTCAGATGGGCAGGGTGGAGGAGAGTTGCTCAAGGCATGGTGAACAGGAAGTAGCACATGAAATGAAGTGTTGGGAAAGGAGACAGAACCTTCCAGGTCATGCCCAGAGTGACCCACATCTTCCGATTAGACTCCACCTCTCAACAGCAGGTCAGCTATAAACCACTATAATACAATCACCTTCCAAAGGTACCACCTGTGATGACACGCATCTTCAGGAGGACATCAGGATATAAATCATTACAGCCTCCTGGAGCAAGAAGACACAAGGAGTGAGCTGGTGGGTGCAGACCAGTGGGGACAGGTGACAGGGTTTCCTAGCCTGATCTCAGAACCCAGCAGCCCAAAAAGGCAGGAAGACAGAGCTATGCTGGGTCCTTTTCCTTTTCTCTCATATCTTCCTCCCATGAGCTTTCAGGCCTAAGATAAAATGAGATAGCTGTGCTGCAGGATCAAATGTAAAGATTGGTGAACTGAGTTCTTTTCCTTTAATTTCATATTGTACTTTCAGCGACTTCAAAAGTGTCCATTCAAGTTTTTGGCTGTGTCAGGGAGTTGGAAATACAGCTGAGTAAGCATGTTGGTTGTGAGGGTCCAAGCAAGTGCGCTGCTACTGGACTTTTCTCCACGTTCCGCCTACAAAGCCAACAAATGGCATGAGTTGCAGGTGCCCATGGTGTGTGATGTGCTGAGGACAACCACATTTCTTGGTCACCCTTTTTCTTGTGTTGGAATTGCAGTGCCTGGCCAGTGAGCTGCCACCCATCCTTGGAAATGTGGGGTGACCTTGAACGTGCCGGTACTGTGGTACATAATGGAATGTAGCAGAAATGGACACCGATGACAGTGACGATGGTGGGAACATGGGTTCCCATCCAAGGAACAGGAAGTTCAAGTAGCATTTGGGTTAGTGTTAGAGGACTCAGCTGGGACTCCTTGGGACTCTGTTTTCTACTAATCTCCTGGGAAAGCCCAGCATCTCTAACGGGATGTGCGGAGGGCACTTCATTTTCCCAAAGTTTACCTTCTCCCCTCTCCATATACACTGATTTTTAACAAGTTTAAAATATCTTGAAAATGAGATGGTCATGTGATTTTTTTCCCTTAGAGGTTCTCCTTAAGAATTTTGATTATTAATTACTGTTCTCTTTTCAAATGTTCACCAGCTCCTGTTTGCAGTACCTAATGTTTATATCCACCTTAGGGTGTAGGTGCATGTACAAAGCACAGCTTAATTCTCATGCCCTTCTCTGCCCTCCTTTTGCCTTCCCTCCATCTCTGGATCCCTTTCCATTTGCAAAGTATTTCCCCGTTTCCTATCATCTATTTTAAATTTTGTTTTCTTCAGAAAATACCTATTCTTTGGGTTTCTCTTACAAGAGAAGTTATGTGATATTTAAGTTTGTGTGTCTATTTATTTCGCTAAACATTATGAGTACAAGGTGCATTCATTTTCCTGCACATCCCTCAAATGTATCCTTCTTTATGGCAGAGTAGTACTCCAGGGGATGTGGCTCAGTGGTAGAATGCTTGCCCGGCATGCATGAATTCCTGAGTTCAACCCCTGAGAAGAAAAAAGAATCAATAGTTTAATTCCCATTCTATAAAGATTTGGTAATATGCCAGTTTAGAAACATCAGATGTAAAGGTTTATGGAATTGCAAATTGTATACAATTGTTATATTTAAGTCAATGATTTGAGAACATTCAAAAGATAATATAGAAATAATTATATTCTTTGGTTGGTCTATATATAACATACTAAGGACATAGGATTAGCCATTTGCATGTGAGTTCAAGCCTGGCGGTTAGTGGTAATGCTCTCTTATGGATGTTTTTGTAGATAATGAATGTGACACAGGTAAAGCAGTAGGCACTTTGAGATGAGGTCCGGGGGTGGATCTTAGGTGCGTGATCGTAAGCAATGTATACAGCCTCTGAAGTCCTCAGTTTCCTTTTTGATAAATGGGAGTAAAACCCACCTCACAGAGCTGTAATAAGAATTAAGTGAAATAAGAAATATAGATTAACCAGAGTCACTAACTGCTAAAGGAATGACTTCCTTTCTTTTCCCTATACCCATTTTTCCTATAGGTCACTTCATTTATTTATTCATTTCTTTATTTATTAGTACAGGGAGTGAGCTCAGAGGTCCTCTACCAGCCCTTTCTATTTTTTACTTTGTGACAGTGCCTCACTAAGCACTAAGCTGCCTAGGCTGGTCTCAAAGTTGTGATCTTCCTGCCTCAGCCTCCTGAGTAGCTGGGACTTACAGTGTGTGCCACCACTTCAGACTCCTGAAGGTTGCTTTTGTACTCAGTACATACGACATTATTTTGGTGTCTTCTTCTCCCCTCCCCTAAATTAAATTTGGTTTTGGATTCTTTTGTTCTTCAGAGGAGGCACTGTGAAATAGGAACAAGAAAGCCAGGGAAAACAGTCCCTGAGGAGTGGGTTGATTAACACTGCTGATGGCCCTTGGTGTTGAGTGCAGTGTTGGTCTTTGGTCGGCACCCAGCAGTCCTAGTGGACTGCCTGGTTGCTCATGAAATACTTATTTAAAATTTCAAGCTTCTCTTTGAAAGGGTGGTCACATTGCCAAGCAAGGAATTAAACCTTTCTTAGAAAATTATCTCCATGTATCAAAGGATATCATGATTTGTGCCAGAGAATAGGATTAGGGGCAGAAACTGTAGGTCTTGGGGAAAGAAATTTCACCTCATTTTTAGAAACAGTTCAATGTATGAACTACCCCTTTATACAATGGGCATTTTGGTGAAGAATGTCTTAGACGACATGATCTTAAATACACTTCCTTTCTCTGAAATGTCTCCCTACTTATCCTTTTTATTGATTTGTAAATTTTAGTTTTATTATTATCTTAAAATTGCATTTATTTATTGATTGATGTTTCCATCTATTTGGTGCTAGGACTGAAGTCAGGGTTTCAACACACTAAGCACATACCTCCACCACTGAGCTACCTCCCAGCCCCCTATTTCTTAATTAGTTGAAATCAAAAGTTTTATCTGTATGCATGAGCCAGGTAGCATTAGGGAACTTCAGCCACACTCATGCTGGCTTGGAGTGCCAGCATAATGTTCCCTTCTGGACAAACACTCTGGAGGCCGGCCCTCATCTCAGGGGAGTGGAAGGTACAGGAGATTCAGTTACAGGTGACAGCGCTGGTCTTCTATCTCAGCCTGTGATTTGGATTTGCAGGCCAAGAAGTGAGTGCTTCAAGCTTGACTGCATAATACCAGGTAGCTGGAATCAGAGGAAGATGTTCTCACAAGTCGTCCTGCGAACTCCTGTATGTTGTTTCTTTAATTCCTCCTCTGACAATCTACACAAGGCTGTGCTGGAGACTAGCTGAGAATTTACATTCAGTGGTGAGTGGTGGCTAGTTTTACGGCACTTTGTCTATCAGATAGACTTTACAGACTCAGTGGTGTCCCTTCCTGGACATGTCCCTATCCCCAGGGGCTATCCTGAATTGGCTTTTCCACTCCATTTCATAATTTGCACCTGTTTTAAAAGTCTATCAACAGGAACTAATTTAATATAACTAACTCAGGTGGGGAAGGGAATTTTAAATCCTTGTGAATTCTGAGAGAAATATTTTTAGGAACTTAGACTATGTAGAATCATTGGAAAAGAAATAATTGCTACAAGGTTGGGCAGCTACCTAAATTCTTCCATTTTGTGAGTCTGTGGAAATTTTTAAGATAAGATGTAGTGAATTCTGATTCTGGAGGTGAAAATTCTGGACTGGAAAATTTCGTCACACGTTTCTGCTTACAGAGCCTCTGCTTGTAGCTGTGAGAATCTCAGTCCAGTAGCTGGGTTGGTTCTGTGCATTTTTTTTTTTTCTAGTGCTACTTCAGCAAAAGCGTTGATCAGGACTTTTCCCTCTTGCTTTAATTTGTAGCTGCTCAGAAGGAAGCTACAGAAACACCTTGAATTTAATCATGGCAAATGATGTGTTTACCTCAGAACATTTTAAGTTAATGAAAAACCTGGAAAATATCAATTTGGCCATAATGCAGAGTTCAGAAAGCAGTAAATATTTCTAGCACCTTTCTGGGCCTGTGAAACAAAACTAGCTTTGTTTTATTTATTTTTTTTTCCAATTTTAAATCTATTTTGTTTTAAATCTCAGTGGGATATGTGTTCAGCTTTGAAAAGCTCACTAAATCACAGATCCTGCAGGTAGGGCTTGAAAGACACAAAAGCACCTCTAAGTTGTGTTAATTCATACTGTCTTGAATTGTAGGTGGACACTTCTACATTCAGAGTACCTGGTCAGTCTACTTACATTTTCTTTTATCAGAGTATACTTGGAGAAATATATTCCTATGAACAGTGCTCTCTTAATCATTTTTATTTTATAGCCTTCATTTTATGGTGGGCAGAATAAACACATCAGTTACATATTTTGAAAGGTCTATAAATGGTCCATGCTAAAAATAGGACTGCTCAGGACACATAGCGGGGGTAGAAGGGAGAAATGTGTGGGCATCAACGTGGTACAAAATGTTCCCTCCTGAGAGTTGGCACTGGAGTGGAGGTGAAGTAGAGATACACGCATTGATTCAACCAAAATTTACTGAGCAACTGCTAGATGCCAGACTTTGGGTTGGACCCTGCCCACACTAGATGGATTGAACATTGTCATTGCTAGCAATTGCTAGGGATCACTGATAAGGAGGTGTAAATGAAGTAGGGAGTCAAGTCATGGTAATGATCAGATTGAGACCAGTCAAGTGGGTAGAGCCTAATGCTCTATCATGTGTGGGCTTCCAGGGATCAGGTTCCCATGGGTGTGACAAGAATTTAAAAAAAGTAATCTCATTATTTTGTTAAAAGTGAAAAGTAGCGCTATTGATTTAAAATAGCTAGCATTGTTGAACACTTTCTATGTAGCAGGAGCTGTGTGGATCTTATTACCAACTCATTTAATCTTCAACGCTAGCCCTATAAGCTCTGTGATATCATTGTCATGGTTTTACAATTGGGCAATTGAGGCACAGAGAGGCTCACCACTTACTTACTCAACTCTGTGTAGCTACTGAATGGGAGCAAAGAGGGTGGCCTGGAATCCTAGTCTCTGATTCCAGAACTCGAGTGAAGAGGACTCACTGTTGATACAGCTCCTGGTGTTGGACTAGGTGTATGAGGACACAAAGCCCACCAAAATCCCTCTGATCTACTGTCTTCTCTGAGAAGCTGTCCCCACTTCCAGCTCTGCACTTCATTCATATCTCCATGGCAACAGTCACTGCTTCCTGCCTGCCTGCCCCCTCACTATTCATCGAGTGTTTCCAGCAGGGAAAGGTAAGGGATCAGATGAACACCGTGGCTTAGGAGGTGTAGCCCACGCCAGAAAGGGACACCAGCAACAGTGTCTCACAATGCCCTGAGTGCCTGGAGCATCACCTAGGCTCCTCCAGGGCTTCCCATCCAGGGATCCACGCGGACCTGGGCACCTGCTTGGTCAGCTTGTGTGCTGAGCATCTGCCCTGCCAGCAAGGACACCCTGCATGTCTGGAAATGTCCTAATTTAGGTTCCTAGCCGCTTCACCAAGTACACCGCTCTCTTGGTTTTCAGCAGATGCGATGCCCCTCTGTAATAACCTGGCACCATCTCTTTGTCTGTGAGCATAAAGAGACATCACAAGAACATGGTCTCTTTCTCTTCCTTGAAGGACGTACTCTTTGCTACATTTCTTTGCACTTCTGTTCAGAAAAAATAAAAACCCGGGAGTGTTTCCTTCTGAGGCTTCCTTGGGTAACTTGTGGAGTGGGTCCTTCTGCCTCCTAAAGGTGATCCACCCCTCGTGGGGAGCTCAGTGTTTGTATCGGTCAGGGTTTTACAGGAGAAGCAGATATAACACAGGATGTACAAATTATAAGAAATTACAAGATTGGCTTACGATGGTCAGCCAGAGAGTTGTATGGGGAAGCGTGCAGAGAGTGTCTGCACACTGAAGACCGAAGGAATCAGTCCAGGGTTTGGAGTTCACTGCAGAGTTCCGTGCAAGTCCATACAAGGAGGCCAATGAGTCTGCAACGGAAGGCTGAAGGACCCAAGGCGGAAGCCCAAGAGTCTGCACTAGAAGCCAGGAGACGAAGTCCAAGCTGAAGGTGAAGACTGGAGCGCCTCCAAAAGGAATGGAAGCTCCTCTGTCCTTCCTCATTTCCCTTTTGTATTATCTAGGTGATGATCCACCCTAGGGTGGCTCCTTTCTATACCCTAGGGTGTAGAATTGCTGGGCCAATTGCTGAGCCAAGTTTAGTTATGCTTCTAAACTTCTCAAGTTGACATAATCAATCAACCACTACAGTGTTCCTGTCTCAGGATGGCAAATCAGGTCACGCCTGTGTCTTGCCACAACTCCCTCCTACTGCCAAATACAGGACAAACTGACCATAGCATCCTTTGTCACTACACCTGGACGCAGTCAGAGAATCTTGCTCCACTGAGCTACATTTCACGTAGCTATGACAGTCACTTGGAGTCCACAGCTAAGAAAGAAACAGTTTTCCATCTTGCATCCACAGGGTTCATTTGACCTGTGTTCTTGTTGTGCTCACATAGTCCGCCTAGTGTATTCCTTAGAGGAAATGGCACTATCCATCCACAGGGGCCACCATAAGACATTTATCACTTTTACCAATTTTTGTTCCCATGATACTATTAGGGTCTTGCGGATGAAAAATTTGAAATATGTAGCAATGCTTCTGGATATGAAGGAAAAAGCACATGAAAACCAGGCTTGTTTTACATCTCAGCAATGGAGACTCCTGTTACTGCATGTGAAGAGGTGGTCATCTCGCTACTAATAAACCGGCTGTTCACATTAATCTCACAGGTTAGAACGACGGATAAAACTAACAAGACAAAGTGTATTGGTTTGTGAAGTAGGAAAATTAATTTGAAAAACTTAGAAGTTAGTTAGACATATTTTAGTTTGTTTTTTTGGTTTGTTTGGTTTTGGTTTTTTCATTTTGTTTTTTTCTGGTACTGGGAATCGAACTCACGACCTCGCCCTTGCCAGGCAGGCACTGTGCCACTGAGCTAAATCCCCAGCCCAGTTAGACATATTTTAAAAGCAAGAGAACCAAGGTGATTGCAGATGTTGGCTAGGTAGAGAAACAAACATACAATAAAATTCTCTGAAGGAAAAGGAAAAGCCCAGGTGCAGGGAAAAGCTAACAAGATCATTCACTAACATACACATTATACTTGCTTTCATCTCATCTTTATTTTTAACCTCAAAATATTCCCAACTTTAAGGAAACACATGGGTGTTTCCTTTGAGGTAGGATTGTGAATATTCAGCACAGTTAGCTTTAAAATTAAAGCATATTAGTAGCCTGCAGAGAGAAGACAAGGGTATGGTACAGTGGTAAATAGGTTGAGCTAGGATTCAGAGGCATTTGAGTTTCTGCCTGGTCTCTGTTAGCAGCTGTGTGGCAGAGGCAGATTGTTTACTGTCTCTGAGCCTCGCTCTTGCACACGGAAAATGGAGAGAGGGCGGAGCCCCACATGAATATAAAATGAGGTCCTGTGGGAAGGCACTTCAAAAGCCTGGTGTAGACTTTAACACTTAACCAGTACAGGCTTCTATAATGTCAGGTGGACCTATAATAAATAAATGAAAACACATTCGATGAGTTGACATACTTTATTTAAATCACAGTGTGAAAGACTGCCCTTGGTTTAGTTAGCCTTTTATGTCTCTGACAGGCTTTCCACCAAGAGCTCCTTAAATCAGCTGAAAAATAGAATTGAACCGGAGGAGTGAGTGGCTGTGAACACACTCACCCAAGTCTGATGGGACCTTCCAGGTGGTACTGAGCGCTTTTGCTGCCCTTGGCCCAGGTCTGCCCTCAGGCCACCGGTACTTCCTCCTGCGTCACCCGGAAGGGGCTGGAAACCCAGGAAATCACTCCTGTGGCAAAGAATGGTGTGATTAACAAGGAGTCTGAATCTCAGGATTGCTCAAGGAGCTGTTCCAAACAGACTCAGAGCGTTTTGTTGCCTCGCAACAGCTGAAGCATCATGTACTCCGGAGGGGGGAAAGGGAATGAATATGGACAGAAATGAGCATCTAGCAGTCCTGTAAACCCAGGGGGTGCCTCTTATGGGCACTCCTAGTTCTGAGCTTTGCAGTCCCCACTCTAACACCAGAGGAAATCAGCATGGCCATTCTTACTTTATAGGCAGAAAACCCAACGCACCAGGGGATTAAATAATTTGTATTGGAACAAGATTTTACTAACTCCATAGAAAGCTCACCTAAAACTTAAACATGGATAAACCACATCCTTTATTTAAACAATATTTTACAGTGTATGATGAAAGAATACTTAGAGATGGAATTTCCAGATTGGCTGCTCATGAATTCACAGAAAAATTATACAACTTTCCATTCATTCAGCAAACATTTATTCAGTACATACCCAGTGCTAGGTCCTGGAGATATATGCCCATTTAAATCTCATACTGTACCAGCCCTCAGGGAAATCAGGAGACATACATTTTAAAGAGATTTTTTTTAAAAAGTTAGAGATTTTGCAATAGTGACAAAATTCTGTACAGGATCTAGTGGGGACCCAGGAAAGAGTCAGATCCTGAAAGATCACCCTGTGTTTGTTTCACCCTGGGTCGGCTTGGCAACAGAAAGAATGCTACTGAACACTAGGAGATGCAGTCCTTGCCAACTTTAAACCCACAAATAGGCGAACATAAGATATGTCTAAGTGCTAGCAGTCTGAGTGCATGCGCACATAGAAAGTTATCTTTTTTGTGTTTTGGATCTGAAATGAGATTGTAATTCCTTTCCAAATCCTAAAATGAAATGAGCTTTAGAGTTGCCTACAATTTGACCTTTAAGTAATAATTCGCTGCTGATAGCTATTTTGCTGAAGCAGGGCCTTACCAAGGGGAGGGCCTGAATCTACCCAGAAGGTAGAGGGTTGGGAGGAGGGTGGAGCCCCAGGCCTGGCCAAAATTAGACACAGCTTTCAATCCACTTACGCACTCTCTGCTTGCGTTGGTTTGGTAATACCCATTTGCCTGGTTTCCTCCTAACCTATGAGTACTCCTCAGCAGTCTCCTTAGCTGACTCATCAACCTCTGGCTGCAATGTTCAGGGCTCTTGTCTTCTTGCTATTCTCTTTCCCCAGGTAATTGCATCTTCTGCCGTGACTTCCGTTACAATACAAAGGTTGATCACCGTCATCCATTTCCAATTTAGATCTGTCCTCTGACATCCAATATGCATCTATCCAACCCTAAGCTTGATTTCTTACTTGGAAGGGGCCACAAGTTCTCTCAATATAACTGCATAGGCTAGACCTCAGGTTATTTCCCTTCTGACTCCCTTCCTATCAGCTGTTTTCTACTTGGGAACTATTCTTCATTGCATTCTGAATTCTCTAACCTCAATACATGTTTGAAACATATGAAGGTTTTAAAAGCATGCTTGTGCCTAGGCCCCCTGCTTAACCAATTACATCGGAATATCTGGGGTGCGGGATTCCAAGGGAGTATAATGATGGGTATAGATGATACAGTGAATCATCTTGTATCCAGGAGAAGAATCACTGAACATGTTTTAAATTTGAAAATCAATGTGTTAGCTTGATCTTTCCCTTTTCATTATCCTTTCCTAGTCAGTCACCTGTTGATATTTTACCTACTAAATAGCTCTTGAATTTACCTATTTTTTAAAATCAAAACCACCCCTGCCTACCAAGATATCATCCTCTTTGTTCTGAAATAATTGTTTAACTGTTCTTGCTGCCTCTACTCTTATTTAACACTCGTGGATTATCCCCAGCACAGCCAAAGCACTTTAAGAAAATCTTGCAATATTATTCTGTTGCTTAAAATATTGCACGTGTTTTTTGCTTGTTCTTAGAATAAGCCTTGGATATTTATGGTCCATGAAGATGTGGATATAGAACTGTGGCTCATTTATTTTGGTCTGATCAACAAACTTACCTCTTTTAAAAACATACCCTCCTGGACTGTAATACCCAGCTCATAGGTCAAAGCGATTGCTTCTGGCAAGAAAGGGAATGATTGATAAATATGCAAGTGTTATTTTGCTTACTTTCCATCTTTCCTGTTCAACTGGTAGATCCGGGAAGAAAACAGCTATGGGTATTTTGTTCAGTGAAGTGTCTTCATTTCCTAGCACGTAGATAGTCATCATTTTTGGATGCATGACTGAAAAAAATGGCGAATCTAGTCTTGGAAACATCTACTGCAAAGAAGATCAGGTTAAGAAAACAAATGTCAGTGGAAGGCTTGAACATCTGATTTACCAAATTCCACCGTGCTGACACCACAGAAGTGGAGATACCTACCAACATGGAGGTAGGTAGACTACGAAAATGCCTAGCCATCCTCCTGGGTCTTTTTCCACAAGCAAATGCTCTTCTGGCATCTTTAGGCTCCTCTTCCTAATAAAGTAGAAGTTCTGTCCCCCCAAAACTCCAGATAGTCATTCTGGGTTGCTTTATTTTATAATCTGGCACCAGAATGAAAAAGGAGAGTAGACTTCTTAAGTTCCTTAATAAGGAATTCTATTGAAAATAGCTTTTGAGACACATCCATAAAATATGCAGTTAAGGAATGATAAAAGAAGTGGTAGAGTTACAGAAATGTGCTATTGTGTTCCACCCAGAAAGTGTTATGCAATATGGGGATATATCCATTCCTTTGTAATATAACCAAAATGAGTATAATCTATGTTGTTTTTTGCTTCATCATTTAATTAATTCACTAGTGTTCTCAGTATCTGGAAGTGGCTATTTGAGTGAATGGCTTTGAGGTGGGACTAGTTTGACATAGCCTATAAAGCAACCCTTAAAAGTGTATCTAATTATGAATAATTAGTAGAACAGATTTATCCCATCTTTGAACTTCACCCCATCTCCAACCTATGCTCCCTGGGGTAGGGATTAGAGAGGAGATGAAACCAGAGATGGGTAGTGTCAAGGCTGGGAGGAGTGGTATGGAAATGCAGCCCCAGATGGCTGGCACACTATGTGGAAAAAGGAGCTACATTCCCACCATGATTGCCAACCTCGGAAACAACCACCCAGCGCTCTGAATTGGAAGGCTGCTCATCCTCTGACATATTCACTTGTATCACCTGCACCTGAGTGTCTTAGATTTTTTACCTCTGAAATGATATTTTCCATTAGCATTTGCTTTTAAGTCAATAAACAGATGTTTTTTTTAAACAGAGATACTTACTCTGTTTTACTCACTTGCAAAAGTCTATTGGATAAACACTATTTTAAGTTTCCTCCTTGGCTCTGTAACTCTATTTGGGTGCATTTTATTCACCAGGCAAGTTGGAGTAGGACTTAGAAGAGGATATTTGTAGCACAGTAGCATCTTAGAACCTCGGCATGTCACAGAAACCACCAGCTCCATTTTTAATCCCCCCAGTGATTAATTTTATACATAGGCATTTCACGTATCATTAAGGTCCTTCATGATGAAGGTCAGGGGAACAGGTACTTAGCCTTAGACTCTAACCTGATTAATTCTAATATACTTTAAAAATCTGTGTGATTTTGCCTATTCTTAGATTAACATTTCTTCATGTAGAATACTGTACACTTTATATCCAAATAATGTAGAAGTCAATTTCTGAAAAAAAGAAAATTCACCATGATCAAGTTTGAGGTTCACAACAGAATAAAATTCAGGGGCCAAAGTATATTCCTTGAAAATTGTAAAAAATTCCAAGTGTAACCATGAAGTTTCTGTGGAATCAAACTCACGACCTTGCACTTGCCAGGCAGGTGCTGTGCTGCTGAGCTATATCCCTGGCCAGTTGCCAGTTAGTTTTGTAAGATAGGTAAAAAGAAAATATTTTTACTTCAATTAATGAAGGATTCTTTCTCCTCCCCCTCTTATCTCCTCTTGTCACATTTTCCCTCCTCTTGAGTGGTACTGAGGTTGTTACAGGCATTTTGGAGAGCCAGACATAGGAATCCATTAAAGTTTAGATCATTGCTTTGACTCAGCAACATTCTGCCACTAGGTATAAAGCCAAAGCTTGCCTGTGGGCACATGCATGAGCTGTAGCTCTGCTATGATTTGGGTAAAGGCTTGATCTCCATGCTATGACATTATCAGGGAGTGGTGGAACCATTAAGGGGATGGGGCTAGTGCATAGAAGTTAAGTCATCGGGGACATCCTTTGAAAGAGATATTGGGACCATGAACTTTTCTTGCTTTTCTCTTTGCTTTCTGGCCACCATGAGGTGGGCAGCCTCATCTGCCATGCTCTCGCATCATGATGAAGGCTTGCATAGCCCCCAGACTAAGGTGCCGATGGGCCATGGACTGAAACTTGCAAAACTGGGATCCATAGCAAACCTTTTTCCCTTTATAAATTTATTATCTCAGCCACTTTGTTACAGTAATGGGAAGCTGACTAATACAAATTCAGCACTGAAAGTATTTGGATAGTGGAACAGAAATATGATTTGAAATTTATGGAGCCAGAAGCCAGTCTGTGGAAAATTCTTCCATTCATCAGGCACCTAAAATTGTAGGAGAATAATTCATTTCTCATTGAGGCCTACTCAAAACAAGATTTCTGCTGCCAGAAATTCACAGCACTTGAAATGTCTGATGCATTTAGAAATATTTCGGATATAAGCCAAGGCATGGTTCATAAGAATTAGTATATATGTAGCAGTGCTGCAAACACTGTATTTGTAAAGTTACATACTGTAACATGTCACTAAATTGCATGAATACATTGGAAACATACTGACATTTGTAACCGATTTAAATAGAATATTGAGGACAACAACAACATAAAACATTATTGTAACAAGCACAATATAATTATTAAGTTTGCTCATTCAAAGAGTATTTAAGACTGGTTACCCCACAAGAAAGCTTGAGATGCCCTGAAACTGCACAACTCACCTGTGAAAGAGACCTGAGAATTCTTTCAAATGTGATGACAATCCTAAGATATATGTATTGCCAGTAACAACCTGTGATGATAGAAGCAACTTTTTTAAAACTAAAAAGCAAGTTTAGAGCTCTATTTTTATTTGTGCGCATTAATTTTCATAAAATACTGGGTTTCACTGTGGCATTTGTGTGCAGGTATATAACATATTTTGATCATATCCACCTCCTGTTACTCTCCCTTATACCTTTCCCTTTATTCCATTCCTCTTGTATAATAATTGTTAAAAGGCAACTCTCCAAACTGACTAATTAAAAATAATTTTTGATCAAGCACGCTGTAAGAAAGAATTGTTTTTCTGTTCCAAGGACTGATATTGCTCTGTGAAGGAATGATCAAGAAATGTTAAAAATACAAGAAAAAATTTCCAGGCATATGCTGGTCAGTTCATAAAAGTTATTATTTTCCATTTTTAAAATATTTGTGCTTTTGCAGCTTTAATTCTTTTGATTTGTTGTGCATGTTTCTTGTTCTAAGTAAATCCTATTTTATTCTTTTTCCTTCAAATGTAAAAACTTGGGAACAAAAGCGGAACCCAACACTAACGGGGATCTATCTTTTTTATGTTTTTGAAAACATCATGATTTCACATGTTGACAAGGTGGCTCGACATCAAATAGCTGCATCAAAGTGAGGTCAAAACGCCCGGCTTTGAACCAGGCCCATCCCAGGGGCGAGGCGGGCACTGCCCGCTCATGCCTCACTCTCCCAGATTAAGCCTTTGACGTTATCTCCGAGTGAGCTTCCACCTACCTTGTTACCAGGATACAGAGCTGAAATCCACCACATACCTTTCTCTGTGAGCCTTTTATCATGCACTGGATGCTTTTCAAATTGATATTTTAAAAAAATTACCTAATGGCTAGCGGAGGTATATTATACTGGATCTTTTTGTTTCCGTTGAAGGCATTGCTTTGGTAACTGGAAATATTTAAGGAGGGCCCAGTTTCATCAGCTTTGCCTTAACTTTGGGAAGATTCCGCCAAACATCTGTCCTTACCCTTGAGCTGTGAAAGCTGGCTGGACTTGACTCTTTGTTTTCCTTGGTGCCCGGCACATAGTAGGTCCTCAGACAATTTTTGCTCCCTCCTTCCTTTGCTCTTTTCCTTGGGGCACATTTTTTTTTCCCCTA
This sequence comes from Chinchilla lanigera, assembly GCF_000276665.1. Taxonomy (NCBI): domain Eukaryota; kingdom Metazoa; phylum Chordata; class Mammalia; order Rodentia; family Chinchillidae; genus Chinchilla; species Chinchilla lanigera. The sequence goes on from NW_004955409.1 coordinate 9,531,467, forward strand.
TCTGGCAGGTATGAGGAAATTTTTACAGAACAAAATTGTACCTAACACATTCCAGTTGTATTACCAAACGGCAGCTTTTGTTAAACTGTGTGGTGTGAGACACTCCAGGTCACGCCTGCAACGTGATACCCAGGAACCGTCTTCACACCTGGCATGAATTCTCCTTGTGCCACGGAGGACCACAAAGAACACCAACAACAGCAAACAAGGAGGAAAGTATTTCTCAAGATGAAGATTGAGGCTTCACTGAGAGAAGCTGTCCTTGAACTCTGGTCATTACCCTGTAAACTGAATAATAGTAAGCAATGGTAATAGTAATGCTAAATTGTAAACCTTTTATGGATACAGGGCCCTTTTACTATCCTCACCTCATCAAATTCTTTTAATAACACAGGAGGGTGGTTATAAACTGTGTCCCAATTTTAGAAGGGCAACACTGTGCAGGGGGCTGGGTGAATCACCCAACATAACTCAGCCACTCAGTGGAGAAGCCAGAACTTGGACCATGACTTCCAGACCCCTTTGTGTTTATGGCACTTATATTATGGTGATTTAACGACATGTAACTTTTTGGGCAACCTCTGTCCTTTCCCTTAAACTCTGCGAAACTGAAAGCCATTGTGGGAAACCCTCAGGTGTACGAAGATGAGATAGAGGTGGTTCTGATTCTGGAAGTGTTTGTAACCGAGCACTCACGGGCCATGTGAACAGCTGGCCACAGTGCACTGTGTGCAGGCTCCACCAGGAGCTGCAAGATCCAGCGGGACCAGCCAGCTAAAGAAATGCCGAGGAGAACACACATGTAATCTAGGCCCCCTTAGCCACCAAAGAACCCTATTCGGATGCAGATTCTTAACTAACATATAAATTAACTTCTGCATTTTAGAGTCCCTCCTAACTTTACAAAGCAAATATATCTAGGGTGTGAAAGGATCTAGTGAATTTCACTACAAGTGCCTTTTTCCATTTTTTATCCCGGTTATTTGACTTTGTTTATGTCTCTTCAATTTGGCACTGGTTCCTTTGTCTTTTCTGTTGTAATTAAACCCATGTTCTGGAGATCTAAATAAACATCCCAAACCACCCAGTAATATTTATGCCTTGAATCAGACTCCAAGTTGAAACTAATTAAGCAGATAAATGGCTTCCACTTCTTATTCTCTATTTAATTGCTTGTATTTGACTGTATAGCACCCGAAGTGATCCATGGGGTTATATAATCTATTAATTGCTGCTCATGAAGAAAATTGATAACAGATACTACTGAGTCACATGGAATTATAAAACCTACTTATGGGGACAGAGACCATCTCTATGCCTGAGATTATTTAGGGAGCTAGTGTTTTGTATTAAAATGGAATTAAATGCTTAAATTGCTTTTACTTTTGTCTGTCAGCACGGTTCTTGACTAGGAATGCATTCTAGCATTATAAACTTTGTGCTGGCTATTTTTCCCAGCTCTCCTATAACACACATGAAAATGTGAAATTTGCTGGTAATGATAACTTCAGAAAGATTTCCCAAAGTCTGTCCTCTAAGCAACAGAGTAAATGTACTGCCTAATTACAACTTTGAAACAAAGCTCTAGACTCCAGTGCCTCTTCCTGCTGAATATTATTCCAAATATTCCCTACATGGAAATCTTTTAATTTATTTTTTAATCCCACCTCTAGTCTCCTTGCCGCTTTGTAAAACTAGCCCCTTCCGATGTTCCCTCCCCTGTACCTTCCACACAGTTACTGGCTAAGCGTCTACTCTCATATTTAAATATTTTCTATTTCCAGAGAGGTGCAGGTTCCAGTTTTATTTTCTTCTGATGAATCTCACCCTTGTTTCAATCTTTACTTGGGTGCTTTACTGTGTCTGTTCGGTGTTGAGCTCTACCTCTGCCTAATATCATTTGCTCTGCTCATGGATTAAGGATCAGTGTTCCTTCTCTCAGCCAGATTCTCTTCTTACTGTGCTCTGTGCTCACCCAGTTCATTCACTTTAAGCATAAATTGGTGACAGGGCTGATGGCTTTGAATTGCACATAACTCTCGGCTAATCAGGACTCCCCTTCCCCCAAACCATTGCCTCACATACTTGAAAAGTCTAGGGGTGAAGCTTTTAGCATGCACGGATCCAAAAGTACCAACAACCAATTTAACTTCTCCTAAGAAGTGGATTCTGGCAAATGTATCCATTCCCTGGCAAATGCACTCCCAATCAGAGTCCTTTAGTTGCTTGATAGTCCAATAAAGACACGCATCAGCTCTTGACTGACCCATTCAGAATCACTTGCTATTCTTGAGCCGATGAGTATCTCTGGGGATTTGGAGAATGCTAATTGTGAAAGCCTGGGCTGTGTGCCCCTTCTTGCGGTCTGCAAATGAATATCAATGCTCTCAGAGCCCCAGTGACTTGGATGGGGGTGGGCAGGAGAGTACCACATGAAAATCAGGGTGCTGGCTCGGAAGCATGGAGCTGGCCAGACAAAGAGGTGTGCATTATAATCTCCTTCCCAGGCTGACCGTGAACATTTCCAGCCCGGGATCCTGTATCTGGATTTTGAACTCTATCATCTCTATTAAGAATAGAGGAAGGGGGGGCGCTGGGGATTTAGCTCAGCGGCAAAGTGCCTGCCTGGCAAGCACAAGGTCATGAGTTCGGTTCCCGGTACCGGAGAAAGAATAGAGGAAGGGGAAGGAGAGAAGAGGAGCAGTAAAAAGTGAACATTTGTCATATACATGTACCAGTTCCCCATGATGACTGTAACAATTATGTACCTCAAATATGTACTAATAAAAATAAAGTACAAAAAAAAAAAAGAATACTGTAGAAGGTGGCATTTTCAGTGAATGCTCATAGAGAATCATGACTGCAGAGTAATCAACAGTGGTTTAGTTTGCCTCAATTTTAGAAATGTGGCAGGAAAGAGATATCTGCTGTTTCTTTCTCTCCCCTCCTATTAACAGTAGCTTGCATGATAAGTCCTCGGCAGAATGTGTGACACAATGACTCTGTGGCTGACCCCACACTCCTTATCCCTAATTTCCGTGTGTGCCCTAAATCTCAGAACCTGGCTTCATTTCAGAGCTTACTTGAGCTGCCCTTGATCACTTCTGCTCAGTGGAGGACACACTGGGTCCTTCATAGTTTGGCTTCCAGCCATTTGACTGTAATACATTTTTTTCCCCTTCTGTGTGTTGTGTGACTCACTAGCTGTGTGCTTTGGTCAAGATACTTAACCTTACCAACCTTCAGCTAATGTCCTTCGACATTCCTCTTTCCTAGGGTGCTTATAATGGTCTTTCAAATTCATGTGAACTTGGCTTGGAACACACACAGGGGTCAGCAAATAGAGGTGACCCTTGGAAATACATCCCTGAAGGACCTGCCTCCTGTGTGGGCTTTTAAGGTTTTGCTAGCTCATTTCTTCATCACAGCTCCTTTAGCCACGCTTACTTGGGGAGTTCTTCTTGAATTTGTTATAGTTTGTACTGCATTTATTGGGTGTACAATATATCTACCAACCTGGTCCTCACAACAAGACTATAGGGAGGTAACATTTTTTGCTTTCATTTGACAAATGCAAAAAAGAGACTTAGAGGAGATGTTCAGAAAAAGGGTGTCAACTTGTTACCAAGATTCAGACAGGGGCCTGGGACTCAGATCAGAAGCAATGTCTCCTTCTTGTTTTCATCCAATGAGTGGTCTGGAATCTTCCTTGTGCAATTGGCTTTGGCTGCTCTGCTCGAAGGTGTGGAGGCGATGGCTGTGGGGTACTCAGAGAGATCTACGGCCAGCATAAGATGGCCAAGTGACCCTCCATGGGTGGTGGGCAAATCACCCGTCCTCAGATGGACTGGAGATGGTAGAGCACCTTTTCTCTGGTTTTCACCTCTCCCTTTCTCCAGTGGAAGGATGGAAATGCACCGTGCCCTCACGGCCCCGCATCTGACCTGCTGCTGGGTACTTGTGTCACTCTTTCCTGGCTTCCTGCTCTTTCAAACAATCCCTTAAACATCTGAGCACCGCAGAAGTCCTAACCTGATCCCCCTTTGAGTCCTTACAATACACTGGGAGTGCATATTTCAGCCCGTGTAGTGTCTATGCACTGTGCATATAGCAAGAGCTCGATCAGTGGTTAACGGTTACTTCTGTTTTGTGTAAGGACCCACTTAGTTTTCTTTCATTTACAGGTTTTGTTTTCCTCAGTGAGGCTGTAGATGTCTGAGAGGATGGGCAGGTCTACCAATTCCTCTCTATCACCGATTACTTGCCACAATGAACGATTCTCAGAGAAGATTACTGACTCATTCACTTATAGTAGATGTGTAATGCATGCTCTTGGCTTCATTAGCTAGCCAGACTTTACCACGAGTTTTCACAGATGATGGGATTTTTGTAACTGGAAAGCTTTTGAACATTTCGAACCCTTGATTTTCTACCTTAAACATTCAGACAGGAAGAAACAAAAATAACCCAATGTTAGCCACAGAGGTAAAATATTTAACTACTCTATGTTCTTTGTTTTGCATAAAGAAATGTTTAACCAAGATTCCTCAGGTGACAGTCAGATGATCAAACTTTTAAAAACAAATATGCTCGCACAAATATGCAGGCACGATTTACCTCAAAACACAACTATGTGTGTACCAGATCTCTGCTTCTGTTGCTTTATGAGGGCACATGTTTCTTATAAAGCTTGATCCACTTGAACAAGTGTTTTATCCCTTGGCATAGAAGTCATCATTCAAGACAACTATTGAGATCTCTAATGTTCATAGCACAAGGAGTCAGGGTGGAATTATAAATAAAATACCTGCCTTCAAGGAATTTACAGTCTGATTACAGGGACAGCAGAAGATAGCTGAGGGTAAACAGCTGTGTTTGGGATTTCAGCATTTTAAGGATTATCTAGCGCAGACCTCTTACCTTTCAGAAAAAGGACTTGGAAGAAGAGATTCTGAGGGATAAAATGGTCAGTGCTGTAGAGAACATTATGGATGAAAGGGGTAGCCTGCATTTCATCTCTGATCCCTTCTCTCCTGTTGATGGGCCTTTTGCAAACAGAAATCACCCCATTCTGCCTGAGTGCCAGCAACAAGGAAAATGAAGGAATAGAAATGGACATGCACTATTGGAGGCGGGGTCATTGCCCCCCTCCTGCGTGTTGGCATGGCAACTGCCCGGGCTCCCTAGCAACTGAGAATCCAGTACCACTGATGAGAATGTAGGACCCAGGCAAAGGCGGGCAAAGTGTAGAGGAAGCTGCTGTCCCTGGTGAAGAATGCCAGGACACAACTCTTGGTTAAGCTGGACACTGTGGACACCTTTATGTCAGTTTGTCACTCTACTGGCTTAATACGACCTACCGCAACTTATATCACACTTCATGTCTGCCCTTCAACGTTTGTGAAAATTTTTCCTTTGGCCATCTCTACCCTGTTATAACACAAAGGTAAGGACCCTGAGAATAGTCCAGTGTAACCCAGTGTAACCAAGGTGACACAAAAGAATCCCTCATCTCTAGCTCTCAGTGAAGTTGAATATACTTTTATATGTTTATTGATCATTGCTGTTTTCTCTTCTGCAAAGAACCCAAGTCATGTGCCTATTCTTTTTAAACTGGCTTTGATTTTCTAACACTGATTACTAGGACTTGCTTAAATATCTTGATTACAACCCTGAGTCCTTTATATGGGAGGCAAATAAGTTATCCCAGTTTGTGGCTGGTAATTTCACTTTTGATCACAGCATCCTTTGAAGAACAAAGGTCTTTGTTTCAATACAATTTCATTAATCAATTTTTTCTTACACTTTCCACTCTTTGTGTACTGTTTAAGAAATACAGCCTTAAGCAAAGGCACAAATTTAGTTTTGTAAGATGTCTTCTAAAAGTTATGTAGTGGTCCTTGTATGTACTTGTAATTAACATTTGTAAAGAGTGTGCGACAGATTCATTAATTTTTTTTCATATGGATATCTGCCTGTTCCAGGACCTTCTTTTAAATCTTTCTGTCCTTTCCTTACTGATCTGCCTTGCCTGCTCCATCATAAATCTTTTTCAAATATAATTATGACTCTATTTATGGATTCTCTAGTGTTATTGGTGTCTCTAACCTTATTCTCCAATCTTATTGTACCTCTTTAACACTACACCCCTTCCTCAGTTTATGTTTCTTCGGGAGTATTTTGGTGGTTCTTGATTCTTTGTATTTTCTATGTATTTTAAAATCATCCTGATAAATTCCGTAAGATATTCTATGAGATTTTTATTGAAATTATACACAGTCTCTAAGCCAATTGGAAGAAATTGACATAATTCTATTATTGAGTCTTGCTAGCCATGAATGGGATATCTCTTTTAATTTATGTAGGTCTCATTTAATAACAGACCCCATGAATTTATTTTGATAGATTTATTCCTAGGTACAGTACTTCATCATTTTTGTTACTTTACTACACAATACAAAAATTTTCATATATAGGATATATTTTTCTTCAAATTGTTGCTTGATTAATTTTGATTTTGCACCCAGAAACTTGCTTAAGTTCATTCATATAATTTATGTAGAAATCCTTTTGGGTGTTTCAAAAAGTTATTCATATCATTGACCGCTCCATCCCTTGGCTTTCCAGGTTGTATTCTTCCTAATCCTTTCTTCCCTTCATTTCTTGTCATACCACATTCCCTAGGTTTTTTGATGCACTTCCAAACTGTAGTGATTATGGTAGGTACTTTTGGTGTGGTTTTAAATCTTTAATATTTGACCACTATGATGCAACTTCTTTTATATATAATATGTGTATCACATAGGTATAGCTATTATACAAGTATTATATACAAATATGTATTATATATCACATAGCTATTATATATAAATAAATATTGCAAAGTG
>NW_004955409.1:9538673-9579332 GCF_000276665.1 Chinchilla lanigera
AACAACAATGAAAACATCTTAACAAACATGAGAAAATAACACAAAAACAATGCAAGCAATACAGAATCTAAAACTTAGTCCAATGACAAGACGTCGGACCAAGTTTTATCAAGTCCATTTTCTCCATCTATTGAATTAGTCATATTGTTTCCTCCTCTAATCTATTAATATGGTAGCTTATATTAATAGATTTTCTAATACTGAATCACCTTTGCATGTCTGGGAAAACCCTACTTAGTCAGGAGATATTACATTTTTTATGTGTTGCTAGATTTGGATGCTAATATTTTGCCTAGAATTTTTCTGTTTGTATGTATGACTGAGATCTATCCGTGCAATTCCATTTTTGTGCTACTATTATTTATTTTGATTTTCCAAGCATATTAGCCTCACACAATGCACCGGGGAGAGTTTCCTCTTTTGTCATCCTTGAAAGAATTTGCATGTGATTATAATAATCTGTTGTCTGGATGTTGGGAGAAACTTTCTTGTAAAGTTTCATATGCCTGATGTTTTCATTTTGGAAGGACATTTATCTAATAATTCAATTTTTTCCATTTTTATGGTATTATCCACTTTCACATTTCTTCATGATTTGGTTTTTGTGGTTTGTGTTTCTTTAGTAAGTTATTAAATTTTCACTGAAAATTTAATATTCATTGGCATAAAGTTGTCCATATCTCTTGTTATTTTTTGCACTGTCTGTGGATATATCCTCATTTTAATTCCTAATATTGTTAACTTTAGGCTTTGCTTCTTTTTTCTTGACTGATATTGCCAGAATTTTGTCAATTTTAAGAGTTTGTTTTGTGAAGGACCAGCTTTCAGTTTTGTCAAATCTACCTTGTTTTTTTTTTTTTTTCTATTTCATTATGTTCTTCTCCTATGCTTTGTTTTCTTTGGATTCATTTTTGTCTTTTTTAACTTCTCAATTTTTACTGTTTTTTCTTCTCTTTCTATATTACTCTATGTAAAATTTTTCCTCTAGGTATTATTTTTTCTTAATTCCACAATTGTTTAACATTCATTTTTCTAGTTTCCATTTGTGTTTTGTACTTTGATCCACAAGGTAGTTAAAAATTTCCAACTGTCCAGACTTATACAAGCTACTTTTTTGTAATTGTTTCTTACATTATTTTTCACTGTGGGAAATAAAAATAGATTGTGATGAAAATTCTTTAGTGATTTGTTGTGGCTTATGGCACTGTGTGATTAATTATTTTTTAAATATTCAAATTGTGCAGGAAAATCAACTCGCCCCCAAATGTGGTACACTATTCTATAAATGTTTTTTCAAGCCTTCTGATGACATTGCTGATTTAACTTTTGTTCTGTCTGAGAGAGGTACATTAAAAATTGACTGACATTTCAATTTCCTTGTAGTTTTGCTGATTTAAGGAATATTTTAAAAACTATATTGCTAAGTGTGATGAAGTTTAGAATTAATTTCAAGTTGTGTTGAATTTTTTTTATTACTATGCAGTGACCTTTTCTTTTAATCACATCAAAATAGCTACAGAAGCTCTTTTTTTGGAAGATAGTATTTGCTTTATATATCTCTTATTCTTTAGCTTTTACTGGTTCTGGGTCCTAATGTTTCATATCTCTTATAAAGAGCATTTAGCTGGAATTCTTTTTCTTTCTAGACTTAAGTTTTAATTTCCCCATAGTTATTTTGGAGAAATACTGGTATATTGATTTCTGCCACGGTGCTTATTCTTCTTTTCACATTTTTAGTTTTATTTCTCCTTTCTCATTTCCTATTTATTGTTTTTCTTCTTATTCTCACTTCACATCCTCATACGCTCGGTTAGAGAATAGAACTTCTGAGATGTGTTCACTGACTAGGCACTTATAATATTTGAATATGATCACATAACTTACAAAGCATACAGTTAATCAGGATCGCTTCCTTCTTTCCATATTATACCGAGGTCTTTAAATACCCTTCGGTAGTGTATCCTGGTCCTAACCCCACAAGACCAATTGCTGTCAACACTGTGTTGTATTAATCTATACCAGCATTTCTCAACCTCAGCAGCGCAGACACTGAGCCGGGCGTTCTTTGCTATGTGCCTGCCTGTTCCACACACTGAGGGGCCTCTGTAAAGATGCTGGTAGCGCCACCTTTCCTTGAATTGTCACAGTCACGTTCCCAGGCATTGTCAGATGTCCCCTTGAGGGGACCAGTATCGCTCCTGGGTGGGAACAACTGATTCACATCTACTCACTTACTTAACAATGTATATTTTCACTCTCTCATACCTGAATGCTTTCTGCTTAAAATAAATAATTTAGACCTTTTCTTTAGCGAGGTCTATAAGACAAAAAGTAACACATCTGTTTTATCTTGTTTTTTTTTTTTTTTAATAAATCTGAGAAAAGTCCTTGTTTTTTCCCTTTGTTCTAAAGAGATAATTCATTAACTCTGGGATTCTAGTTTGAGACTTATTTTCTTTCAGCAAATTGGAGGAATCATTCTAATGTTTGCTGACATTGTGTCTGTTGAGACAAACAGCTATCAGTCCAGCTGCTATTCCTCTTCAGATAATATATTTTCTCACCTCATTTGAAGAGAACTTTCTATTGTTTGTATTACTAAGTACTGTTATTATAAGTACTGCTATTATTAAGTACTGCTATTGTATATCTGTCATGGTTTCTGTCTGACTGTCCCCCCAAAACCTCATGCAGTCATGGGACAGGCTTCTAGAGTTTATGATTGATTTATGCTCCATTGTTGAAATTACAGGTATGAGTGCTACATCTCTCCTGGGGTGGATGGTTTGCACTCAATGTAAGGGAGGGAAGGTGGCTGCTTGCCCCTGCTCCTCCCTTTTGCTCTTGTTGCTTTGCTATCTTCCACTGCCATGAACTCTTGTCCTGTGCCATGTGCCACTCTACCTTGGAGCCAGCCAAGTATGGACTGAAACCTCCACAAACTGTGACATAAATAAATCTTTCCTTCCTTAATTCTGGGCATCAGGTATTTTGTCTCAGCAATGAGAGAAAAGTAACCAAGACAATATCTATAATAGACATATGTAAATATATCTATAATAGATGATATATAAAATCTTTCTTGTGACTTGCAAGGTTTTCTGAGTCTGAGAATTAGTATTCTTCAACAATTCTGGAAAACTCTTAACTATTAGCTCTGTTTCTATCTCATTCCTATCTTCCAAAAAATTGGACAAATATTAACACTTCTCACTTTATTTTCTTTTTAAGGTTTCTTTAATATTTTCTCTCTCCTGGATTCTCACTTCTGCATTTCCCCATGTTTGACTTCCAGTTTAATGATTATCTCTAGTATTGTCTAATGTGCTGTTTCATCTTAAATTGAGTTTCTAGTTTTTCTGAGTAACCCAGTAAATGTGTTTATTGTTTCAGGCAATTTGATTTAAGTTTGCTGAATGTATTTTTTTCTTTTAGGTCCCACAGGGCATGTAGCCTTTTGTCACATGACAAAAACTTACCTTTTACATAACTCTCACCTATTTTAAAAATAAACACATATATATCACATCAATGATCACTATAGTCGAATTAATTAACAACCCCTTAAGACCCATGCTTTGTTCAGTACTCCAGAACTTATTCATGTTTATACTCTTTGAGTTTTCCTTTTTTAATTTCAGTTGGTTCCATCTGGTTCTTCTAACATGCTTGAATATTAAAAATTAGTTTCTCATTCTTATTTGTATTTTGTGTCTCTTTTATTTCCTTAAACACATTAAACAAATATATGTGTTACTGTATGATGTTACTGTACCCGACACCTCTGTGGTTCTGATTTTGCTGTCTGTTGTATCTACTTGTTCTTCCCCAAGCACCCCCCTGCCTTGGATGTTTTGTGTTTTGTTTTGTTTTTAAGTGTTTGGACTTGCTTCAGGCCTGGATTAATATTGTTTTCCTGCACAAAGGATTTATGATGATTTCTGCTAGTCATATAGATCTACTACAATATTTGATATTCAGACTATTAACATCTCAGTTTAAGGCTGTGGTTGCTTTGTTTTGTCCACACAAGTAGATAAAATCCTCTGAAAACCAAAAGCAAAAGAAAGTTACTGGTTGTGGATCCTCCTGGATAATTTATTCCTTTCACTCAGTGCCAAGTTTCTCGCTGTCCCTTTCTACACAGTGGTTTTATTCCTAGAAGGTATGGCCCTACCTAGCCTTTCTCTCTGGGATCTATTCCCATGTGGCCATTGTCCAATTATAAAAAGCATGAAAATTTTACTTTATTTTTATTCTACTATCAAGCTATAAGTTTCAAGGATTCCAGTGAAGAACATGAAAATCTTGAGCCTAAGATGAAAGAGTGTATTTTTGCTTGTTTTGTGTTTTTGTATTTAAACATAGTCATAGTAGTAGCCTGATTGCATCATTTTGGACTTGTTCTCCAACTCCAATCCCCATGGGATGATGGGAAGAGGGACAGATGACATTTGTCATGTAATGTGGTGAGCTGTGTTACAAGAGAGGAACCCTGAGTTTAGAGGGTCCTAATCTTTTTATATTGGCCAACTGAGGATGAATTTTCTTTGCTTTCGAGAGAGACATTACCTATAGCAAATTGGACATAAACTTGTCTGATCTTTGCTTGGCCAGGAGACACTATCTGCATTTTCTAAGATGGCTCAGTAAACAAACATTACTAAAAGATAATTTAAGGCAAAGGGCAGGTAGTGCCTTTTTCATAAGACATTTAGAGACACAAAAGACTCATAGGGATTTATCTCCATAAGTCATGAAAGCAGAAGGTTAGGGTTCATCAGATAGACTCAAAATAAAAGTTAGGATAATCTTAGAAGATTAATAACCCTTGCAAATCAATATTTTCCTGCTAATAAAACATTTAGTACATTTTATTCATGATTTTAAAAGCAAAAACATTCTTAGATGTGCTGTTAGTGGAAATTGAAATTGCAAAGTTAATTTTCATGTACTTAAAATAAGCCAACTATTTATTCTAAGCCTGTTTCTCACTATAATTCATTCACTGACCACCAGTATCTGAGCTATAGGCAATTCCTTTGTATGCATTGCTTTTTCTGCTGTTTAATATTACAAAATGTAAACTTTCTATGTTAAAATAGAGCCAATTAACTGTACAAAGGAAGATTCTGCTCTTGTATTCAAAGATGGTTTCCCATATAAGCATTGGTAAACTCTTGCTGCATGTTTTTATTCTTGAACAATAAAACTATGTTAGATTCACCTATTGTTTGAGTTTTTTTTTTTTCAGTTGATTGAGACAACTTTGGAGTTGAAAATATTTGTAAAATTGCTTTTCCTATTTTATTTGTGTTTCAAACTCTCACACCTCTTATTTCCCCTGAGTACTGTGGCCCTCTATATGACCAACATGTAGATGTGAGGAAATAATTAGATACCAAGACTGTGTTTGAAAGTTTAACTCGATTCCATCTTCATGGGTGATTTGTCTCTTTTATTTTGCTATCTAAAATGGTAGTTGTATTTGGTAGTGAGAAATAGAGCAAATACCATAAGAAGACATTTGTATAATAGAACATCTTTCAGACAGAGCTTGCCCAGAATGATTTGTTCTACTTAACCCCTACCATTGTTGATAAGGTAAGGCTTTCTAAGCAGTCACTGAAAGGTGTATACATATCAGTTCAGTGTGGCCCTATGGCTATTAATCTAGTTTCTAGATTCTATGATGTTTACATTTGTGTACTAAAGATAGAGCTAATTTCCACATTTTAAGTGAAACATCAATGCCTAGTAAATGTTTGTTGAACAGTTTGTTTAACTGTTAACTATTTGTTTAATGCCACTCTCCTGAAGAGTAAAGAACTGAGTAAAAGACTTAAACTAAGGTCTTTTTCAAGTTCCATGCTTTTGTATAATTCAAATTTTTTTCTCACATTGTAACCTAGTAGGAACTTTTAAGAAATGTCAATAGGTATTCCTTTAAATAAGGGTGAAATAATTTAGAAAAATGCTGCTTAAATAAAAGTTCAAGTATTTTTCATATATTCCAGATTTTATTACTTGTGTGTTTTCTCACTCTGGGCCTTGTCATTTTACTTCTTTTGCAGTATCTTTGGACGAATAAAAGTTTTAAACTAAATTGTAGGCTAATTTGTTAATTTTTTCACAATTTAAGCTTTTGGTGTTTTAGGACTTTCTGCATTCTTTCATGAACTCTATATTTTCTTTTTCATTTTATGAAAAAGTAAAACAAATTTTGCAACCAAGTAATTTGAGAATATTTATAGTTATTACATCATTACACTATGTATCATTATCATAAAAGTATTCAGTACATGACATAGTAAAAATTCTTTTTTTTTGAGACAGGGTCTTGCTCTGTAGTTCAGGCTGACCTTGAATTCACTGTGTATGCAGGCTGGCCTTAAATTTATGGCAATCATCCTGTCAGAGCATCCTGAGTGCTGGGATTATAAGCACGAGCCACCATGCCCAGCAAAAAATTCTTACAAAAAAGAAACAGATAACACAAATTTTCTTTTCAACAAACTATGATTACAAATGATTTTGTTTTTTACCCTTTGTTTATAATATATCTAATATTCATAGTATAATGAACCTAAATTGATTTGGAGATATGGTGTGAGGTAAGGATCTAATTTTATTTTTTCCCTTATACCCAAATAATTATCCCTGAGACAGTTGATCACTGACTTTAAGGCATCATGTGTATTGTAAGTGAAATTTTCACACATGAATGATTCATTCTTGCCTCTTTATTCCATTCCATTCGGTTACTGTGTCTATTCATACATTATAATTAGTAATTACTGCTTGTAATTGAGAAAAAGGAAAATGATCTAAGTGTTCAATAGGAGACTAGATGAACAAATGTGATATATTCATAGAATACTATAGAACAGCAAAAATAAATGAGCTTGAGCTACATATGTTAAAATCTCATAAATATAGTATTGAGTTCCTTTCTCCAAAAGAATTATAACAAAATAATACCTAGAGTGTTATACTACTTATATGAAAGTTTAAAACATAAAACACAATGTAGCCATTGTTTGGGAATACATAGGAAGATGGTAAAGATATTCATAAATACATACACAATATACACATTTAGAATTTGTTATCTTTGAGAGACAGAAGAAGCCATTGATTGTATTTGTAATATTTATCTGTTAAGCTAGTTGGTGTGAGCATGGATTTATCTTATTTTTCTTTATAGCTTCTTATGTCTGAAAGTTTTCTTAATGCCCTTACGAGTAGTAATAATATGAGATGCCTTTATTGCAGTATGTTTTAGAGCCTTTAATTTGTTAATCAGCCTTGTCTTTAGCCAAAAGGGGAATATTTTGTGAGTGTTTCCCAAATTTAATTAACCATGGAATCATTTTTTTCTCCCAGGAACACCTACTGGCATCCCGAGAATTAGTCTTGTTTTATGGATCCCAGATTCACAATACATACATTAGACCATACTGCTTACAAAGATGAGGCAAAGCCAAGGTCTAGTCTTTTTTAAAAAGTGTGTCATCAAGTTACAAAAGTGCTTTGAACTCAGCGGGATGAACAGGGAGGCGTTGTACATATGGTTTTTACCTTAGCACTTTTCTTCAAGTTTCTGAATATTCCTATGACTATAATATGTTGGGTATATACCCTTCCCACTATACTCTGTAGGGGCAGTTGGAATATTTAAAATAGAGAAACCAACAAAATTTAAATTCTATATGATGAAAATATAGCTATAATACAAGCTTTCTTTTTGTTTACAAAGTACAATGTAAATGGCACATAGTATAGAAAATTATGGGAATAGGGGCCATCAAAAGCATTCATGGGTCATGAGGCAATTGTTACAGATAATTTATTATTATCTTATTAACAGATCGTTTCTGTGAGGGATCATCCTGTAAATAACATTAGTATAGAGATTACATCTTCCTTGTAATGCAAATCATTGGAAGGAGACTTTGTTTTAATTGGTTTTGCTTAATATATAAAAATGAAGCTGATTCTTACCTTTTTCACAATAGGAATGCTTTATTTGGCAGACTTTGTACATATTTTTTTAAAAAAGAATGTATAAATAAAGCAGCTGATTTGACCTGGCAAGCTTCGATTCCAATTCAGCGTGCTTTCCTTATTTATAAAGTGTGGTAAAAATGTTGGACTTCAGAAACTGATATTCCCTGGGTGTGCGAGTTTGGTAACATTTTTTGTTGTTGTTGTTATCGCTGCTCTTTAAAAAACTATAGCAAATTCCTAATAGAAGAATTCCAAAGTGAGAGCTAGTGTAATGCCTGTACTCGTATAAAGAAAGGTACGAATTACCTTAAGATGGTTCTTTTAAAGATTGTGACCCGCATGGTGACTATCGGCCTTGTGCGGACTGGTCTATGCGCTACTACAGTCATGCTTGAGGCTCATAAATCTTGCATTATTTGGAGTAAGTGTGGACACTGCAAAATGAGTTTAGAGGCAAATCTGACTGCGTTTCTGGACTCAGGCGGGGTGGAGAGAATGCTATGATCGTGTGTCAAGAAATTCTAATCATCTGGTCTTATAATGAATGGATTAGTTCCTCCATTCTGCCAATAGAACATGAGAGTATGAAAACCGAAGCACGGGAGGCAACAGCAAAGAAAACAATAAACTGTGCATGTGAGGCTGGCCCGATGCTTGGTGATTAAGACATGAGGGCCCCGCGGGTCAGCTCCCCATAGGTCCAAACAGATGTTTGCACTGTTTCACAGCTGCTAAATATGATATAAATCCAAAGAATTTTTCTTGTTTTTATAAAGGAAAAAAATACCCAGACAGCAAATTTTTGGTCATTCAGATACTCTTACCAAATGACATCTGGTTTCTGTACTGCTTATTTAAGCAATCCTTAAAAAAAATGTTTGCCAAGGGGAGTAACTCTAAACTTTCAATCCTTCACCATACATAACAGTACAGTTTAAATTACAGTGCAGCATGCAGAGTTTATTATAAGCAATGGCCTTCTTTATTTCTTAACTAGCAAGTTGTGCTTTTAAGAAAATGGGTTAGATATTATGTAATTAGTTGAGGGAAACCTATGATGAAGTTACATGTAGAATGTCCTAGGATTCCTATCCTGGTGATGGCAAAGAAAATGAATTAATTGCTTCCATATGTTCAGAGTGATGGGGAGCAAAGCTTCACTGTACAGTTACCTAAAAATAAAATATCAGCAATCCAGCAAGGTAGTGTTATGACTTGCATCAAGGTGAGATAATGTGGAGGCAGTGACAAATTAGAGGTCAAGACAGAATGCTAAGAAAAGACTTGCCTAAGTCTTTAGAGAACTGTGCATTATGCCATCTCTTACATCTATTATATCTTCAAACTTTTTATGCAGAAATCAGCACATTATTGTGTGCAACAGTAATTATATTTACTGTGATTATTCCCTCCAATCTGTCTATTTTCAGGGGCAGGATGCCTCGCATTCTGAATGTTTTCCACCCCAACTATTGTGGGGGATACTGATCTACATTTCTTTTAGCACTTTTATTCAGTGCATCCCCCTAGAGCTTAACACTGAAACAGAAAATGTGATAATTCTATGACAAATTTGGCAATTAGTGGTATTCCTTCTTTTGGGTTTTACGTCATTATTTGGCCTGATACTACAATTCCATCCTGATATTAATAAATGGAATAAACAATTGGACACGTCCAACTTCACTGGTGATTCCTCACTTAAAGGTTTGCTATCTCTGCACTGTATTAAAAAACCTGTCCAATCAAGTTGCCCAGAGTGAAGATAATACACATACTCCATGGGTCTTTCTTTGGCTCTTTTTAAGAGTTGACTTGCTCATTTTGGGGGTACAAACTCACTGACCTTGTATAATACAGGGTCTACAAGACCAAGAGGATTGTAATTTTTCCTACTGGGTTTTACTTTCTTAATGTTGGACATGGGTTAAGTCTTGGTGTCTGTAATAATCTTCAGTTTCGGTACTGAATCTGATTCATTGGTTCATGTGCCATTTCTCTTCTAGTCTCTAGTAGGAATGTTGGCTTTCCTGAGATTCCATGATGAAATTTACTATGTCACCAGCACCCATCACTTCTGTGTTTACTGACTTTGAGGAACCTCTCATGTCAAGCCTTCTCATATATGTACCATCTGTGTATACAAGAGCCGGGAAGGGACTCATAAAGGACTTTCATGAAATCTTGACTGAGGAGTCCTGGACAGCTAAGTCCCACCCCCTGGCCTCCACACCAAGTTCCCCTTATCACTCACGGCTTCCTATTGATGTTAGTAAGACTAAGCACGCAAAGGAAATATGAAGCTCCTCATTCCCTGAGAACCAGGATATTTAGGTTGTGCAAATCCCTGAACCCTAAAATGGATTTAATCAGCCCAATTCACATCATAAATATCATGTTGCAAAGACACACATGTGCTGGAGCAGATAGGGAGATTGTGTTTTAACTTTTAAATTTGCAAAATTATGCCCTGTGGGCCATCTATTTTTCTTGGACACTCCAGGGACTTCATGCGAAGAGGAATTCTTGAAGGGTTCATGTTGAGTAAATTCATGTTCTTTATTGAGAAGGGAGACGTTTCCTCTCCATTATCAAAGATATCATATTTCACCTCCTAGAACCCTACCAGAACCTCCGAGCTGTTTTTCCTGCCTTCATTTCCCCTCGACTATTCCAAGGCACAATCTTCTGCAAGGTATGTTGCTGTTTTTTCTCTTTTCCCTTTCCCATCTCTCCTATGCTTCTAAACATGCTTTCTTTCCCCCTCCCTCCTTTTATTCATTCCTTCTTTCTTCTCTCTCTCTTCTCTTGTGAACAACTGATCAACATGTACTGGTTTTCTACTAAATCTCATCAAAATACAGGAGGATAACTTGAGGCTTGAATTTTTTTAATTAAACTTTTTATTTTGAAATAACTGTAGATTCATACACAGTTGTAAGAAATAACACAGAGGAAATCTCATGCATACTTTACCAGTTCCTTCCATGGTAACATCTTACAAAATTTTCACACAATATCACAACCAGGATCTTGGCATCCATTCAGTGGAGATATAAAACATTTCCATCACCACAAGAAGCTCTCATTTTCTCTTTCATAAGCTAAACCCGTAACCTCCTCATCCCAACTCCCTCCTCAGTAATTGGCAACTACTCGTCATTTCTATAATTTTATCCTTTCAAGAGTGTTATATAAACACAGTCATATGGTGTGTAATTTTGGGAGAGTTGGCTTTTTTCACTCAGCATAATTCTGTCCAAGTTTTTTCAAGTACGTACTCGTAGTTTGTTCTTTTTCATTGCTGGCTATGGCACAGATGTCCTAGTCACCTGTTGATGAGCATCCGTTGTAGGCTGTTGTGAATGAAGCCATTATGAATATTTGCGTACAGGTTTTTGTGTCAATGGAAGTTGCTCATTTCTCTAGCACACTCAGTTACCAGGTTATACAGGTGCGCGTTTAGCTTCCTAAGAAACTGCTAACCTGTTATCTAGAGCGGCTGTACCATTGGTCCTTGTCACGATGACCTATGGATGATGTGGCATCATCATTTTTATTAGAGCCACTCTGATAGGTGTGTGGTGATAGATCACTGTGGTTCTAACCTACATATCCCTAATGGCTAATGAAGTTGAACATCTTTTTATGTGCTTATTTGACATCCATATATTCTCTCTGATGAAATGTCTTACAATATCTTTCACCCAGTTTGTCATTGGATATTTACATACTTGTGCTTTTGATATGTATTTCATTTGATTGTGAAGAAAGATTAAAAAAACCCACAAAGCAACTTACATATTTTATTAGTGCCTGTTAGTTATCCCAAAAATTGGGTTTTGTTTTGGCCCATTCACACCTGTGCATAACATACTTTGATTATTTTTACCTTTTTATTCCCCTTTTCCCCCTTTTCTCTCCCTCTCCCATCTGCTTCCTCTTTTCTAATAGTCTCCCTCCTGCATTACTTTCATCTCTTTCTTTTTCTCCTCTAATTTTTTAGAGCATTTGGCTGTCTGAATCTGCATGATTTTATTTAACGTAATGGCCTCCATTTCCATCCATTTTCCTGTAAATAATATTTCATTCTTTATGGCTGAATAATAGTCCACTGTGTATATGTGCCATATTTTTATTTGTCAGTTCAGACATTGATGAGCCCCTAAACTGTTTCCACAGTTCAGCTATTGCAAATTGCACCACAATAAATTGTATACAGGTACATAAGTATCCTATAATATGCTGACTTTAATTCTTTTAGGAATATACTGAGGTGTTGAACAGCTGGGTCAAATGGTAGCTCTAGTTTTAGGTCTTTGAGGAACCTCCACACTGATTTCCATAGTAGGTGTACTACTTTACATTCCCACCACCAGTGTAGGAGGATTCCTATTTTCTCATATTCTTGTCAACATTTATTGTTTTTTTTTTTTTTTTTTGTATTCTTGATAATAGTCATTCTAACGGGGGTGAGATATAATCTTAATGTAGTTTTGATTTGTATACATCTGGTGGTAAAAATGTTGAACATCTTTTCAAGTAATTTTTGGAAAGAGTACACAGCTTTTAAAGCTGGAGTCTGGATTTAAATGTCAGTCTGCATAACTCCACATGGTTTTCAACCTCTGTCCTCTGCTCACTACGTGTTAACAGTTTTCCTTCTTGCCTGATCAAGCGTACATTCTTTCCTCCACAGATTGACTAGCTTCCATGGCTTCTATTGCTACTGCTGGGGTAGGAGATTCTACATTAACAACCACAGGGCTGCATTCTAAATTTGTTCTACATGTGGTAGACAGGTACTGTGTTCCAAGTCAGACTGTGACTTCCACCTGTGCAAAACCTCTCCCTCTTCCCGACCATATTTCTGATAGCAGAGCCACTGTCCTTTCTGTCATCACTCCAAAGTCTTTGTTTCCTCCCCTGATTTCCTTAACTAGTACTATCCCTTCTTCTACTGAGCTGTTAGGTGTCAAATCTAACATAGATCTGCGTTCCTTTCCACAGCCCTCACTCCCTCTGTATTTTATCTATCTCGTCTTAGACACTGTTGTCAGGTTTTTCCTGAAGCTTACAGTTGATCTTATGCTACTCCTATCCTAAAGACTTCAGTAGCTCCTTTCTGTGCAGTGACTGATGTACAAACTCCTCAGCTGGTCAGTCTTCAAGGCTCATCTTAAAAATGATACTTGTCTCTCTTTTAGTCCAATCTCTACCTACATTCAAACTAAGTTATTGGATTTCCCAGTATGTTCTGCAGTTTCTGCTCAAAACCACTTCACACTGCTGTATTTATTCACTTTTCAACAATAAAGCTGATATATCCTTCAAAGCCCATCTCAAAGGTGACCTCTTCTAACAAACCTTCTGATTTTTCTAATGGAAGTCATCTTTCATTCTTTCAAAGACAAATTATCGGGGGCTGGGGATATAGCTCAGCGGCACAGTGCCTGCCTGGCAAGCACAAGGTCGTGAGTTCGATTCCCGGTACCAGAAAAAAACAAAAACAACAACAAAAAAAAAGACAAATTGTCTATCATGACACTTACCTTGCCTTTTAATTGTGTGACGATTTTGAAGGCAAAATTAATGCTATTCATTTTAATCTTCTTGGCAGTGCAAGGTGGAGGGTTGGGCTCATAGCAGGTCTTCAGTGGTTGCAGATTTGAGTTTTATAAATGAATCTCCAAGGATCAGGGCTTCCAGAAGTTTAGTTCTAAACTATTTTTTACTTATCAAGTATGCCTTTACTGATTCATCTTCTATAGTTTGATTGATCTTGATGAGACATATCACTGATTTTGACAAGATGACAATAATCTGGGTGACTCTTAAAGATGTAGAGAATTAACTTGCAAGGCTAATTTCCTGAGTTTATGCTTGTTGTACATGAAATTCGATAGGGATGTTCTTCATATGGGGTAAAACATAAGCGATAGTCTTTGAAATGTGTTGGAGTATGTCTATTGTGGACATGCTACACCTTGTTAGAAGAGGGAATATTTCTGGAGGAAGATCCAATTTAAAAACCAATGATTCTAGTAGTTCATGAATAGTGAAATGTATTACAATGTGTTAAGCAGTACCTCCATCAGTTTTTGGCTGTTATGTGCTCCTTCAGATTTGCAAGCTTTTAATCTGAACACAGAGTGTAAGGTTGGCTTTTGAAGTTCTTATCTTTTGTAGGTTCTGGGTAGAAAAACTAGCCATTTTTCTGGGGCCCATGGGCTTTGGGTTTTGGTATGTAATTTGGAATTTGCAGAACCATTTTTCTTGGAGAATACAAGAACGTAGATTTACAGCGTGTATAGTTTAGCAATTATACTCAATAAATGAAAATGACATCATGTCACTTGGACTTAAGAGGCTAAAATTGCAGAAAGATGCCAGGGAAGAATGTTCATGGGGAAATTAGGGCCACTAGTCATTCGCTGTTGTGCCTGGGGACTAGATGACAGTACTGTGAGTATAAATAATGCCCAGCCATGGAAACAAGCGATACTTTTTTGGGCCCTGCATATATTAAACACCAATATTCCAGCAATAAATTCTGCAGTGCAGATTTAGCTTTCACTCATTTTCTCCCACTTTCTATTTTCTTCTCTTCCAATATAGCCTCCATTCTCTTTATTAAGATTTACTACTGCTAATTCCACATTAGAAGAGAAGGTTGTAAAGTACCCCGTTAAGAGAACAGGTTTTGAGTCAGGCAGACTGGTCTTAAGCCTGGCTCTGCCGTTTTCCAGCTGTACCCTTTGAACAAATAACAAGGCGAGGTCCCAGTTCTCTCATATGTAAAATGGGGATAATAATCACATTCATCACGTAGGATTGCACGATTACATGAAATAGTGTATAGAACTTAATTTAGCACGGTGCAAGTACTCAGTAAACAACAGCTTTTGTTACAAATAACAATCATTCTTATTGTTAGCTATGTGTCTTTACTTTGTTAATTATAAGCTATTGAGAATTACAAGTTATTGCTTTGGTCTTGCAACCGAAGGATCTACCAACCAGATGTAATGGGAATATTCCTGAAACCAGACAGAATGAAAGCACCTGCCAAAATTCATTCAAATTTAGTACATATAGAGGGTGGTAGAAGCCATACACAAATCTTTATAGAATACTTTATTGATATTTTGAGTGACTAGCTATCTCATTCATTTAACCAACATTACCTGCGCCTCTACCCTATACCAGGAATGTGCTGACACTGGGACCTGTGCCCTTATATCCTTCACAGTCCATTTTGCAAATAAAATATGAATACTCCACAGCTGTTTTCCTCAGGTAACTATGAGTAGTTATACGGTGCGGCTTGGATTTGGAGATCAAATTTAGAGTCCCCCACTGGGCTTGTATCTTTGCAGGTGAAAGAGCCTCAGTCAACAAAAATTAAAACCAGCGAGTATGGTGGCCACTGTGGAGAAGTCTGGCCCCTCTCCAGAAAGAGGCCTGGATGTTCCCTCTGCTGACCTCCTCAGAAATATGCGGCCTCCCGCTGGACAGCCCATGCTTGCATCCTCTGGGGACACAAGGCGTGGCCAAGGTGGGATGGGTGAGTGTGATTGCTGCATATGCTGGCTCCTCCTGCAAAGAAGACGGGATGGGGAAGCTTGTTTGTGGATGATCAGCCAGCTGCAGCTTCCCTGCAATAAAGCGTTAGAATTAATCACCTTCATCTGTTTTCACTTTGCTAAGCTGCTACACCAGGTACCACAAAATAAATACATTAATGAAATGTCCCACTCTAACTCTAGAGGAAGGCATTGGAAAACGGAAAAATGTCCATCTGCAGCCGCAGGGAGGGGAGGGGAGCTGGGAATAATTAGAATCTTGAAACTTCTGCAGTTGGAATAACAATAAAAAGAACAGAGATGACAATAAAATAGTTTGTTCTTGGCAGTGCTTAATTGGCCTCTTTATTTTTCTGCCTCTGAAGCTGTCTTTAGTGACACCTACTGATAAGAGCCAATCGGAACCATGGCCGAATTCCTTTGGGCTGGACCTGCCAACAAACTGCTCAGCCCTCCAGATGTTGCTGCTTTGTGAGAAATGAGAACTCAATAAACCAGGCTCACCCTTCCTCCTGGGGTGAGCGCAAAGACAGTCAGATATGGAAAATCACTGCTCCGCACCATGAACAATGCACGCAAACGAGGGGATGGGCCCGACCGTATTTGTCTTGGTGGAACAGACAGCCATGAAGCCTGATGCAAGAATTTTAGCTGGCAACCGTTCAAAATGTGACTATACATTGCAATTGCTCAACAAAAGGGGGCCCTTAGCCGGGAGAAAGCCCAAAAATAGGCTTAAAGAACTAGCTAGAGGAGCTTGTAAAAAGGGTTAAATATGTATCACACATGACTTTATGATGCTGAACGTTTCTCCACCTTCTGTGTTTTTCACATTTCATTCTTTGGTGTTATGTAATAAATCAGAAAGATGCAGCAGTAAATAGCCTCATGGCACATCCGAAGCTTCAGTGAATAATATCCAGTGAGCACTCGCCGTTCTGGAACAAAATGAACTAAAGTGAATTAGTTCCTGTCCTCCAGACCAGAGTGTCCCAATCTTTCTTAGTACAGGACACACTTGTGACCTTGCTGTGAGAAATAAATGTGTCGCCGTCTCTTCTCCCTGGGCCTGTCGCACACCTAGCTGTCTGCGAGCCTTCTGCCTCCATTTTCACCTCGTGCACGCAAACGCACCGGGAGAGCCCGGATGTAAGACCACCTCAATAGATGATGTGAGAGTATTTCTCTCCTGGTGTAACACCCAAGCAGGCCTTTTGGCTAGCTTAAATATGGTAAGGGCGATGGACAGTGGTATTAATGAGTTAAATATTTACTTATGGAGTTTAATTAGTTTCATCTCACATACATGTGTAAAAATCACATCTTACATATAATGACATATTATTTTGGACATAATATTTTGGGCTCATTCCTGACAAGAACATTTTATTTGAATTTTTCACCTGCATCTTAGAAACAGCCAAGCAGCAACAGACTCTATACTTATGTGAGCTTTTTTTTTTTTTTCAAATTGCCCAATATTGTTTTCTAGAAATGGTTGCCTGTGCTTCTATTTCATGTTTTGTATCTCAGTGTGTAATACTGTTACGGGGGAATTTTATCCCAGCCACACCTACCATTTGCATAGTATTGGACTGCAATTTTTCATAAAAATAACAATCACCCTATGATCTCCCCAATATTACTATATAAGGAAATATTGGAGTCTTGTTAAAATGATATACAGTATGTAGAGTTGTCAAATAACTCAGAATAATGGTTAAATCTGTGGCAATTCTTTTTAAAAAACTGCTCACAGAGGATGATTAATGTGTACAAGTTGGATTAATGACTTTTATTTTATTATGCAATAGGATAACTATGTTTGACAACAATTAACTGAATATTTACACAAAGAAATAATAAATGTTTGAGGATAGATAGGCTAATTTCCCCATCTGATCATTCCACATTGTATACATGAATTGAAATGTCACACTGTACCCCAAAAATATATACAATTACTATATGTCATTTGAAAATAATTTTTAAAAACTGTTCATATGAGATGACTTCCAGAAGCTTCTAAACCAGCATTCAGAAAAGCTGTTTTGGCTCAATGAATCCCCAACCAATAGTATTTGTTATTCATAGTAAACTAACTATGAAAGTATCCCCATGATATGAGGCACTTTGCAAAGGTTCAAATATAATATTGCTCATTTTTAAGATACAGTATTTGGGGAAACTGTCTCCTATTCAGGGAGACAGTGTATTCTGTGGCATCTTCTCCTTCTGCCACGTCTATCCTCCATTATCTACACATCCTAAGTCCCTGCTGAGTGGCTGGCAGAAAGGAACATTTCTCTCTGAGGATGACTTCATGCCTCACAGAGTTGGGATGTGCTAGTTAAGAAACAGGACTTAAGATTCTTGCTGCCTAAGATGGACTATAGTTTTCCTGGATAATTTTGTCACAGGACAGACATGGAGAGAGTGCAATGCACAAGCGATAATGTGTTGGTCAGGTGCTAAGTCTGCTAATTTACACGGTCAGTGTTTAGGTGAATTTCTGAGTGAAGAGTGTCTGATTTCAGGTGGGAGACTATATAAGTAGGTCATTGGGGTTGGGAAAAGTATTATCTCCTTTTTGTTTTAAGTCTGGAGGACTCTGCAGAGGAAGAGAAATTTTTAGGCGTTTAATAAAGAGAGTCAGGTTGGAGGGATCATTGTAGAGCACGTCTCATAGGAGCCACTGTATATAAGAGACAGGAAAAGTTCAAAGGGATCAATAAGGAGGTTGGCTAAAATGCAGCAGAGGCTGTGAAGAAAGACAGTTGATACATCAGAGATGGTGTTAGGCAGCACTTAATAGAAAGAGCAATGGGAAAATGTGTTGGATCAGAAAAGCAGGGAAAATAAGTTTATAATGATAGGTAAGAGGGATGGTTATTTAAATAGAAAATGGCATTGACTGAAAGGGAGTGCAGAGGGAGTCCATTGGAAAGTAGAGAACAATTTGGATGCAAATGGTGAGCTAAGGCATCAAGGATTAAGACTAAAGTTTGACTTGGGAGAGATGTTAGCACTTATAAAAATTACATCGAAGCTTTCACAAATGGGTGACTGGGTTCATTTCAATTAATTTATTGAATTAAATTGGATCTATTGATAAGTGCTTTGGAGATTAAATGCTGAAGATTAGATAAAATCAGGCACGGGCTGTTAATCATTTTATTATTCATAAAATACTGAGGTTTAACATATTTATTTGGTATGTCCTTTTTGTATTTCAAACTCTATACTATAAATAAAAAGCTCTAATATCATTTTGGAGTCTACTATTTATATTCCTGATCACTATGTGTAGGTAACTTTCTTCTCCTTACACTTGGATTTTCCATATCTCTGTGTGTTAGAGGGATCGTACTAAGTAAGTCTTGGGGATTCAGCTCACCTTACTTTCCCACTCATACAAAGCTAGTTCCATATCTGGTTTGTGTTATATCACCTATGTTGAGTGCTTACTGTATGTCAAAGAATTTGCCCACATTAGGTATCACAGACTCCTCACTGCTACTGCAGAAGGTAAAGTCTGATACCAGACAGAAGGAAACCCAGGCACAGAGAGGTTGGGCAGCTTGTCCAAGGTTACACCAAAATTTCCTGCACTGGTGGGTGGAACCAGGAAAGCAGTATTTCACAGTGGATTTTCTCCAATTTTCCCCTAACTTGTTTTAGTAATTTATATGTTGATAAAAGCTGAAATTTTGAAATAAGGGCTCACTCGGTGAAATAATAATTAACCTTTTGTAGTTAAGGAAAAATCCTAAAAAGTAGAAACATTTACTTCTAATTACACATATTTTGGTACTGTTATTTTATGCAACAGGTTCTATTTTTAGAGTTGGTTTGATGAGAGGAAAAAACCCAGATCTGGCCTAAGACTGAACTGGTTTCTAATCCTGCCACATCCCTGACCAGGTTTGTAACACTACAGAAGTCATTCAGCCTCCAAACTTCTACTTATAAAATCTGGATAATAACATTCACCTTAAAAGACTGCGAATTAAAGTAAAGAGATCAGTTGAAAGACAAACAAGAACATAATGCCAGAGATTAAAAGATGTGCTAAGTATAGACAAGCAACACGATGTAATGAATTATGGGTTCTAAACCTGGATGATGAGAAAGATGTTTGTGTCTGTAGCAGAAATAGAGAAATCAAGTGGAACTGATAACATATTGAGAAACTATGTAGGTGGAACTGGCTACCAAGTTTTGAAAAGATGTTAGAACTTCGTAAGTGTAGAGATAATGTAGGCCTATTGAATGGATGATATTTCTTTTCTTTTTTTTTTTTCTTGTACTGGGAATCAAACTCACGACCTTGCACTTGCCAGGCAGGCACTGTACCACTGAGCTAAATCCCCAGCCCCTCTGAATGCCTGAGCATCATCAAATCCCAGGCAGCCAACTCACTAGGGAGCCTTCTTGAACAGGGGGCTCAGTGGCTGTCCTCAAAAGTGTATGTTTTTGCATCTTAGAGCCTGTAATGCATGGGGTCTTGCTGATTCCTGAGATGTCTTCAAGTCATTTACCTATTGAACTAATGCAGTTTTTTTGCAGTGCCAGTCTTCCCAGCAATCACATTCTCCTCTACCCAAACTTTACACACACTTTCTTTCTGGTCAACCTTCACATCAATATCCATGCAAGTTAGGCTGCTTTGAAATTTCCTCCAGCAGATCAGTTGGTCTGCCACTTTACAAATTCAGTGTTAAACAATGCCTTAGGACACGGCCAAAATGTAGACAAATTCTTTGCCAAAATGGCGCACAGGTAGCCTCTAGTCCAGTGAGTTGTAGCAGAGCAGCAGCAAGTTCATTTGAGGACAGTGGGTAAAACAAGAAAAAAATAAGGATGAGACAGAGGAAGCAACTTAAAAAGATGGATGCCCAATAATTTAGGAGTTCCACAAGGTATGGTGCTGAAGGTTCGTGGAGGGTGGGAACTGGAGCAACAGGCAAAAGAATGTATCAGACTAACCTTCATAGTGGGTGAAGGAGGAGGACTTGGCAGTGAAAGATCACCCAGGGAGAAGGGTGTAGGCGCAGGCGTGATGGAAGCAGAGCTCACCAACAAGCAGAGCATGCCTCTGGGAAAGGGAGGCAGTGTGACTTGTCCTCATATTTCTGTTGGAAGTTTAAAATCAATTTTCTCCTGTAAACTTATCTCTCCAGGTACTAAATCTTTCTATAAACAGCATTCTTCATCCAAGGCACAGAAAATGGGAAAAGGAGTAATAGTTGTATATACTACTACAAAATTTTGCTCAGTAGCTAACTGGGTACATGATTGACAGTCACTCTCAAATAACTTTTTCTGGAAGCTAGGGTAAGAAGTTGTTTCAAGATTTATCTACTAGATGCTCTCCCTGGGGCTAAAATTTTAGAAAAAAATAGAAAAATATAATTATCAAAGTTCTGGTAAGACTTGGAGACAGGCTAAATATAAAGAATAAAAATACAGAGACATACATGATAATTTCAAGGTTATGAGTTTAGAGAATGGAAACTTGAAGGGTATCAATGAATGTAATAGGAAAAGTAAAAGAACGTGGTGTCTGAGAAGTAGGAAGATTTTTCTAAAGATGATTAGGAATTTTTGAGGCCATCTCCTTTGACAACAAAACTAGATGTTTCAGCAGTCTAATTTGTTCAACAGTATAATTTGAATGACACGTTCACATTCTTTGCCTCATATCTGCATGCTCTCTGTGCTCTCATTTTATATTTTCTGGTCAGGTTACATTTTATAGTGAATATTTCCTAAGCATTTGTATTTATGGGATGGATGATTTACATATTATCTTAAAATATACAGATATTTGTGTCTTCATGTCTAATCTGTAGAAAAATAGTTTCTTACAAGATTGGAGAGAAACTTGGGCTATTGCTTCACACCAGAGTGATAGCTCAAACATTCTTGACAGGATTTAAATTTGAAGCATGTGCAAGAATAGTAATATTTAATTTATAGTACCATTGTGAGAATTAAATGAAATAATACACAGAGTGCTAAGCACAGGGCCTGGTATATAGTGATCAATAAGTGGATGAGGAAAATGGAGATGATGATTGTGATGATAGTAAGTTTGCAAGGATTTGAAGAATAGACATTGGTGTATGTTCTTTGTGCAAAAGAAAAAGATGGAAAAATTGCTGTCAGGGAGAACCGAGGCAGATCTTCCCTTTGGAAAAAGAAAAGTCTCATGACTTCAGTAGAGGAAGTCAGTATTCCTGGAGAGAAGAGGAAAACGCAGGATATTGGGATGGTGGTAGCAGCAGCTTGGGGAGATACAGCCTCTGAGGGAAATTCGAGTGACAAGGGTATATGCTCACTGAGGACAAAAGGACCCTAAGGACCCTGTATACTACCTTTAGTGAGTGATACTAGGCTAGTACCTTAAAATTCTGCCCTTGGTCTAGATTCAGTGATTTGAAACCAACTTAATGTGTTGAGATACTTTAAAAATATCATAATTACAAATATAGAACTAGTTGAAAAGTCATCCAAATTAAAAAAATAAACTTGTAAAGGAAGGTATGTATTTTGGGGTCCAATATGAGGAATTCATGGTTTTAACATTCAAAACTATTTAGTCCTAGTACAGTTAGGAGTGCCTTGGCTTTATTCCATTTGCATATATTTGCTGGTATTGGAAATCTCTATACTCCACAACCATCCAAGCTCCCATGTGTGGCTTAACTCTTCAGAACCCGAGGCAAATGGAAACCGACTCTGCACTCTTGCAGCCTGGAAAAAGTTTCCATTGGCTGCGTTGATTTCCCAAACATCCAAAGCTTCCTGAGAGTCAAACCCGGGGGATGGGTTCCTTCAAGGTCAGTCATTACATTTCATTCCAAACATTTTCTTGTTCTTGAAAAGGACCAGGCAAAGGGAGGGGCCTCTGATCTGCAGCGTCTTTTCCTTTGGCCCAGGCACCCATCTCCCCACCAGTTTGACTCCTGCTGTGTAACCCTAAAGACAAGGATGATGGATCTCTTTTGGGAACACAATGCAGTTTGCTTGGAAAAACATCCACTTTAGACAAAAAAACAGCCCGAGTGGGGCCTTGGCTGGTCTCCTGGTGTTACGCTCAGGCGCACGTCTCCAGCGCTTGGCAGCAAAAGTTCTCTGGTTGCACAAAACAGCAGACCACCCTCTGGGAATATCCATCCCCTGTCCTTGGTGTTCAGAAACATAACTTGGAAGTTGCTGGGCCAAAAACTAGATTCAAGTTTGACTCCTGAAACCTCTGTTTCTCTGTATTGCAGTGGACACCTTTCTTTGTTTTCTTTAACCTACTAATCTCCAGGGGTGAGAATTCTGAGGGAGACATGGAACCAAGGCTAGGGCAACACAGTTCTATTATGTTGAAAGATCTGTCCATTCAGCCACGTGGCCTTTGCTGAGCTCACATTGGAAATCGTCTATACTCTGAACCACTGCTCCCCTTCACTTCTGTTGCTGATATAGTTATCAGATTCCTTCTAGAACTTTCTTTCCTCATATGTGTGCCTTCCTGTCCCTTCTAGCCTGTAACTTTCGCATGGGCATATGTACACTATGCCTTATTTAACTTTATTTTTCCCACAAGTGTTGTGCGTGTGTGTGGCCGATGTATTCCCATATAACCTCTGATTTGGGGAAGTTTATTTTATTCAAATATTTACTGAACACTTACTACTGAAGATAAGCTAATACTTTTGATCATTGTTCTGTGTACTCTATGCTTCATTGTATCACACAGGGATAGCTATTATTTTATCCTCTTTTTATAGATGAAGAAAGCCAGGCATAGGGAGTATATGCAACGTTCCAAAGGTCCTACAGCTTGGAAGTGCTGAACCGCTATTCCAAACCACTCAAGACCAGAGCTGTGCTCTTAACTCGTAGGCCACACTGCAACTGGGTGTTGCCTCCTGAAATAGGATTAGGAAAGCAAAGATGAAAAACAGATGGCCCTTGCATGGAGCACTTCACATTCTGCTGGAAAAGACAGACTTGCTTGTCAAAACTACAGGACTTGGGCTAGTGATGGGACTGTACAGACAGGGCAGCGACACTGAGAAAGGTGCCCTCAGGTCACATGATCCTCAGGAGGCATCGAAGGTGGATATAGATTTCCTTTATTGGTTAGCACTTGTTTCAATGTCAAAAATAGCTCTTAGTAAGAAGGATAAGTAGGTTTCATAGAGCATCTTCTTCTCCTTCTTCTTCTTCTTCTTCTTCTTCTTCTTCTTCTTCTTCTTCTTCTTCTTCTTCTTCTTCTTCTTCTTCTTCTTTTTCTTTTTGTCATTTTGAGACAGGGTCTCACTATGTGGTTCAAGCTGGCCTTGAACTCACTATGTAGCCCAGGCTGGTCTCCAAATTACAGCGATCCTCCTGCCTCAGCCTCCCAAGTGCTGGCATGTGCCACTATGTCCGGCTTAACTCACCTCTTTTTCTGCAAAAGAAAAACCTGAAATAAAGAATTGAAGGGATTCATTCAGTATTCACAACTAGTTAACTGGTATACGAGGTAAGACAGAGAAGGTTGTCAGACCTCTGTAGCAAATTTGAATTTTCCTCAGTGGAAGAAAAAACAGCCAGAAAACAAAAACAAATACATTAAAGGGGATATGACCACACCCTTAAAAGACCATTATGTGCTAAAGGAAATATCAGTGAGGAAACAAAAGTTCTAGAACCACGCATGTTAGATTGACATCTCTTAACTTTGGCAAAAAGCAGAAAACATACAATTTTCCCTTTCATGCTTATTTTCCTGCCTATCCCCCCAAACTCCCCTTTCCCAGTTTGTGCAGACACTGCCATAAGAGAATCGTGAAGTGATTGGGTTTGGTTCTGTGTCCTGAACCCCAAATAGGACCTCACTGACTGCTAGTTTTCTATGGGAATACAAATGCAAGTATTTACTGTACAGTCACACGTTTATCTCAGGCTTTTATTGTATTTCCACTAGAGCAGATGCTATTTGGATAGGTAAGGTATTGCAAAACCAGGTAGCTCTCGTTGTGATTTTAGTTTGAACCACTTGGGAGAGCTTCCTTAATCTTCTCTATGCTCCAGGTTAACTTTGACCTCCCTCTTGTTTTACTATTATTCTCTCTACCTGGATACCCCACCACCCTGACCTTTAATTCTTTGCTCCTTTAAACGTATAGTAGGATTTCTCTCTCCTCCATAAAGTGTATCTGAGCCAGAGTTCCTACAGTGAATTTCATGGAACAAGTTCCCTGGAGAGTTTCCTGAAAGCTGCGTTCCACAGCCTTCCCTAACACAGAATTTATGATCTATACCTCAAAGTTTAGTAGTCAATCATTTCTATCTATGTAAGAAATGATTAAATGTCTATCATGGACTAAGTATACACAGTGCTGAACACTGAGTTGTAACTTTTCCCCTCTCCTAAGCCTTGTGTCTTTCCACAGATGTTGCGCTGAAAACCAAGTGTGGGTTCTATCACAGTGTTAACACCATTATTAATATAGCATAGTGGTACAAGCACCTGTCTGGCAAATGCAAGGTCCTGAGTTTGATTCCCAGTACATAGAAAAGCATAAACTGCTGAAAAAATAATGAATGTTAGATAAATGATTTGAGTTGGCTTGCTGGTAAACTAAGAGAATGTGCCTTAATTTTATCAATGAAATTGCTTTCATTTCATTCTGAAGAAACCCCTCTGCAAGAATGCATATTTTTGACCCAATTTTGTGGTATTTCTAATAACAAAGCCTTTTGCAGAGAGTCTGAAATGTATCTATTTATTGTGACTGGCTCAAATGGCAATGTGCAACATAAGAAAAATATAAATGCTCTGAGTTGGGAATGTCTACCAGAATAAATAAAAGACAACAAAGTAAAACCACAATTATTCCCAGGCCATTCTTCACTGTAGAAATCCATCCTCAGTCACTCAATTTGATGTCTAGCCCCAACCCTATATGCTCAAGTTGAATTCATGAATGAATTCAGATTGAGCTCATTAAATTTATCAGTAGGTGAAAATACTGGTTCTCACCTGAACATCCTTGACTAAAAATCATCTTATAGTGAAGACAACGTAAAAGAATTTACAGTGAACCGTGCTATTCCCCCATCACTGGAGTATCTACCTAGAAATCAGATTGGCACTTAGTGATGAATACCATCTGTCCGGCATTCCTTGCTCGGGGGCTGGGTGTCAGGAAAGAAGGATTTATTATATCCTAAAACAGCCATGAACAAACTCTGGGGAAAGATGTGGTAAAGACAGCACTTAGGGCATTTGGTGAGAATATCCCAGATATTCTTTAAGGGACTTGTCAAATACTAAATTCAGTGAGACAGA
This sequence comes from Chinchilla lanigera, assembly GCF_000276665.1. Taxonomy (NCBI): domain Eukaryota; kingdom Metazoa; phylum Chordata; class Mammalia; order Rodentia; family Chinchillidae; genus Chinchilla; species Chinchilla lanigera. Next base: position 9,564,609 of record NW_004955409.1, read on the forward strand.
AGGTTTTTATGATTTTCCTCTGCGTCCTTAAGTGCAATGTGAGAGTTGGGTTACTGGAGTTAATGCTACCAAACTTGAATGCTTGGATGCAGCTCTGTCTCTAAGTATTTGTCAGGGGGGAAAATACTGAAGCTTGGCATTAACTCCACGTACAAGTCATGGGAGAATAAACTATTCCTCAATCACGCTACTGAAGAACTCTATAAAAGATCTTTCAAGCTGGTATCAAAAGTAGGAATTCCAACCACTGGAGAATTGTTGCAAAATCTTCATTCAGTACATCTTAAATTTGGCATGTCCCTCATCATGGCCGTTTGGAATGTGTCCCTTAGCACATTATAAATGGTCCTCTACTATCAGAGGATGGTGCCTGTTGTTTCTTGTTATTGTTGAGTGCAGAACTGAAAACAAAAATGGTTCTAAATTTCACATATGTACTAGACAAGAGAGTTGCCTTTTGGGCAGTGGGTCCAGTCATAGGAGAATGTACTGCTAAGAATGGAGCTTGGACGGGCATGGTTTACCAGCTCAGAGAGACGTGGGATGGAATATTCCTCCTTTCCGGTCCTTGTCATCTGAAGTACCCTGGATTTTTTTTCCCCCCAGCAAAGATAATTGCTGCAAGGATAACACTAGCCCTTGGCAAAAACTTCCTAGTCTGCTGGCCCTGCGGGCAGAGGAAAGGAAATAATAAGAGATAGTGCACATTTCCACAGGGTCTTTTCTTCTCCTGCATAAATCCAGTGAGAACAGATCATCAGAGTTACAGTGGAGCATAAATTATTTCCCCAAGTTCTGGCCCTTCATCTGTCCACCCAATTCAGGTAACACCTGACAAGTTGTTAAAATACGCATTCCTAGGACCCACGTGAAACCTTCAGCATCAGAATCTCTGGGAGCAGAGCTGGAGAACCTGTATCGTAACAGACTTCACAAGGAATTTTTTTTTTTAATTTTAAGAAATAAAAGAAGGAAAACATATTAACAAACAGACATCCATTTACAAAATAGCATAAGAACAATACAAACAAAACAGAGTTACAAAATTGGGGGAAATTAACAATGGTTGTTGTACTACTTACTGATATCTTCAAAGTGATTTCTCAAGAAAACAAATAGAGACATGCAAGATTGATCAAATAAGTAATCATTAACTCGCAAGGGATTTTTATGTACCCTGAACTTCTGCCTTGTCACTGCGATTGTTTAGGTTGAGGAGGAGACCACAGAGGGGATGAAATGGGGTTGGTGCAAGACATGAGGCTTGGATGCATTGGACCGGTGAGTCTGTGGTCATGAATGTGGGATGGGAGAGTAGCTGGAGAGTAGAGACACAGAATGGTGACCCGCATATATACTTTGTATGGATCGCACAGCATTTAAGTTTTAAAACTAAAAATACCTTTATACGGCCCATGTCCTCTTCAGCCCTCCTCGTCCATCTCTTCCCCTTCCCTCTGAAGGCACACGCTCTCTCCCTCCGAGAAGGGTGTCAGGTCTTACATTCATTTCCTATCGTCTCCTTGTTTTTAAATGATGAAAAATGAACTTGTTTGTAAAAGTTGGTCTGCAGGAAGATGAACAGGCTTCTCTCGTGGTTTTGTCTTTAAAGTTACCTTTGTCTTTTCAGCTTGCTGGAGGGCACCAGTGAAATAGTACCTGGCAAAGTATACTAATGCAATGCATGCCTCCATAAATAATTTTTGCATGGAAAAAGATGATTTGTTTTAAAGCTGTTTTCTCTTACTCTTCCCCACCCCCACCTTCCTACATTTCCATATTTTCCTCATCACTAAGTGCCGAGGGTTTCTATGATCTGGATCCTTCATTCACCTGCTTTAGGAGGAACAGGTGCAGCCCAGATTTCCTCTCTCTCTCTCTCTCTCTCTCTCTCTCTCACACACACACACACATACACACACACACACACACACACACTGTTACAAATTCTTTGTGAAATAAGGCACAGCTTTCAGGTGGGAGAGGCCTTTCTAGACCGCTGATGCTTGAATGTTTTCATGTACACATCTTAATTGGTGGCAAATCTGTTTGTCTGTTGTGTTTGTCAAGTGAATGTAAACTGTAGTCCATTAGGCCTCGAGATGCGTCTACTAAAGATTTTCAGATGTTTCTTATTTCCTCAGCTAAGAGCTGGATTTGAACCAGAGCTCAGGGTGAAAGGGCAATGTGTAATATAGGGAGACACGGAGTTCGACATATGAAATAAAATAATGTAATGTTTTTAATATTTAAGATGAAAAACGCAGCAATAAAACACTGTGGAAGGAGGAAAACATGAATACCTGTATATTTTAATTTTAAATGCCTGCAGATGTTGAATTTTAATCAGAGCATGTCAGATTCTGACTCTGACAAAGGCAAAAATGTGAGATCTGTTTTCTTGAATTGCTTCCACATTTTATGTTTCAGATTTTTATTGCATCTAGCACTGCATCATCATATATTTATGTAAAGTGCCAGCATCCATTGCCGCAGCCTGGGCGTGATGGCTAACATATAGAACCTCAAGAAGGACTCCTCTTTCTGTGGCACAGATTCTCTCTGCGACCTTGTAGGAAGGAGGCATTTAACCCCTCTCTGCTTCAGGTTCTTTGTCACAAAACAGAAACCACCACTCTTGCTTCCTCTTGAGCACCTTGGGTGTGATGAGGTTCATCTGAAACAGCAGCCGAGAAACGTGCTGTTAGGCAGCTGTCTCACCATTGTGTGGCCATTGCAATGTACGTGTGCGCCAACCCGGATGACATCGGCCAATCACTTCACAGGACCTCTTGACACAATCAAGAGATGCGATAAGGAGGAGGTGGGTGAGGCTGTTGCTGGCGTGACGCAGCACAATTTTATAGTAAACATTTTATACAAGTAGAAGAAGCACACTTTAAAACAACGCCTAAATGTACAGTACAGTGGATGAACACCCAGTAAGAGAGCTGCTGATTGTCATGAAGTACTGTGTACTCTACCCAGTTGTCTGTGCTGTGTTTTTATACAGCTTACAGCACAGTAGGTTTGTTAACACCAGCTCTGCCACAGCGCATGAGCATGGTGTGGTGTTGCGTTGTTCTAATGGATCTGACATCACTGGATAACAGGAATTGCTCAGCTCCGTTATAATCTCCTGGAATCACCTCATGTAGTCGGCCCGCCCTTGACAGGATTGTCATCACGCGGTGCATGACTGTAAGTCCATGCGTGTATATGTTAACCCAGAGAGACTGAAAGAGAAAAAAAAACTGCTGCGAACGGGGCAAATAAGTTTCATCGAGTAAAAACTAAACAGACACTTGAAAATCTCAAGTTCAGTTACTTTTAAAACGTATACATGTTCAGGAGAGTTTCTATTTTTCTGAGACTTCTTTTTTTTTTACATATTTCTAAAACAGTGTGAAAGCAAAAACCTTAAACTTTCATTGAAATTCTACTGCTGAAAACAATGGATATATATATATAATCTAAATTCCCACATTATATTTTTATTTTTCTCTGAACTTTTTTTGGAAGAAGGGGAGTACTGGGGAATTGAACCCAGGGTCCTTTCACTGAGCTACATGCCCAGCCATTTTTTATACTTTTGGAAAGAGGGTTTTGCTAAGTCATTATATCCTCCAGGCTTGGCTTAAACTCACAGTCCTTCTACCTCCACCTCCCGGAGTGCTGTGATGACAGGCAAGCACCACCACACCTGGCTCTCTGAACATTCTGAATGTTAAGGCAAAAGGTAAGGATGGATGGAAGGTCTTCAGTACAAAGTCAATCTTCATCTTGATGCTTCTTTTCTTGCACATTTCCTCAAAGACCCTTAGCTATTAGGGTCTGTTTTACCTAGTTTTATGGTGCTGGAAAGAAGACCACAGACTCGGTCATTTCTAATGAGCACACATTTGCTGGCTCGTGGTCCTGGAGGCCAAGAAGTACGAAGTCGAAGGCCAGCATCTGATGGTGAGGGCCTTCTTGCTGTGTCACCACAGAAAGGAGGGAAAAGGAAGAAGGGAGGAGAGAGACCCTCCCAAAAGTCATTGGCTCATTCATGAGGGTAGAGGCCTAGTGGCCTGGCGGCCCCTTATATATAAGTCCCATTCTTCATACTATTATAACAACAGCTAAATACCAAAGTAAGTTTAGGAGGGGCAAACATTTAAACCACAGCAGGGTTTTTGAAACTAAATGAGAGTATATCCTTGGCTTTCTTAAATTTCTCCTCTTTCTGCCTCTTTTCCACTCTGAGGTCCTCATTCTGCTTTCTAAGGGAATCTGTGAATTATTGGAAACAGCCAAGACACTTTTAAGAACAGTGAAGCTTAGTATTAAATGTTGAGTTATCTGTGATTTAGCCCATTTCCTCTCTCTGTGTGTGGCTGATGGTTCACTCATTCATTCATTCCTGGGGATTGAACCCAGGGCCTTGTGCATGCTAGGAAAACTACCACAGAATTACGTGCCCCTATTTTCAAATGATCAGGTAAGTCTGGTATATAATGTTTAGGGGAAAAGGAAAGAAGTAGTAGTTCACATCCAGAATAATGTGATATAAAATGGAGATGACACATTTAGAAATTAAGACAATCTATCCACTGAACAGATGTAGTACAACAGGACTCATTACCAACAGCGAAGGGCAAATTACAAGAGTATCTATCCAATCCACTCCCTCTACCAAATCACCAATAGATTTATATTTTTTTTTGCTCCACATATTTTTGTTTTCATTTTTAAGCAGTCTCAGTTATTTGACTCTTCAGGGAGTCTACTATATTATAGGAGAGTATATTGTCACCAGAAATGCTCCTTGGGATTATTTCAGGGCAAAGTGGTCTCCCGGGGTGAGAAATGAATCACACTTCCCAGGGAGCCCGAAGCACATCACTTGTGGGTCTCTTGGTCCCTAGATGCTCCTAGAAGTCCGAGCGAGAGAATCATAGTGTGGAGAGACAGTTGAGGTGATGGGAAACACAGAAAAACATTCGTAGGTATTGTGGGTAGCAGATTCAAAAGGGAAAGTGATGTGTCTACATAAGAACTCTAGATATTTACCTGTGAAGTGTGTGAAACCTCCTGTCCTCCATCAGAAAACATACAGGACAGATGCACACTATTCTTCAAGACCTCTGGAGTTGAGTATCACCATGGGCTGGGGTTATTTGTTGATAATGATGACGGCACACACCCAGTCAGACTCATTCATCAGATGCTGTGCATACATCCAGGTTCTCCTCCTGTCTCCATCTCCGGCTTTGATTCATCTCATACAAATTTAATTTCTCTTTTATCTCTATGCTTCGTACTTCCATTCTTGTGACTCTCAAAGATGAAGAATCTATAGCTGGAAGGGACTTTAGAGATATGTACTATTAACTCTCAACTCCACCTAATTAATTCTTCTTCATTCACGCACTTATGGGATAATGGCTCTAGTCACTGGGGCATAGTACAGTAAGGAAAAACTACACGAAGATGGGTGCTAATAGAACTTCTGTCAGCCAGCCCTTAAGTCTATCCTTTGGATTATCCTTCTCCAGCACACCCTCTGTTTCCCTACATGATCTATTCAACCCTTTCATTGCTTTTCCCAGAATTCGTTGCCATGCAGTTATTTTCAGGAGGTTGAAAAAATAACTCTTGGTAGTTTGAAGGTAGGAGGTAGAGGCTCATTATGTTATTAGCTTCATCATTTTCCAGGTGAGAAACAACCAGATTAAAGGGGTCATGGGACTTGCAAGGTGCACAGCTCTATGCCTAGAGTAGAACCTAGGTGAGCAGACTCTCTTGTCAATCTTCTGTCTGGTAGGCAATCAAAATCTGTGTTCCATTTTAACAACTGGATGGATGCTATCAAAGGAAATAACGTCCAACCCCTCCCAATCAGATGTTCCTTTTGAAAATAGATCTGACTCTACACTCAGGTTGAAGGGCATGAGGGTGAAAATGTTGGTTTGTTCCTTTATTACTTTTAGGAGTCTTTTCAACTGTGGGAACTGCGGTGTGTCCTCAGTCTGCCTGCAAGCATCAGATATGCCCCAACAGACAGGACCCACTTCCCGCTCACTGGACAGCGGAGGACAGCCATAGTCCTTTGCTGGAGCAGTAGCACTGGGACTCCCTCCTTTGGCCTCAGCCTTTCAGGTAACCACTGGCCGAGGGTATGAGAGCCCACTTGCTCTGCCCTGCCTGTCTGATCCCATTTGATTCTTCAGCACCAGGCTTTTGGCTTTAAGGGACATTCTTCCTGGGGAGCAGGCAGAGACTCCACCTCCATGACCCTTTTGTAATTCTTCCAGTTTCAACAGGGGGCTTCTAAAGGGAGGAACAATGATGCTGCTTGCGTGTGGTCTGGGAAATGGGCAGGCTGTCGTTTATGCACCCCTCTTTGTAAGCCAGGATGCAATATTCCAGGTTTATGCCATGTGTGAAAAATAGTGAAACAAAATATTTAACGTTCAATTTAGGAAATAAAGTGGGATTGTAGTATAGTTGAATTCCCCCTTGTTTCTTTCCTGCCCTATCCTCATCCTTGCTCCCTAAGAAATCACTACCCTAAACTCAGTGTTTGCTCCTCCTGTATGTACCCTTATATTATCAGCATATATATTTCATTCTTGAAAGCTATATGGTGATTTCATTGCAAAGTTGAACAAATGCCATCCCATTACCTGTGTCCACCTGAAATTTGATGTTTTCCTTCAATATCTTGTTTGTGAGATTTCCTCATGTTGAAATATATAATATTTAATGTTCAATTGATCTGGGAAATGTACTTAACAGTTCTTAATATATATAATGTTCTTAATGTGCATATAATATATAATATTATATATATAACAGTTCTTAATAATATATAATGTTCAATTGATCTGGGAAATGTACTTAACAGTTCTTCTGTTGATGAACACTTATGTTGCTCCCATGTCTTTTGCCACCACAAAAATGAACATTCTTATCCACATCTTGCATCCGTGCATGAGCTTTTCTCTGGCATATACACTTAAAAATGAAATTCCTGAATTAATTTCCATTTTTTTGACTCAAGACCAAATAAAAAGTTCTTTTGAAGGGATGTCACAGCTTTTCCTTAAGTTAAAATATTCGATTAAGCCCCAATTTTGCCACCCCACCACTTTTCTAATGAGTTTTAGTTGCTTTTGTTGTTGTCATTTGGTTTGGTTTGTTTTTTGAGACAGAGTCTCACTGTCTGTTCCGGGCTAGCCTTGAACTCATGGCGATCCTCCTGCCTCAGTCTCCAAATGCAGGGATTACAGATATGTGCCACTAACACCTTGCTTTGATGAGTTTTAATAGTTGTTAAGGATTTTGGAGCGCTTGAAGGAAGAGGGCAGCTGGGAGGTCAGTCTGCTTGCAATCAACAGGAGACCCAAATGTGGACAATGAGGCACCACATAGTCCTTTATCCTTCACACCTGGATGATCCTTGCAAGTCTCCCGCCCCCAATCCATCCTTCCAGATCAATCTTCCAAAAACCTGTGTGTGTGTTTGCGGTGGGGTGTGGTGATACCGGAGACTGGGGACTAAAATGCAGAAATGCTGAGAAACATCCCCACACCTTTCATTTTAAATTTTAAAATAGAATCTCACTAAGTTGCCCAGGTAGGCCTTGAACTTGTGATCCTGCTGCCATAGCCTACTGAGTAGCTAGGATTACAGATGTACAAACCACACCCAGCTCTAAGATCCCCTTAAATGTGTTCCTAAGACACCGGGAAATTCTGTATTGACATCTTCCCTAATTAGACCTTAACCAGTTTTTGTCTTACTTTCTAGGCCTCTCCTAAAATAAAACAAAAGATTTTGTGAAAAAAGAAATGTTTCTTGATCCCAAATAATTCTTTTATATCCTGAATTTATTTTTTTTAACAAATTTCCTCTCCTTTTCAATTACCCAAATTCTATGTTTTGAAAGATGAATTTGTACTCCATCATTTGTACACAACCTCCTCTTACTGCCCCCACGATGGCTGTGACATCTTGTGACATGGCTTGTGACCCAGCATGGCTCCCTTAGGAAATGTGCTATTTGATGAGGCAGTAATTTCTTTGTTTCTTGAAATATCAATGCTGAAGTAGTTAAAGGGATTCTCTCATGGAATGAGATGATGGATTTTAAAAAAAATGTCAAGTTTCTTTCAATGTTAAAATAATCATTTCTATAATCTTTTCGTGGATGGTTTGAATTCTAATTTCAATTTTATATTTTTATTTAATTTTGTGAAATTGTTAATCACCTTCACAAAACTGGTCAATGATGAAGAAATTTTATGAATATGATGTTACAATCTGAAGTTTTGTAACCTCAAAGATGATACTGAATATGTTCAGAAGCAAAACTAAAATTATTGCCTTCACTTATATGTTTTATTTTTATAATTTTAACATATCTGGCAGAGTTATTTTCCAAAGGTGGTTGCAATAATATTTTCCATTCCACACATTTTTCTCAAAGCTTACCGTCTAAGAAATACAAAGTCAGCCGGGGTTATAGCTCAGCGGCACAGCACCTGCCTGGCAAGCACAGTCCTGTGTTCGATTTCCAGTACCAAAACAGAAAAAAACAAAACAAAACCAAAGAAATGCAAAGTCTATGATCTTCCTCCTTGGAAGTTGGTCTGGGGGGCTATACGACAGCTCTAATCACAGAAGAAATGAACCTAGTTAGATTCCAAATATCACATTATTCCACCTTATTTTCTCAGTTGTCTTGTACCTTGCATGTAGCAGCCATTCTCTGAGGAACCCCAAATTAGCCCAGGTGGAAAGACCCTCAGAGAAAAGTCATGAAGCAAAAACCCAGATAGTTACCAGGGTCCACTGCCAAAGATGTGAATGAATACACCTTCAAATGCTTCTAGCCCCAGCTATTGACCCTATCCTGCAGATCTTTCCAGCTGCAGCCCCAGACTTTGTGGAGTAGAGACACACCATTGCTTCTAGGCTTTGCTTGAATTTCTGACCCACAGGATCTGTGGGCATTTTATGTGCATTGTTTCTATTGCTAAACTGGAGGATGGCTTGTTAAGACAGTCACAGAAGATGGGACAGAAGCTACTCTGCAGAATCCCTTGAGGAATTTCTATTGAAACCTCGGGTCTAGATAAATCAACATGATGAAGGTGTGTCTGAATTTCTACCTGTGTCTTAGTTTTTATAGAACACATACTTATTTCAGCATCTTCCTTGCAACAGAATTATAGGAATGTCCCATCAGATGTACTTGCTGTTTCAAAGAATGCAGTTTCCTTACTTCTTCATCAGGTTCTATCAAGCAAAATGGTTAACAGAAAAAAGTTGGTTTGAAAACCATCACTTCTATGTTAATATTACCCTCTTCAAAGTAGAGGAGTAAGGGTTTCTTTTTGTCAAGGAGCTTTTAATAGACCAAGTATCAGCTGCTGTTTCATTTTGTTTGAGTATCTTGTGACAAAGCACTTCTGAATGCTCTTGTACAACATGGAGTTTTCCTTTGGCTGACCAAGAGTACACTATGCTATTATATAATTACTTTTTGAGGACAAAAATAAAGGGTGAGAAGATGGCATCATATGCCTGGTGTTCTTTCCTAAATCACTCATGGCTTTCACCATATTTGATCCTCTGTCAGTGATAATTACATGATCATTTTCTCAGTTGATTGTTTCACTCTATAAATATTTCTTTAATCAAACTCATTAGGTCAGAGTGTGACACCCAGAAATCTCTTGGAAGCAGAGTAAGGCAGAAACAGAATTAGATTTATCATTAATTTCTGGGTCTGTCAAACCTAAGAAAGACTTCTGGCTCTGTCTGCATGTCCTAAGCTTATTTACAAAAACATGGAAGAACCACATTTTGGATTACTGACCTTTTTGTGTACAGTAGAGATTTAGTACAAAAAACACATTTTCTTCCTGTTTTCTAGGAGGAACTTTCAGCTCTTAAGATGCATAACTCAAGCAAATTTCCATATTCAGCTACCTTCAACTATTAAAAATGTTTGGTAAGGTCTGTAAAAAATATTTTTCCTTAAAAATACAGCAACAAATAATAACTGTCTTCTTGAAGCATTTTTAAAAATAGTTTAGTCAGTGAAAGTTGTATTATTTCTCTTTGTGTCAAAAGGTACAACTTATTTTTCACTAATACTTTCTTTTCATATTATTCTGTTCATTTGACTTCAGATCAAAGATAACTAATGATTTTTACAGCTATTATTTTAGTGTTTATCATCTTCATGACTTTTCAAAACTTTTTATTCCAAATAATTATAGAATCACAAGAAATCGCAAAGATAATACAGAGAGGCCCCTATGCCCTTCAGCCCATTTCCTCCAGCAGTTGCATCAAAAATACAGTATCAAGACCAAGAATTTGATAATGTGTGTGGAGTTTTATATGACTGTCTTGGTTACTTTTCTCTCATTGCTGAGATAAAATATCTGATGCCCAAAATGAAGGAAGGAAAGGTTTATTTAACTCACTGTTTGTGGAGGTTTCAGTCCATACTCAGCTGGCTCCAAGGCAGAGTGGCACATGGCAGAGGGCAACAGCTCATGGTGGCGGAAAACAGCAAAGCAACAAGAGCAAAAGGGAGGACTGGTGGCAAGCAGCCTCTTTCCCTCCCTTACACCGTATGCAAACTACCTGCACCAGGGCAAGTGTAGCACTAACATCCATAATTCCAACATTGGATCATAAATCAATCATAAATTCTAGAAGCCCACCCCACAACTGCATGAGGATTTGAGGGGACACACAGACACAAATCATAACAACCACTTTATTGCATATGTAGATTTATGTGAGCATACAACTGAGATATAAAACTATTCCACCATGATGAGAGTCTCCACATTACCCTTTCCTTCTCCCTTTACTTTCCCTGGGGTCACTACTCATTTAATTCTGTTGGTAATTTGGTCATTTTTGAGAGTGTTATGAAAATGAAATCATGTGAGGCTCAATCTTTAGAGGGTGTTTTTGTTCATCAGAATGACTTTAGTCCATTCATGTTGTTGTACAGACCTATAGTTTGGTTGGTTTTATTGCAGATTAGTAATCATGGGCATGCTACAATTTGTTTAACCATTCACCTATTAAGGGTGCTAACTGATTGTGTCACTTGAGTAAGAAATGCCCAAATAAGTTGGATCAGCATAGTTCTGCAAGTGGCTGAGGAGATTTACTGAAGACAGACGATCCATACAGGTGTAAATGACAGCAACCAGTGGGTTTGCTGCCCAAATGGAATAAAAGGGAAAGGAAGGATGAAGGCTCACTTCTGTTTCTTTGGAGGAGCTCCAGTCTTCCCCTTCACCTTGGACATAGTCTCTTGGCTTCCAGCACAGACTCTTCAACCTCCTGGCATAGACCCTTCAGCCTTCAACTAGATCCTTCAAATCTCCAGTGTGCAGATAGACTGTTTGCTTCCGCCCACCTGACTCTGCAGGCTTCCATTGTAAATTGATCTTGCAAATTCTTATACATTTTATATCTTGCATTAAATCTGTTTCTCTAATAGGCACTGATTGATACAAGAACATTTTATTTTATTACAAATAAATATGCTATTAACAGTCATATATAGATTTTTGTGCAGATACAACTTTTTATTTTTCTAAATGAAATCCCTAGGAATACAGTTTCTATACTGTATTATATTAACTACATATTTACTTTTATTAACTACATATTTAGTTTTTAAAGAAACTTCCAAACTATTTCTAATTGGAACTATATAAAAGATTCACTTTTTCTGCATCCACACGAGCATTTAATATTGCCCCTATATATATATTTTTTTAACCTACTGTAATAGATGTATAGTGCTAGCTCACTGTGGTCTTAATTTACATTTCCACAATGGACAATGATGGACAACTTTTCATGTTTGTATTTGACATTTATGTACCCCCTTAGAAGAAATGTTTTATCATAGTTTTGTTGATTTGCTTATTGAATTGCTTGTTTTTATATTGTTGAGTTTGGGAGTTCTTCATATACTTTGGATTCTACTCCTTTGTTAGATATGTTGTTTGTAAATATTTTCTCCCAGTCTGTAGCTTGTGTTTCTTCCTCTAAACAGAGTTACACAAAAGATTTTAATTTTGATGAAGTTTAATTAACAGTGTTTTTCTTTAATAGATCATACTTTTGATTATGCTGAAGAGCTCTTCATCAAGCTCTAGGCCTAGAAGATTTTCTTCTCTATTCTCTTTGACAAATTTCTTTTCTTTTTTCTTTCCTTCCTTCCTTCCTTCCTTCCCAAAATCGAACTTAGGATCTCACACTTGCCAGGCAGGCCTTGTACCGCTGGCTGTATCTCTGACAAATTTCATAGCTTTATGCTTTGTTTTGAGTTAATTTGTATGTAAAGCATAGAATTTAAATTGATTTTTCCCCCTATGGAAATTAAATTGTTTTAGCATTATTACTTGAAAAGACTATTCTTCCTCCTTTAAATTAAGTCTGCACTCTTGTCAAAAATCTATTTGCTGGCTGGGGATATAGCTCAGTGGCACAAGCATCTGCCTGGCAAGCACAAGGTCCTGAATTCAATTCCTGGTACCAAAAGAAAAAAAAAATTAGGGCTGAAGATATAGCTCAGCAGCATAAATATCTACCTGGCAAGCACAAGGTCCTGAGTCTAATTCCTAGTACAAAAATACCCAACCCATCAACAACAAAAATCTATTTGCCATATTTATTTGAATCTATTTTGTGGTTCTTTATCTGTTTCATTAACCTTTGTGACTGGCTTCTTTTCAATATCATACAGTGTTGACTAAGATAATTATATAATTGTTAACATTAGGTAAAGTGATTCTTACCACATTTTCTCCTTTTACAAAACATGTTTCAGCTATTTTCTTTGCCTTCCCGTGTATATTGTATAACAATCTTGCCTATATGTACAAAAAACTTTTTTGTTGAACTTTTTCATTTTTTTTAGCTTTTTCATAAGAATTATGACAGTTATGTACACTAATACCTTGGTGCTCAGCTGCTATGAAAATTGTCAAGTTTTGTAGTTGACACATTTGGATGCAAAAATTATGTCCCAGTACTTGTGGTTCTTTTGGTACTCAATACACAAGGTAGAACTTGTTGTTGGTTAGCTCATGAATCACTACACTTTCCAGTCAAAACAATTTGTGTTGCACTTTTTGTTTTGGTTCTCATCCCACCTTTTGGAACCAACTAATGACAAGTACCAATGTACTACTGTTTATTCTTGAGGGTGAAGAATCAACATCATTACTATACTGAATACTATAATATATGAACATGTGCTGTTTCTCCAGTTACTTAGGTCATTTTGATTTCTCTCATCATTAATTTGTAATGATATGTATCATGTAAATTAGTCAGCTTTCTTATTGTTGCTACAAAACACTGACAGCCAAAATTTAAAGGAGTAGAGATTTAATTTGGCTCATGGCTTCAGAGGGTTCAATCAATGTTTGGATGGTTCCAAGGTAGGAATATCATGATGAAAGGAGTGAGAGAGCAGAGTTGCTCCCTTCATATAGGCTTGGAAGCAAAGTAGGGGAATAGAGTCTGAGAGGAAGGGGCTAGAGACCAGATGGACCTAAAGGTCACTCATCATGACCCACCCAGACACAACCAGAAGTGTGTTTTACTAATCACCTAGGTGTTTCCCAAGCCAATCAAGTTGATGATTAAGCTTAACCATCACAGCATACAAATCTTATGCTTTTGTTTCTATTTTCATTAGACTTACACTTAAGGGGTTTATTTTTTTTTATTCTGAGTGATTGTAAATTAATTTTGGACCCATGTGCTCATTGCTAGTACATAGAAACATAATTGAGTTTTGCTTTTTTATGTATCAATCCTTTTTTGTTGCACTAACAAAATAACCAAGGCTGGGCAATTTGTAAGAGAAAAGAGGATTATTTAACCCACAGTTTTGGTGGATTGAATATTCAAACTCAGGTAGCCCTTTTGTTTCTGTTCAGACTGTGGTGAGAATCCCCCTGGCTATGTCCCAGTGTGGAAGAGAAAAGGGAAGGGAACCGGAGTAGAAGGTGAGAAGTGTGGAAATTGCAGGAGCTAGCTCACTCTCTAAAAGCCAGCCTTGATGTTTCTAAGCACAATACCCCCATGGCCCAATTATCATTTTCTAAACCCCACCTGTGAAGGTGTTGCCATCTTTTAATATCAGCACTGTCTTGATTACTTTTCTCTCATTGCTTAGACAAAATACCTGACACCCAGAATTAAGGAAGGAAAGGTTTATTCATCTCACAGTCTGTGGAGGTTTCAGTGCATACTCAGTTGGCTCCAAGGTAGGGTGGCCCATGGCAGAGGGCAACCGTTCCTTGTGGTGGAAGACAACAAAAGCAGTAAGAGCAAAAGGGAGGAGTGGTGACAAGCAGTTCCTCTTTCTCTCCCTTACATTGTGTGCAAACTATCCACCCCAGGACGGGTACAGCACTCACTTCCATAATTCCAACACTGGTTTATGGACCAATCAAAAATCTAGAAGCCCACCCCATGACTGCATGAGGACTTGGGGGGACATCCAGACACAAACCATAACAAGCACCCTGAGGTACCAAGTCTCCAGCTTGCATCTTTTCTGAACTCACTTCTCACTCCCAGGAGTAATTTTTGAAAACAATTCTTGTGGATTTTTCCATGTAGACAGTCATGTCTATTGTTTCCTCTCCTCTCCTCTCCTCTCCTCTCCTCTC
>NW_004955409.1:9579605-9634959 GCF_000276665.1 Chinchilla lanigera
TACCTTTTATTGCCTTATTGTACTGCAAACACTTTTGCTCTATGTTGAGTAAAACAGTGAGAGCACCCATCCATCCCTTGTCCCCAAGTTTAAGGGTAAAACATTCAGTCTTGCATTATTAAGTATAATGCTAGCTGCTGTTTTGTTGTTTTGTTGTTCATTTTTTGGTAGATGTTCTATATCCAGTTGAGGGAATTCTTATTTCTTTGAAAAAAATTTTAAACTGGGCAGGCTAGCACATGCCTGTAATCCCAGCACTCAGGAAGCTGAGGCAGGAGGATTGTCACAAGTTCAAGGCCAACCTGGGCTACATAGTGAGTTTGTGGCCAGCCTGAACTATTCATGGAGACTCTGTCTCAAAAAAATTTATTGAGAATGGGTGTTAAATATTTTCAATGTTTCTTCATTGATGGATATTATCACATGGTTTTCCTTTATTAGCCTTATGGCAAATTGCATAGACTAATTTCCAAAACTGAACTAGTCTTACATACCTGGATAATCTCCATTTGGACTTGGCTAATAATTCTTTTCATACACTGTTCAATTTTATTTGCTAATAATTTCTTAGAAATTTTTACCTCTCCACTTATGAAGGATATTTGTCTGAGTGAGGAGTGTGTATTGGGGTCTTGAGGTTCTCAAGTGACACTGTTTCATTTCTAAGGTTCGTAAATTCTGTCCTATCTCTTTTTTCTTTGTTAATCTTACTAGTGGTTTAACAATTTTATTGTGTTCTCAAGCAACTATCTCTTTGATTCATTGATTCTTAGCTATTTTTTAATTTCATTGATTTGTGTTGTTACATCTTTTATTTCCTTTTTTCTGAACTTTGATGTCTGTCTGCCATCTGTCCTCTTACTGTTTGCTCTCCATTTTATCCCACAGTCTAGTGGGGTTTTTTTTGTTGTTGTTGTTGTTGTTGTTGTTTTTGTTTTTGTTTTTGTTTTTGTTTTTTTGGTTTTTCTCCGGTACCAGGTACCGAACTCACGACCTTGCGCTTGCCCATTCTAGTGTTTTGGAATCCTTTTCATTTTCTTTTGGAGTAGTAAATGCTATTCTCAATATAGTTTTCCTTTGTCAATTTGTAGATATTATATTTCTTTTAGTTACCTTAGAAATATTTAACCCTATCCTTTTGGAAAATATCTTCTTAATTTGCCTAAATAATATAAGGAACTTGAAATACTTTATCTCTGCTGATAGCTCTCTCAGCATAAGTGTATAATAATATATTTTTGTACTATCTCTTTTATAATATACAACATATTCCTGCTATGTATTTTACCACTATTTCTTTCAATTTATACATTTACTAAATAGTCTCATTTGTTGTTTCTTGCATCTAAGTTTTTCCATCTAAGATCACACTCATTTTTCAGGGGGCTCATCTTTAAAATTTCTTCTGGCTCAGAACTGTTGGCAGCAAAATCTCTCAGCTTTATTTAATGAAAATGACCATTTTATCCTCATTTTGAGAGATAATTTCACTGGAAATAAAATTCTAAGTAGTTATTTTTCAGTACTTTGAATATATTCTGTCTTTTGTTTTTCATGACTGTTACTGACAAGTCAGTCCTTAAGTTATTTATTATTCCTCTGAAGGAACTCTGTCTTTTGTCCTGGCTACTTTTAAGATGTTTTCAATGACATATCTATCATAAATATATATGCTTCTGACAATATAGTCTCAACACATACCTAGCAATAATTGACAGAATTGTAGAGAGAAATCAATCAACAATTGTAAATGGAAGTTTTAACACATATTCAGGAAATTATACATTAAAGCAGATTTTAGAAAGCAGATTATCTTTAAGATCAGAAAAACATAATTAGTAAGTGCAAGCTACTAAACACAGATAAGATTTTTACCTAGCAAGAAGAGAATACTATTTGTTTTCAGGAATATGTACAAGCACCTACAAAACATACTCCACATGAAACCATTAGAATTGGGCATGAAGCTCCCTCATGAGAGAGAAAAGCCTCAGTAAATCAATATCACACAGACCTTCCTCTCTAAATAATTTGTAAATTAGAAACTACACCAAAAATTAACTTAAAACTCTCTTAAGCTTTAGTATGAAATAATTCGTGGGAATGGGCAATATAGTTGCCTTTTTTTTCTACTTATATTTCTTTGGCTCCCTGTAAGATTTCTCATCCGTACATGGTCTAGCTGGGAGGGAAAGGGCAGACTCTTTCATAGCAAGTGATGCTGTCATTTGCTGTAAGGCTGCCTGAGGGAAACAGGAGAATCTTTTCCAGTTTTCCTGAGACAGTGCTGGTTTATACTTATTGCCCCAAAGTAATTATTAATCACATTCAACAACTATTCCCA
Organism: Chinchilla lanigera; assembly: GCF_000276665.1. NCBI lineage: Eukaryota > Metazoa > Chordata > Mammalia > Rodentia > Chinchillidae > Chinchilla > Chinchilla lanigera. The sequence continues at coordinate 9,581,950 of NW_004955409.1, forward strand.
CAGTGTCTAAGACTTCCATGTCTTCTTTTGGTTGTTTGGAGTTCAGTCCATCTATACTTCTAGGTGCTTTTATTTTACAAGACCTGAAACCACACTTCCTCTCTTGTTCTCAGATTTGGTCCATCTGTGGTCCTTCATGCACTGCTCCTCAAAAAAAACCCTCTGGAGATACAAATTATTTCTGTCTCATTGCAACACGGTATTTAACACTATTAGTGTGTGTTAGCTGTTAGTCTTCTGTGTCCTGTCCAAAAGAGGACAATGTGGGAGACTCTCTGAGTGATGTCATAGAGGAACATCCTCACAGTGCTACTGTGAGGGCAGCGCTCCTCACTTCTTTCCCTCTGGGGCAGCAACACCAGAAGCATAGCAACAGTGCTCTGAAGAAATACCTTCATGAAACCCTTTTGACATCCTGATCTCTCTATGGTCTCAGTTCTCTAGCAAATGACCTAGAGTTGTGGGGCTGGGATCGGGCTATTCCATCTCTAAAGATATACATTACAGAAGCCTGTCTCAATCTTAGTGTAAATCTAGCCTATTGATACCACAAACAAAACCAACATATTGACACTATCCACTTTGCAGCCTATTACACTTTCAATGGAGAGGGGGAATATTTACTTTAACAAAATCAAATTATCCCACAGAGAATTTTCTGTAATGTATTTTTTAAATATTCTCTAAACAAATACAATCATTTATCACTTCACAGGAAGGATATGTTCTATGCACTGTATCATTATGTGGTTGTTGTTGCATGAATATCACAGCTGTACTTGAATGGCTAAGATGACTATACAGTCACTATGCAATGTAGTCTATGGTACCACTGTCACTGACCAGACCATCACTGTCACTGTGATGCATGACTGTAGAAGACAAGTCAATATAGACCTCTTTTCACTCTGAATCTTCGCTCTTCTAAAAACATCAGTTTGGATAAGCCACTCATTTCAAGAGAAATAGAAGCTTTTTTTTTTCCTCTTTAGCAGGGACTCTTCTGAGATGAAGCTGTACAGGAGACTCTTCTGCAGATTGTTGCCTGGGGCACATTCTACCCAAAAAATACCTGGGAATGCTAGCTGTTACTTTTCCATCCCGAGGTGCTACCAGTGGTTGTGTCAGCTGCTGCTTTTCATCGTACCCAGAGCAGCTGGCTCCTATGTTGTGATTCCCCCACTACTGGCCTAATGGGATGCTCTCGGAGAGAGGTTTTTTTGGGGGAAAAAAAGAGTAACAGGAACAGCAAGCCACAGAATATAGCTTTGTCACTGTTAGAAGATTATTTGATATTTTTACTGAAGGGGGAAAAAAACTTACCCTGTTTCTGTTTTTTAAAAAATTCTTACTGAACTAACTCTTGTCCTGATAAAACACCCAGTGGGAAATTTTCTCCCTCTCTTGTTAAATTGTTCTCCCTGATTGCTACCATCCACTGGGTGGGTGCTGGGTTTGAAAATGAGTACATATCAGGTTTCATTCTCTAAAACCGCGTTAGAAAGGTGTGCTTTGGAAATATCACAATAACGATTTGAAATGGATGCCAAACCAACCGAAGACAAGAAATGTATTTAGTTACATTTACTTACATTAGATCATCTCATTCACCCCGCCCTGTCTTGTACACACCCCAAATATCGCTTACAATCTGTTTCCTCATTCTGTCATATTTCCTAGCAACCATTTGCTCCAAAACCATGTGTAAAAGTCACCCTCCATGATAAAAAGCTCAACTTTAAAAAATTATTCTATTTGCTCATTTTACAGGCTCAATTATGTATGCCCCTCAGGAATGACTCCGGGAGTTTTCTTTGCCTAGCCTCATTAGGTCTACAAATAAAAGTTTGTATATTCTTACCTTTCTTCTTACTTTCCATCTTCCCAATTTCCCTCCTGAGACTTTTATCTCACATCCTGTGTTCCTTGCTGAGACCAGATTTACCCTGCCTTCGGGGCTCTCTGCAGGCCTTTCTATCAAGCTAGCATTGCTTGTGGAACAGATGTGTATGAGCTGGAGAATTATGCAGTTATGAATCAGCCTAGTACGTTCACCAATATAGCTAATGCGATCCACCTCCAGTGCCTTCCCGTGTGCTGGCTTTGTGGAAGTGATAGGGACCAAAAGGTCAACAAGACACACCTGACCCTCTGAGAACAGCCTCCTCCGGGCTCGTGCTTTCCTGCTACTGGCTTCCTTTTCAGACCGTGCTCCATTTCAAGCTAACTTCTGCAGATCATTCAGAAGTATTTTTCCTATAAGATAGGGAAGAGTAACGGCCCAGAGGCCTTTTTAGAAATGTATTAGAAAATAATTCAGTGGGATCTTCATCAACACAGGTCAGGCACTGATAGCATGGAGAATTCAGAAGGCCAGCAAGTGCGCTTCTGACAGCCGTGCTGCTGGGTTTTACAATGATCATTTTGGTTCTACTACTTTCTCATGATACTGGTACGCACTGTGTTGACAACGGGTCCTATGGCCACGTAAGTTTGGAAAATGCTTTTTAAAATCCAACAAATGTGTTTAAACTTTAATAGTCATCGGATTGTGAAAGGTGGCAAATGAGATGCTGGAGGAACATGTAGCAGCCATCAATTTCCTTGTGTTTCTCTCCTCCAAGAGTTTTCTGTCGCCTTAGTAGACTGGAAAGTATACTTTGAAAAATACTACCTGGCCATGTGCTCCTGGGAACTGAAAATATGAGAATAAATATCCTTCAGTGAGGTGTTTTTTTTTTTTTCCCAGTACTGGGAATCGAACTCACGACCTTGTGCTTGCCAGGCAGGCACTGTGCTGCTGAGCTATATCCCCAGCCCCTCTTCAGTGAGATTTAATGATATGAAATTAAACTATTCAAAAAGTGCTCAGAATTAAAGGTTCTACATTATATATTCTTTTTCTAAGAATTAGATTTCGAGATCTTTTAGCAGACTTTTCCTTCTACATGCGTGTGTGTGCTTTGGGAGTGCTCCCTTTAAGTTATAGGGAAGATAAACATTTCCTGAAGACAGGCTGTATGTTTCTGCAGATGAAATGCACGTTGCTGCCAACATGTCCGAAGCTCTCCAGCAAAGTGGAGCTCAGTTGTACCCAACATTCAGTCCTCACACAATGACATTCTGAGTCAGGAAGTTGGGTAGGGCCCGGGCGGGCATAGGCATTTTACAGAATGCCCGCAGGTGTTATCTCCTTGAGCGCCCATCTGTCTGGATACTTGGCAAATTATTAAATTTGATTAATTGGGTACTCTCAGCCAAGTGAAGGGTGTCATTTACAGTTTTGTGACACAGGAAATCGATTTCTATGAAAATGCAAAAGGAGGATATTTAGAAATTGTTACATTCCTTTAGATACTTTGTGGGGGGATAGTTTTCCACGTCATACTATTTCTTCTCCCCTCTCAATGTTCCTCTGTCCCTTTCTGGGTCACTCTGTCTCTCTTCATTTCCTCAATTGACTTTGTGTGTGTGTGTACGTGTGTGCGCGTGCTAGAAAGCCCTAGTGGGTGCCTTTGTTTCGGTGTGACTTTGACTCCTCCAGCAGCATGCATGTGGTGTCTCCATCAGCTCAGCTGGGCTCCTCACAGCTTCCTGCAGTTTACACAGGTGTCTGGCTCTTCAGGCCGGCCAGTCTGCTTCCTCCAATCCTCCCAGGCACCTCTGGCACGCATGGCCTCCTCCAGCCCATGCATTTTGTCTGTCTTCCCTCTATCCCACAAGGACAGGAACGCCAAAGGCTGGCCCAGACAGATGGCTCAGAGTCCCCATAATGGGTGTACCCATGGGGAGAAACCTCCAGGAACACTCCTTGGCACTTTGAACAGTAGAGACCAGCAGAAGGTTTGCATTATTTGAACAGGGGTTCTTGTCATCCAACCCTATCTCCCCTGCTCCATCTTTCTCCGGCTCCTTTTATGCTGGCCTCATTTCCAAGCTGCTCCCTCCCTGCTTTCGGTTGCATTTTCTCTGCCCTCCCGCCTTTTTAAAGATCTGTCTCTCTCTTCTTTCTAATTCAAGTGCTTCGCCCCCCTTTCTTTGATGAAGTTCAAACCATTTGATTGTAAATGTACAGCTGTGAGGGACCTGAAGTTATGACATTTGCATTGGAATGATTTCTGTGATCAATACAGAACTGTCCAAATGGAGGCAGATTCCTAGAGGTCCTGCACCTCTCAGAAGCATTATTCGTACACAAATAGTACATCTCTCAGCGTTGTTCTTTGCAACAATTTACCCCAAGTGGCACAAACCTGAATGTGCTGTGCCCTCTAAAATAGTTGATTTCACAATAGGAAATTAAATATCCAGGGAGGAGAAGGAAAAAAATTCTTTGAAAAATATTTCCTGGAATTTTAAAAGTTCAAGCACTCATTTGGGGGGGTTGCTATAGGAATAAATTGTCTGACTCAGGAGAACTCTGGAGTACTTGGTGTGTTTGTTTTGCACACCCACCGTGTCACACAAGCAAATTGGTAAAACAAGAGTTCCAGCCTTCCAGCCCTCCAATATTTATGTTCAAATTCTACCTATTCCTCAAAGCTCAGTGTAGGCAATTTCTCACCCCACCCCCATGATATCTATGTTTAGCTCTCTTGAAACAAGCATCATCTCTATTTCATCAGAATAAATATAGCCGGTTTATTTCTTCAACCAGACCATTTATAAGATCCTTCTGGGACAGAATGCCCGTCAGATGCGTCTTCCTGCCCTCCCAGAGCGTCTCCTATGGTATGGTATATACATAACAGGCACCCTGCAGTCTCCTGTTGAACAAACTTGGGCGAATTTAATGGACAGGGCTTGAGTGGCTTTGGAATCCTTGTGAAGTTCTTAGTTTAGAAACAATTGAGAATTCCAGATCTGAGAGAAGATAAATGAGAGAGCGCGTAAAATGTCACCACATCAATGCTAAAAGCTTCACAAAAGCCTGGAGTTTAGGGAAGGAAGATCTCTCAATGGAAATGCGAAATACCTAAGGGGAGATAAGGAAAATGCTCTCACTACAGTCCATTTACAGGGGTGTTAAACACCCTCCATAAAATTCTCTCCCTCTTGCCTGCAGTTTCTCTTCTCCTCCCTCCCTCTCTCTCTCTCTCCAAGATTTTGGCCTATGTCACGTTGGGTCTTATTAACCTGAGTTAAATAACTGCATTTTTAGACCTTTTATTTCAGGTCTAAAGTCTCTACCTTTGGGGGGCATTGAATTGTCAATGTTGCAGTTTTGCGGTGGAATTTCCACTCTTGGTTAAATATCTTCAAGGTTGCAGAATGTTGCTGCTTGCCAATTCTAAAAATGTAATGTTCCACTTTGCTCACTTGACTTTTATTTGCTTAGGTTTTCAGATGAAGCCTTCCTCTGTGTGTGCTCCGTCTGGAGGGCAGCTCAAGGGGAACTTCCTAATTCTGTCAGGATTCTGGCAAGCACTCTGTTAGGACAACAGGCCCTCAAAGACTTCTCCGCTTCCCTCCAAGAGTTCTGCAGGGTGCCGTGCACGCTTTGGAATACGGCACACAGCATATTCTCAGCCATTACGGGTAATATTTTTGTTTAAACACTCAGCTGTTTTACTGACTGAAGCGGGTTTGAAGGCAGCTCCCGCTGTGTGCTTGGGTTCCAAAGGTTTCACCTGCCTCACTTGGCAGTTGCGATGAATTATCTCAAGGCTTAAACTGTCTGACTTCCACTACCACTTCCAACGTGTGAACTTTGAGAAGGAACTTAAAGGCCAAATATTTCAAAAGCTTTTCCACAAGTATGTATCTGAGGGCAGCTGTACCCAGGTGGCGAGCTTTTGAAGGGCAATGTGTCAGGACAAGCCATGGGAAGTTGAAAAGGTTAGAGCAGGACACACTGGGTTTTGCCCTCCGATATCCGTCCAGTTGGACCGGGGTGAGAATTCTGCTCGTCAGCAGCTAAAGCCAGGGGTTCTCAGCAGAGAAGGGATGGGGGCCCAGCCCACTATTGTAACAAGCTCTCCACACATTCCCTGGGAGAAGTGCCCCTTCGGGCCAGAAGCACTTGCTATGTAAAATTGGATGGAGCTGTGTGAAGAGCTAGCCAGAGACCATGTTCATGAGCTCTGAGAGCCCAACCGCCAGCTCCAGGCCTCCCAGCTGCGGTCTTACCCCAGGGTTCACCACTTGCTGGAATTGCGCATAGCAGTGGGAAATGCAGCTGCATGCTCATGACGGAATGAGAGTGAAATACGATTATGACAATGATTTTGATCTTGGAGACCTGCTGCAGCGTATTGGGGATCCCCAAGCTTCCTTTGAGAAACACTGTCCTATAATAAAGACTATTAGTATTCACTTATCTTTACCAGTTGTTTAGGCAGATTCATTTAGACAGTTTTTCTGAATATAATTTCAAATTACTTCATATACACTAATCTTTTCTTTTAGAATGTGTGTGTGTGTGTGTGTGTGTGGTCTAAACTAGTGCTTTATAGGCACAGTAATGCAGAACTAGTAATTAATAATTATGGGCCGATTGGTATTTCTTAAATATGACTTCTTTGTAAAAAGAATGAAAAACATGTATTGGTCCATCTTCTGGTTATATGATAGCCAGAATTAATCCTGATAGTTTATTAATAGAAAATTTTAAAACCCAGTTTATTTTTTTGTCTAAAAATAAAATTTAAACATTGATCTTTGTACTACATTAATTTGGACTTCGAAGCGTGTATTCATTGAATAGGCTGGATTTTATCTGATAATATTTGGTTAGTTTAGCAGTCAATGCTTATATCCTTAGTATCAGAATACTTGGGTTCTAATTCTAATTGTACCACTAACTGACTAAGTGAACTTGGATGGATTATTACACTCTGTATGTTTGGCTTCCTTTGGTATAAAATATGGCAAATAATGAAACTCTCCTCCTTCGTTAGATTCTTGGGATGGTGGAATGAGATTAGTGCTTTTCAGCCCCTTAACGTGGTTGCTACTTATTACAGATGCTCAAATACGTGTTGAACAATCTCTGAGTAAATATTGTTTGCTTTGTTAATTATTTTTTAAACACAGTTAACATTGTATTACAACAATCACTCTTAGGAGAGGGTTCTGAGTAGCCTTTCTATTTAACCATCTGCTATTTCATTGGCTCAGTTGCTTTTTATGTACTTTTCTAAGTGTTTCCCATCTGGGGCTTGGAATGTGTGTATGATGTGTTTTTCAGGTAAAAACATCAATTATCAGAGAAATGTGTGCAACCACCCTGCGTTCCCTGGGCTTATATTCTACTCCGAGTCTCCCAATTAAGTAAACATATTGTGATATTATTACAGCTTCCTCTAAGTTATTGCTTTCTTATATTAATAACGATCATTTGCAGATTGTGACATATGTTTTCACAAAGCTCCCATTTTGGAGATGTTTTAGGTACCAAGTTCACCCTCAAATTTTTCCAGTCTGGGTCTTCACTTTAAGAATGAAAATTAGCTAACAGATGTCATGAGTCCTTTCGCTCTTCTCTAACTGTTCTCACTCTCTCCACACCCGACACGAGGCGCATGTGCCTGAGAATGACCCTTGATTTCTTCTATGACTCATTGTTAATCATTACAAGGAATGCTCCATCAGTTCATAAATTTGGAGTAAACTCAATTTCCCACACAATCTGTTAAATGATCATCAGCAAGCAGTTCAGGTTGATTCATAAGCTCCTAAACTCCCGTTCTTGGGAGGAGATTTGCAGCATATTGACAAACATATTTGCACGTTCTAGGTTTGTTCAAACAAGATTGCTTGATGCTCTGGAATATAGAAGTGCACCTTCTGCAGACATCTAGCTTGCAAACTAAACACTTGCGAGTCAAGGCCATGAAGGAAGTACAGTTAATCCACATCTCATGCTGTAGTGGAGTGAAGCTGGACGACTCCTGGTCAGGATAAAATCAGTTTCCTTCCCTAGAATCTACTGTGAACCAAGCCCACTTAGCTGAGGTTTGCAATAAACAGTTGAAAATCCACCCAACAGAGCAAAGATGCCAAATTACAGAGAGCAGGATAATTTTTAAAATATATGACATACTTTTCCGTGAGGCAAGATCACTACCTGGGCATTTCTTGACTGTTCTTCCATATCTATTTTCCAGAAGATCTTTAGGAATTAGGTTGTAAATTAAACAACAAACTCGTGATTTGATTGTAATTGAATATCTCTACATTAGTCCAATCTTCCCTCAAGGAGCCCAGGGAGGTATTTCATCTAGGTTTTTTTGTCCTTATGAAAGAGATTTCATATTATGGGTTTAGGGGCAACATTTCCTTTTATCCCTGAAGTAAGACACACAATGTGCTTATCCCATTAAGGTGTAATCCAAGTTAATCTGGTAAAAGTTCAATTTTTCTGTAAAATGTTTTAAAAACAATGTCCCATGGGCCTATTGAAATAGAAATATAGATATTCAAATGATTAAGAAATGATGGATATTCTATTATCCCCAGGGCTGCCTCAACAACCATTTACATTTAGTATTTCAGAATTGATATTGTCGAGGGATGATTAACATAATAAAATTCACCCATGTTAAGTGGACGATTTGATCAGTTTTGATGGCAGTCTACTCTCATACAGCTGTGAGCGCAATCAGGATATAGGACATTTCCATCGTCCAAGGAATGCGTCTTTGTTCTCCTTTGCAATCAAATCCTCCTCATCCCCATGCCTGGCAACTACTTATGTACATTTGTTACTCTGCTTTTCCTGCTTCAGTGTTTAGTATAAAAGGGATTACATGCTTTAAAATCTTTTCTGTCTGGCTTCTTTTGCTGTGCATGATTTTGAGAATCATGTATCTTGTTGTGTATCAGTAATTCACTTGTTTTTATTATATTTGCTTCCCCATTCAACAATGGATGGTCGTCTATACTATTTGCACTTTTTTGGCTGTTATGAGTAAACCTACTATGAACATTCTTGGATAAATCTTTTTGTGGAACTATATTTTAACTTATTGTTGGTGAATAACTAGGTGCTGGCATTCCTGGGTCATATGGTAAGGTAAAGTTTAAAAGAAATCAACAAAAGTTTTTCTAACGTGCCTGTACCATTTGATATCCCATCAGAAATACATAATAGCTGCTGTTGTTGTATGTCACTGATCACATTTGTTATGGTAGACTTAAAATTCATAAGTTTACTGTGTAGATTGGATTTTAATCTGTCTTTCCTTAATGACAAAGCATATCACATATCTTTTCGGGTGTTTACTGTGGATCCATATATTTTCTGTGATGAAATGTTTGATCAAATTTTTAACATATTTTATCAAGTTGTCTTGTGATTGTGTCATAGGAGTTATTCACATAGTCTGGATAGAATTTGCTACCAGGCTCATTTTTGATTTGTCCACATGAGCCATGATCCATTGACCTTGCCAAACTGGATGTGTATCTAGCTCTTTGGACTTCCTCTTTGTCTTTCCTCTCTTGACAGCAGATTTATATCTCAATTTTTAAATCTTTATTTCTACCTCAATGTGTGTTTCTTGTTCCTTATTGACAGTGTGTCTTGACTCCAACCTTGTAAGATGATGACGTCCTTATCTTCATCCTATCACCATGTTTTCTTCTACATTGTACCTTTTTTTACTGTATTTGACCTACACAAGGATCTTTTTCATTTTATTTTACTCACTGCTCGGTGAATCATCTTACCTTGATGATGTGTACTCCTAAACTCTGAGGAACTTATTCATATTGTTTACCTTATAATTTTCCTCTTTGAGGATAACTCTCCTCATTCCTCATTCTCCTTTCCTGGATTGATTTTCCATATATTTGGATTGAATGAGCTTCTGTGTCTCTTATACTCTTCCTTTCATTTTCTGCATTTTTATCCTTACTTGTTTGGAGACTTATTCAATGTTTTAATGTCTAAATTAAATTATTTTATTTAGCATTCACCTTTTTCTATTTTTAAAAATTTTTGTTATCGTATTTTAAGGATAAATTATCTTGTTATTTTATTTTAGCATTTACCTTTTTTCTATTTCTAAAAGTTTTTAATCTTTGTTAGTGTATGACTCCTTTTTATTTTAAGGATAAAATATTTCCTTAATGCTAAGTTTCTTTTGTTTTTTTTTTTTTGTTTGTTTTTGTACCAGGAATTGAACTCAAGATGTACTTGCTGAGCAAGGCCCTGTGTCACTGAACTATACTCTAGGCGCCCCCTTGATGCTAGGTTTTTAAAAGTTAGATTTTTTTTCTCCAGTGTATCTCCATTACTCCAGAGATCATGTGTATATTTCTTCCTCTTGGCTTTTCTCTTTGAGGTTACAGATTTTACCCACATTTTCTGCAATCGATCTTCGGTTGTCCGTCCAGATCTATGTTTAAAGTCAGAAACGATGACAGACTTCTGAGATTGTGAATGGAGTTTTCAACCAGCACAGTTTCCAGTAGTGTAAGTGTGAGGCCTCGCTTGTAGGTGGGAGGATCTAAATATTGAAAGGAGGCCTTTAAGTATCTCAGCTTGTGGTAGTTCTTTTTATTATTCTGTCAGTTTTCATTATACCTTTAAATCTTGTACTTCTTGGCCACCATACTGGAGTAAAGTAACAGTCCCTATTTTTTTTTCCATTTTCTATACTTTATCAGTTCTATCTTCCAATTTACATTCTCAAAATTTTATCTGTAACTGCATTTAGTTTATGAGCAACATCATATCCACTTATTCTCAAATTTGATCTTCACATTTATGTTGTAAATATTGTGTATCATGGAACACAATTTCCCTTTTGCTGGATCCAAAGTTATACCTATTTTACAAAACAACAAATATTCAAATCCAAAATTTGAATATTCCGTTTACTCCCCTGAATGTTCACAATTGGTTTGCATTTTAGTTTGCTTCATAACTGGACTTTGGCTTTCTTACATAGTTGCAATTTTTCTTTAATTTATACTTACCGTTCTTTTTTCTTTCAAGAAAATTATATGCTTTCTTCACTTTGCACTAACGTTATCTGATCTTCATTTACTCCATCTTCTGTTTCAAATTATACCTTTCTTTTTGACAATATACTTGCTTGGAGCGGTGAAGTATTGCGCTCTATATTTTAAAAATGAATCTGTTATAAAAATCAATGGTATTCATAAAATGGCTTATGATAAAATCCAAAAATAAATTTTCTAATTGGCGAGAGACTCTATGTACTGGCTAGATTAATTATATATAGCAAGATCCATGAGGGCATAACTGGTGGATTAATTAACATAAGTTCAGCAAGTAAATTCAGTATGTAAGGGCAAAGCACTCCCAAAGGTGCAGTTTCCAAATAGCAAACACATACAGTCCTAAGGTCATGGGTCCCTAGTCACAGGAGGTGATTATTTGAAAACCAATGCAAACACTTATTCCCCTCTTGGTAAATAGACTAGATAAAACTTAAATTCCTTGATGACAAGATACAAAATAAGTATAAATTAAACTATACAAAAACCTCACATTCTTGGCCAAGACTTTTTCTTTTTCTGAGTAAAATTTTCAACCCTGTCCTTCATCTTTAAAACAAAGAGTCATGTCAACAATCTTTTTTTGCCTTCATAGTTCTAGTTTAAATACCATTTTGCTTCATGACATACAGTTTTACTGGTAATTTTAAACAAGGCTGAATCAAAATATTTGGGGTTTATAATTTCCTGTTTATTTGGAGCCAAATGTTCTAATTTAGAATGATTGCTTTCCAGGCCTGCTAGCAGCCATCGCTGACCACTATTAGTCTTGGATTTCAAGCTGTCGTTTTTCTTATTATTAACTCTCAGTCTCCTGGAGCACATCCTTCCCTTACTGCACTACATCTTCTTTGCATTCTTCTGCGTCTGAAACCTCATCTGTGATAAAGTCTGACTTGGTGTAGAATTTTCTGTTAAAAAGAAAGGGGTTGTCTTTGTACGTGTTTATGCAGGATCAGCAAATTTTTATTTTATTTCACTGTTATTACAGAATACAGTGTTTCACTTTTAGGAACTAAGTTTTTCTGCACAGCCTGTAAGATCAGTTTTTTTTTTTTTAAATGTTATCTGGACACTTTAAAAGGAAGCATTTTTTTCCTTTATAAGAACAACTAGCTTGATAAATATTTATGATACAAATCTTTGAAATTATATAGTTCAGACTATTTACATTCTTATTTATTTTTACCTATTTTTGATGGATCAAGACTTAGCTGTCAACTATATATGTGTTTCTGTTACTTGATCTTCATATTTTTCTTATGAATTATTTAACACATTAATATTGACATATTCTTATTAGGAAACATACTCTTTTTAGTGCAGAATGATCTAATTTGTCTTTAAAATGTTTTGACTTGAATTTTATTTCATCTTATATAAATATATTGGGATATATTATACTTAAGTTTGCAGTAGCTATGCTTACCTTTAGCTCTGCTGTGTGTTATTTTTTTAAATGGTAGCTTAGCCATTTTTTTTCCCTTTGGTTTTTGTCCTTTTGTGATAGTATCTTGCTATGCATTTCAGGCTGCCCTTCAGCTCACTTTGTAGTCCAGGCTCGTCTGGAACTCTCAGTGATCCTCCTGCCTCAGCCTCCCGAGTGCTGGGATTGCAGGGGTGTGCCACCATTGCCTCGCTACCATGATTGTTATAACTGTATTTGTTCTTTTTATGTGCTTTTCCAGTGGTTCTTGAATTTAACAGCCCAATATCAGACGTCACACATCAGCCTTTCTATTTATGAGGAAAGTATCTACTTTTGTTTGCTTCAAACTTTTATACCACTATATTGCCTACTTTTATTGAATTGATAATTGTAACCATTTGATCACATGAATTATTTTTAAGTATTGCTCTTAGTATATGTACTGTTTAAATTAGTATTACCATAAATACTGATTTAAATTATTTCTCTGTTACCAAAAGTCATTTACATCATTTATTACCTATGTTTCCTCATCCTTTATAAAAATTATTTTTTGGAGCCAGGTGTGGTGGCACTGCTTGTAATCCCAGCACTCAGGAGGCTGAGGCAGGAGGATCGTCGTGAGTTTGAGACCAGCCTGGACTACAAAGTGAGCTCAAGGCCAGCCTGAATTGCATAGTGAGACCCTGTCTCAAAAAGACAAAATAAATAAATAAATAAAAATTTGGGGGGGGTATAGATTTAAAGAAAAAGTGTCAATCATTATAAATATACATTGTGTATGTCTCAGAATCTCTTTATGTTTATAAAGGTAAAATTTTGGTCAAAGCCTCATTTTTAAATGTTGCACTCTGTAGTCTGCCTGCATTAAATGTCAAGGGAAAAGTCTAATCTCTATTTCTGCCTTAATGACTGTAGGATGCTTTATTATTTCTTACAACATAATTTTCACTGAAGTGAAAGTTCATTTTCTTTGTTGAATTTATCTGATTCATGATGTGGCATTTTAACTATATAGTTAGTCCTTTCTCATTTCAGTAAGATTTTCTTTCTGTGTGTCTTTGATTATTCATTTTGTTCCATTTGTCTTTTCATGTACTAGTTAAATTTCCTTTCCAATTTTGTTGTTCATGTTTTTCACTCTTGTCAATTTAATCTCCTTGTCCTTCATATCCATTTGCAGAAAGCTTCACAGTTCTACCTTCTATGTCACTGATTTTATTTTTATTGAGTGAATCCTAATTTTTACTCTTCCTGTTTTAATTTTAAAGCTAATATTAAATTGAGTCCTTTTTATTTGAAGTCTTCTGTTTCTCTTATAGTTGTAAAAACATTTTTACATGTCTTTTAACCTACTTTATTTTCATTTTAGTTGGTTCTCTTCTTACCTTATCTCTTGTTTCACAGATTTCAGGTATTTTTTTTCCTTTTTTTGGAATATTATATAGATGTTAGTTAAAGTTGACTTGGGTTATTTGTGGTTATTTCTAAAAGTTAGCTCTTTATAACATCTTGTTTTATGTTATTGCTATTGATTTAAGGTTAATAAATCAAGGATAAGAAACTATCCACAGTTTGAATTTGCTTCCAAAATAATATTGGTAAAGTTTCTCTGGATTCCCTCACCATTTTCTAGGATAAAGCCAAGATTCTGGTTAATGTTCTTCTGTTAGGTCACCATTTCAGTGACTCAGTAGCCATAAGCCAAGAAAGAATTACCAACTGATTCGGAATGTGTGGTTTCTTGTCACTATTTAGTGACAACTACTATGCTAGCTGACCTTGTCTGTCTTCTGAGTCAGGTATAGGTGGATTTATATCTACCTTCTTCTGGATTCTAGTAGTGGAGAGACGTTTACCTTTTTCTAGATGCTGATAGCTCCAGTATCAGAGAGGTTGAGCCTTGGAAAAAACATCTGCTTCTAAATTTATATCCTGGAAAACATGCTCTTCTTCTTGTCCTTGAATTTATTCATGGGGTTATTTTGGTATGGCTCTTGATTGAGGGAAATCTCTAATTAGAGATTTCTTAATCTGTTCTATGACAAGGTCACCATATTATTTATTATCCAAACCAGAATAATTATAAGGATGAAAGAAGGTTCAGTTACAATTAAGATAGTAAAATCTGTGAAAATTGAGATTGTCTTAATCAACTGGAGTATATGGTCATTCTCCATGAGACCTGCCATTATTTTCAACTACTACCCCTTCAGTTTAGGGAGCATTGCCAGGGCTTTATGAGGTTATTCTCTTTTTCTAGCATATACAGATCCAATAATAATCTCCAGTAAAACAATACTTCTAGTACTCAAAGATAGTCACTTATTGAGTACTTACTATTAGGATAATTGATTTCAGGGTTCCAGAATGAAAAATTTACATCTCCGTATAATTTGGGAACCTCAGTCTTCTCAAATTTCCAGGAAATTTCTATCACTCTCCTCACTGTTGGAGATTCATTGATATTCTTGGAGAAGAGAGAAGACAGGAGTCACCTCTTGTCACTTTCTTGAATTTTCCCCACACACCTTTTCATTTTATTTCTACTCTGAAAAGATATGGGTCAGTCACTTCATATGGGTATTTTATGTTCTCAAATAAAGATTAAACTCACTGAGAGCCAGAATATTGTCTTTTCCATGTTTGGCATTTCTCAGAGTTTCCAACTTGGTACATGGTACCCCTGTCCTGACATACTCCTTGCCGCAGGCTACGTTTTGCCTGAATGATATAATACTGAACATCAGTATTGTTTTTCTTAGAACAAACATTTGAACCTTCCTTGTCTGAGTTGTCATTAGAATTTAGCTTCTGATCGAATGTTGCTCTAACAGTTGGATTTTATTCAAATTTGAATTCCATATTCCATCTCAAGGAGTAGATTAAACAGTTGGTTTCAGTTATATATTTTTCCTGTTATAAAGTAGAGTGAAATTCTAAATATCTTAAAGCAGATTCTAAATCTAAAGAGAGTTCTTGTGATGACATATTATGAAAGTAGAATTCAGCCTTGGAAGACTCGCACACTGAGTAGAACCAGTCTGTCATTCTGAAGGCACTGAGACATCCTTCACAACAATTTGGTCAACACCTACGTCTCTCTTCCTTGCCTTCTGTTCTTGAATTGTGCAATTATTATTTAATGTGATTGAACTACATTAGACTGACATGTTTTTACTTCAAAAGGAAGTTTAAATTTCTTACTATGTCCTTAAACACGTGAAGAAAATGTGGCATGCATGATCTGCATCATCTTGAAGATAGAAAATGGAAGGTAGAATTTTTTTTAAATTTTTAAATTTTTTTTATTTTAAAGTAAAGAAAGAAAACATATTAACAGACACACAGACATTTACAAAATAACACAAAAACAATACAAGCAATACATATTTTCAGGCAAGGTGATAGGAAATTAACAATGGTGGTTGTATTACATATTGATATGTTCAGATTAGTTACTCTGAAAAACAAATATGGGCAAGTAAAATTGATCAAACCATTAAGCATTAGCTATTCCTTTCAATAAAGGAATAAAAAGCAGTAGTACAGCTATCTTAGCTATCCTGTGTATACCTATATACATATTTTTCCCTTCTTTCTTTCTTATCTTTTTTCCCCTCACCCCAGTTGTTCCTTCCTTTGAGCAATTTCTTTCCTTTCAGAATATCTATTGTACCTTTTAGATTTTCTTACTCTCTCGGATTCTTAACTAGTGAGACAATATGGTGTTTACACATGCAGGTCTGGTTTATTTCACTTATGAATATGGTCTCTAGTTGCATCCATTTACCCATAAAAGCCCTGTGTTTATCTTTTTTTATAGCTGAGTAATACTCCATTATATACAAATATTACAGCTTTTTTATCGAGTCCTCAGTTGATGGGCATTTTGGTTGCTTCCATGATGTATCTATTACAAATTGCACTGCTATAAACATGGGTGCACATATATTGCTGTGATATGATGTTTTCAGTTCTTCTGGAAAAATACCTACAGGGGAAATAGCTGGGTTGAATAGACCTCTAATCCTAGTTTACTAAGGAATCTCTAAACTGATTTCCACAGTGGTTTCACCAGTCTATACTCCTACTAACAGTGGAAAAGTGTTCCTTTTCCCCCCACAACCCCTCTAGCATTTGTTATTGGTTAATTTCTTGATGACAACCATTCTTCCTGGGGTGAGATGGAATCTCAGTGTTATTTTAATTTGCATTTCTTGAATGACTAATGATGTTGAACATTTTTTCATGTATTTATTTCCCATTTGTATTTCTTTATCTGAAGAGTGTATATCCACCTCAGATGCACATTTTTGGATTGGGTCTTTGAATTTGGGGCTGCTGATTTAAAAAAATTCTTTATATGTTTTAGATAGAAGTCCTTTGTCTGAGGGACAGTTGGCTAGAAGTTTTTCCCAATTTGTGGGTTTTATTTGTACTCTGCTGGTGAGTTCTTAAGATGTGCAAAAAAATTTCAATAAAATGAGATCACAGTTGTTGATCCTTTGAAGTATTTTCCTTGCAGTTTGGTTTTTGATCGTGAAATCTCTGCCTACCCTTATGTCTCCAAGATTTTTACTTGCTTTCTCTTTTAGCAGATTTACTGTTTCTGTTTTAGTGTTTAGATCTTTGATCCATTTTGACTTTAGTTTAGTGCATGGTGATAGACATGGGTGTAGTTTCAGTCTTCAGCATGTGCTGAGCCAGTTTTTACAGCACCATTTATTAAAGAGGCTACCTTTCTTCCAGTGAACATGTTTGGCCCCTTTGTCAAAGATTATGTGGCTGAATGTGTTTATGGTTGTGGCTGCTTCTTCCAGTCTGTTCCATTGATCCTCAGGTCTATTTTTTAGCCAGTACCATGTTGATTTTATTGCTGTAGCTTTGTAGTATAATTTCAATTCAGGGATTGTGATGCCTCCTGCCTTGTCTTTGTTGCCCAGGATTGCTTTTGCTATTCTGGGTCTCTTCTGGTTCCACATGAATTTTAGGAATGTTTTCTCTAGATCTGTGAGGTATGCTAATGATATTTTGATCAGAATTGTATTAAATCTGTGTACCAGGTTTGGGAATATCACCATTTTCACATTGTTGGTTCTTCCTATCCATGAGCAAGGAATATCTTTCCATTTTCTGAAATCCCCTTTGAGCTCTTTTATTAGCATACTGTAATTTTCACTGTATAGGTCTTTTACTTCTTTTTAGATTGATTCCTACATATTTCAATTTTTGGATGCTATGCTATTTTTTCTTAATTTCTGTCTCAGTGTGTTTTTTGTTTGTGTATAAGAATGCTATTGATTTTTGACTGTTGATTTTATATCCAGCTATACTACTGAATTTGTTTATTAACTCTATGAGTCTTTTGGTGGAGTTTTTGGGGTCTTCCATGTAGAGTATCATGTCATCTGTGAATAATGATAATTTCACTTCTTCCTTTCCTATCATTATTCCTTTTATTTTTCTCTCTTGTCTAATTGCTTTGGCTAATGCTTCCAGAACTATTTTGAATAAGAGCAGTGACAGTGGACATACTTGTCTTATTCCTGATTTTGAAGTGAAAGCTTTCAATTTTTGTCCATTTAGTATGAGGTTGGCTGTTGGTTTGTCATAGATGGCATTGATCAGATTGAGGTAAAGACCATCTATTCTTGTTTTCTGTAGTTTTTATCATGAATGAGTGTTGGACTTCGTTGAAAGTTTTCCTGCACCTATTGAAATGATCATGTGGTTTTTGTCTTTGCCTCTATTGATATGGTGTGTTACATTTATTGATTTTCATATATTGAACCATCACTGTATTACTGGGATGAATTCCACTTGGTCATGGTGTATGATTTTCTTGACGATTTGCTGCATTCTGTTTGCTAGTATTTTATTAACTTTGCATCTATGTCCATTAGGGAGATTTGTCTGTAGTTTTCTTTGTTGGTTGGGTCTTTCTCTGGTTTTGTTATCAGTATAATACCTGGGGAAGCAGAATTTTAAAAGGCTTCTCTTAATTTAACACAAACTTCTTAATGAATTTTTAAAAAAATAAAACCTGGAACCTGCAGAAATATTTAAGAAACCCAATTCAACCTACCATTAGATGTCACCTCCATTTTGGGACAGTTTATCTGACCAAAATTGATTGGGTGTTGTGTTATAACACCCCTTTACAGGAAAGAGAGGAACACTGCAAAGAGAAGATAGTCACTTTTCTTGTAGCTTTTAAGTTCCTCTAATGCAGTTGGTACAACTTAAATTTTTTGCTGTATGTTCTACTGCTTACTTAGCACCTAGTATATTCATGGTTAATGGCTCATGCTTGCTATGACTTTTTAAGCTCCGATGGGGGAAGGGGAATGGGGGAGGGGTGGGGACCCCAGGACCCTAAAGCTGTTGGAGTTTCTGCCTGGTCTCGAGCTCATGTATGGGGGTGGCAGCAGCTCATCGGAGTAGCCAAAGCTGTCCAAGATGCAACTCAGCTCCCACAAGGGCTTAAACTTGAACTGAATTTTAGTTGTTCATTTTAGCAAACTTAGGCTATGCCATTTTTTTTTATTTTAAAGAGAATGATAATTAAAAAAAGAACAATAGCAAAATACCAACAACATAGACAAAAGTAAAACAAAGCAAACTCAATAAAAATGATACAGGGTTTCAGAGCAAAATAGGAATTAACAGTGGTTGTTGTAGTACATATTGTTATCTTCAATGAAGTTGCTGAGATTACCAGATGTAAGAATGTAAGACTGGTCAAGCCATTAAAGAGAATAAAAAATAAAAACAAACAAAAAATTAGAAACAATACAGAGTTTCACTAAACAAGGCAATAGCAATTCAACAACAGTTGTCATACTGCATATGCCTTCAAATTAGTTGTTCAGATTACCTGTCCCATTTATAAGAACTTTGAAGAAGCTGCTCATCCCCAAAGCTTTTTTTATTTCAGGTTCTCCTCATGCTAAGATATTTCTTTTCATAAAATCGTTACATTTAATTTGAAGTTGTCCTATAAAGTAAACAAAAAAAAAGTCAAATTACCTAGTGGTTTTCAATTGCACATCCTTTTCCTTAGATATAATCTGGGTGTGTTTTTTAGCTACATTATATATTATCAAAATCTGATTTTCCAAAAAGATATGTTGATGTTGGAGTAGTATCTGCAGTTTTATTCAGTCAATGCTTTGTTACAAATTTCACACTTTAAATTATTATATTGTGTGGCCTTTGTCTTCCTCTTGGGTGTGGTGAGCTCAGTAAATTACCAGGGATGGAACTGGAAAATTATCATCTGCAAAACCTGACGGTTTATTATTTGATCAATTTCATATTGTGAAAATCTCAGAGTTTTAAAGACAACAACATCAACTTCGTTCTAACATCTGGGATGGCATTGCTGCCATGTAAAGAGCGTATGTAAAGTTTCTAGAGTCGTATATAATATTTCCAAGCCAAGAGAAAGAGATACCAATAAGAAGTCTGGGCAGAGGACTGTCTAAGTCTTGGAGTAGATTCAGTTTCCTGGACTCCTCTCTGAGAACTCACCCCCCTGAGGCTC
Source organism: Chinchilla lanigera (assembly GCF_000276665.1). Taxonomy (NCBI): domain Eukaryota; kingdom Metazoa; phylum Chordata; class Mammalia; order Rodentia; family Chinchillidae; genus Chinchilla; species Chinchilla lanigera. Next base: position 9,601,899 of record NW_004955409.1, read on the forward strand.
AAGGAAAGCCCTGTTAGGGCTGCCGTTGGCCCTAGTCTCAGACTTTCCCAAGGGACATGTACAGAGTGATGTGACACATTCAGCTCATAGTCCCACTGACAAGCTTCCCTCCGCCCTATTGGACTCCATAAGGGTAGAATTTTCCCTGAAGCTCAGATAGGGTACATTAGATATATTCATCTAAGATTCTCTCCTTGAGACAGTACCTCACGGTAAAGGAGAAGAATAGCAGCCTGCAGATGTTGCACTTCTGTCCTTGGACATTCTTCTTGGTGTATGTTTAAATCCCTACACAAATAAGAATTAGGTATTACTATGGCCCTGCATAGATAAAGCATTACTATTGCCCTGCATATTGCCCCAAACTGGTGTCCATACTTTATTGTGCAAAGTCACCAGTCACACCTTCAAGCATGCATCGTAAGGGGAGGAAGACTGTTCTTAGAATCAGGAGTTTGACTCCAAATGTGCATTCTGCAGGATTTTAGAAAGACTCATTCTCTATCACTCTCTCTCTCTCTCTTTTTTTTTTTTTAACTACTGCAAAGTTTAGTAATGTCTAACTCACAAATCTGCTGCATGGCAAATTAAAAACACTGCATACATTTCAATGTCCTGCAGATATTTATTAATGTGCTATATTAATTCTTCCTTAGGTGCAAATCCTCCACTTCACCTACTGTTTTAAATCATATTTTTTGATATTATGATTCAGTGGAAGAGCCAGGGATATAGCTCAGTCACACCAGTGCCTGCCTGGCAAGCACAAAGTCCTGAGTTTGATTCCTGGTACCAAAAAAAAAAAAAAAAAAAAAAATTATTTATTTATTTGAAATGTTTATTTATTTGACTGCTTATAATGCTTTTGAGGATTGAAATTCTCTCATCTCTGAGGTACAAATAGTAGTGACTTTGTAAATAAAATGTGCCAGTCATTGTGCTTTTGGTCTAGAGCAGGCCCATTTCCTTCTGCTTCCTTGTGAGATTCCAAGAGACTGTACAAATGACTCATGGTTAGGTTCCCCTTGGAATCTATCAGATACAGAATGCTAGGAATGTAACTCAGACCATAGGCCCTGGGTCCACTCCCTTGGTTTCCCCACAACTGCAATAGACTTGGGTTTTTACTGAAAGAAACAAGGTCATTATCCACCTCCTTTCCAGCGCTGACTGCTTAGGAGAAAGTCCTAGGTATAGGCTGCCCTGACAACTGAAGTTGGCAAGAGCTGGTTCTAGATTGAATTTCTCCAAAATACTGAGTAGGTGGGAATCAAACTCCAACTCTTTTTCCTTCATGTATTTAATCAGTTTAAGCTCCTCCCACTTTTAGCCTCCCAGTGTTCTATGATTTAAACCTATTTAAGAATGATAACTACATTTTAAACAAACTCCTCCAGCCCACCCTGATGACTATTTCAATGCTGTAAGAGGTGAGACTGAGTTTGTTTTGGCATGACCACTAGAATTGTGAGATTACAAATGAATTGCAGCCCATGAGCCCTTACTCACCAATACGCTGTAGTGCCGTCATGGGATGTAGTAGTAAGCAGCAGTAAAAGTGTGTTAAATGCGTACATAGATGAGGAAGTTATGGTTGGAATTTTTTCCAAGGTTTGGGGAGGGCGGTTGCTGTTTTACCTGTTTTCCTTCTGCAGAAAGCTCTCTCCAGCTAGTCTCTTTCCTTACTCTCTCTTCTTTTTTTTTGGTACTGGGAATCGAACTCAGGACCTTGAGCTTGCCAGGCAGGCACTGTGCCGCTGAGCTACACCCCCACTCTACTCCTTCTTACTTGTGTGGACCATGCTATGTGCTGCTCATATCCTCATCACGTCAGTGCCCCAACATGCAGTTCACCCCAGCAGAGGGGATCCCAGCCCAGCCTCCAGAAGCAGGGCCCAAAGGAGCACTGTGCGTGTGTTCTGAGCATGGAAATGATTACCGTAAAAGACATAAGGAGGATTATGTCAGGGGTTCCCTCCAGATCTGCACGTTCAGCAAGCCGTGCTGTTTTGCGTTACAAAATCACATTATGTTCTGCAGCTCCCCTGTGGCTGTTTGGTGTTGGTCATGGACTTGTGAGAGACTGGGGTCAAAGTCGGCAATGTTTACAAACATGGGAGGCATGTCAGCAAGATAGAGCCAAGTCCGAATGTGATCTTTATGTATTTTAAATGGCGAGCCACTTGACTTACAACCAGAAATCACGGTCTCTGGCTAATGCAAGGTGTTCCCTGCCCTTAAACAGGGTAACCGAATCAGATCGTGCATGTGCACTTCAAGTGCTGGCAAGCCCGCCCTTTCCTGATGCCAGGGTTTCTGCCAAATACCTGGTCAACTAAGGTTTCAAAGGAACCACAGGAGCCTGGAGCATTTATGAGTTCACGATGAATTAAGAGCCTGGAAAGACCTGTGAGCCCTCTGAAAGAGGCCAGTGGAGTGTTCAGGCAGCCTCAGCCTGGGGAGTCAGTGCTCAGGAAAAAGCAGACCTTGACATCCAGAAGCGGGTTGCGATGGATGATTCGTCTTCTTTCCTGAGGGCATCATGCTCAGGAGTCCCTGTTGTGCTTTTCTTCCTCCCTTCAGACAGGGCACCTCTTGTGACTCTCAGGTGGGAATTTTGTGCCAGTTACCACTTGTCCAATGGAGCAGGTTCAGAAGCCACAGGCAAAAGTGGTGGTCTTGCTCTGAGTGAGAGGGTAGATGTTGTTTTCATTTTAAAACTGATCAGAGAGGTTCAGGGATGAATCTAGTGCTCTGTGGGGGTTTATAGGCATGTGACCAAGTCTTCCCTCAAAGAAGCATAGTGCCCATGACAACAGTTTTGTGGAGACTGCTTTTGCAGTTTCCGATCTGAGTTCTATTTTGGAATCTGGAAGGGGAGCCCAAGGAAGGGTCTCAATTACATTGCGTGCTTCCTGCTTCTTTTCCAAAAAAGAATAAAGTGCAACGGTTCTGGCATTACCAAACTGAATTTAGAGTAACACGACTGTAACTCAACCTCTATAACACCACTAAAACGTTAAAACTAAGATTCCCATTGGGGAGGGAGGATTGATATAGATGTGACCCTGGATGAAAAGCTTTTGGAAAAACATCACATCCTTAAAGGGGTCTTGAGACCTGAGTCCAAGCTAGGGTCTAAATTTTATGCCTTGGAACTTAGGAGTGACTATCCCACAGCCGGACGTGCGAGGTTGAATCAACTGGGTCACCTCAAGGTGCTTCCTCAAACACTCTCATCCTGTTCTCTGTCAGCCACTTAAGACCCTTTCTGAGCAGTTTCCCATAACTGCTACTAATGGGAGAGCATGGGGAGAGAAGCACAGAGCCGAGAGGAAAGGAAAGCACGGCAGCTGTATCCGGGCTCGGGGTGGATTCAGTCCGAAGGCTGTAGCAATTATATTCCACTCTTCTCCATGTGGATTTCTGTATCACTTTGATCTCAGCCAAAAGGAGAAAGAAAAATCAAAGAATGGAATAAAATGATTGCATGCAAAAGTTTCCGATCTAAGGAAGAAGAGACCAGATCAACATGTTTCAGAAAGTCGTTTCTGGACAGGCAGAGATGTGATAAAATCCAAGTCAAAGAGATCATCCAGAGTGCACCAAGGGCTCAGGAAGCAAGGTTGTGTTTTATGGGATCTTTGGGAAAGAACCTATAGAGAAATGATTCATGAGACCTTGGGAAGAGGGATAGGAGTTACTGCAGCACGATTTAACTCTACAAGGTTTGCACTTTCTGCTCTTTCTCTTTCAGAAGGGTTGCACAATTCCTTGTGGCCTCTCTCCCACAGGCAAATATCAGCTTCTTTGGGTGTGGGACCACATTCCCCCTCCCCACCCTAGCAGGAGGTGGTACTGAGGATACCCACACTGGGGCTTGGGGTTCCTTTCTACTTAACTCAGAAACCCTGGGAAGGCAATATTTAAATTGAAAAATAGATGGAAATGCTGACAGAATTTTCTCTCAAGACTTCCTGGCGTTGGTGACAGAGCTTGGAAATTCTACCAAATGGGAGAAAGGGTGATGGAGATTTGCTGGAGAATAATGGACCTTGTATAAGAAGCGCTGTTTTGGAGAGAGAGACTCAAATGAGAAACAGGAGGTGAAAGAAGTTGTGTTAAAACCACTGCTGAGTTATACATTCAAGTTGCATTTTAGTTATTTTTAGTGGTTTGGGGCTTGAAAAATGTTTGGTATTTGTCAATAATATTTTGAATTCTGACATTTTTGAAAAGTGATTTTTATTATGCCACATACTAGATCTTGAATTGTATCTATTATCTTTCATTTCCTGAAGTACCTGGAATAACTGTGGTAGGTGAAGCTTATGCTCTGAAATCCCCAGGGCGCTATATTTGAGAATTTTCTCTTCCTAGTTATTACAACTAATTTTCCCATCACATCCCATACGACTGCTTTGAACCCCTCTAACATTCTGAAAGCAGAACATATTTTAACTCATTCACGTTGGTGCTAATCTCCTCAGTGATTTATGAGGTCTTTAAGGCTTTAATTCTCTGTCTGTCAAGAGTCTTCCCTGGTAGTGAGTTGACAGTTTAAATTAGTGTTTAGACATGGCTTTCATAATGTCAGTTTTGTTTTGTCTCAACAGCCTTTTGGAATTCCTGCCATTGTACCTCAAGTGACTCATGGCAATAAATGACTCTCTTCTCTTTTGTTGTTAATCAAGGAAGAATGGAATGAACCACATAATGTTTGTAAAAGAGCAACCTTAATTAGTTCCCAGCTATAGCCAGAGATGCTTGTCTTGTCTCTTTAGCATATAAATGGAGGACATGATGCATTCAGGTGAATAAATACTGGTTTCCTAAATTTCCTGAAAAGCCTCCTTTGGTCTCCTTCCAGAACCATGAGGGAGGATTGCCGTAGAAACATTGTAAAGACTTCTACTCAAACTGGCGAGAGAGAGAGAGAGAGAGAGAGAGAGAGAGAGAGAGAGAGAGAGAGAGAGAAAGAGAGACCTCAGCTGGCTTCCAAGAATTGAGGACTTTCTTTTGGAATTGAATGAATAAACCACTGAATGAAAGGTCTCCTGAAGAGTTAGTTTCCCTGTTCACCCTAAGCCCTTCCTTCTCTATGGGGAATAGTGCCAAGGTACACCCAATGCGAAGGATGCTTTTTCTACCAACTGCCAACTACATACTCTGAATTTTGAGTATTAAAGAAAACCCCAGATCCTTAGGGGTCCAAGTTTATTTACTCTCAATAATGTTTGGCTTCCTAAGGAAAATGGTGAAAGAAAAGTATAAAATTCCATTTAAAAAACCCTCAAGTCTTCTTGGACATCAAACAAGCCTTACAACACAGTCTTTTGATGAGTTCAGTGTAAATGAATCAGAAACATATGGGTACTGTTTATGCTCAGATGCATATGCGTTTAAAAATTTTGAGCAAAATTAGTTTAGTGAGCTATGCTTGGGTCATTTCCAGCATTCAAGAATTTGGAAAATCACTTCTCATGAGTAAAGATGTGGAAGAAATGGTTGAGCACTTCTTGAACTGAAAAATGGGCACGTTTAGCATCCCCTGCTGTGCTGTGTTTCATAAACATGGTAGCAGAGGGCACAAATCTTAGGACACTTCCAAGTGAGGCAGGTTCAGGCTACTGATTTGGTAGAAGTTTCTGCATGTTGCTACTAGCTGTCAGTACCTGTGCAAAAAACGTTTCACTTGACAAACAGGGCTCACCAACCTCATTGGATTAGGACAGTCATTGGACAGTTCTATAAATCACATTTTGTACTTAGGCCAGTGTAATCCATTGGTTGTATGGCCTCCCTTTGGTATACCTTACGCTTTTCTTCCACTTTAAGGAGAGGAGAAATTTTCATTCATGTTGTAGAGGTAGAAAAGAGTCACATGCACTTAAATAGTGCATTGACTACACACTATTTATGGTTATACCAAAGAAATACACATGAACCATAAAGAAAAATCTCTATTTGGAATAATATGGTCAAAAGCCTCAACATTTGTCATTACTAGCAGGACCAAAAAGTACTGAATTTTGAATGATCTCTTTTTGACCCAACATGTGCTGAGCAAGAAGAAGAGAAGGATAAAAGTTAATATGTCTTAATATATCAGAATTTAAAACCTTCCTGTACCCATCTCATAGCTTGGGTCTGGATCATTGATTATGGTTTCAACATTCTTCACAGTTAAGCTGTTGGCTATGAGCATTCATGGAACCTTGTCTACATCTTTGGGTATCCAGTCATGGAGCAGAAGCAACAATATTCTTTTACTATGATCAGTTTACTAGAAATGGTAACTCTCTCCTGCTATGTGAGGAACACTTCACTCAGTGCTGAAATAAAAACCAGTGAATAACACACGACCCTGGCCTTAAAAGAAGAGGAAACAGAGTTGAAGTGACAAAACATGTACCATGATAGCAAACAAGATGTCACCATTTCATTCCTAAACTAGAGACATAAACCATTATTTCATGGGTTGAGGGATTTAGGGTAAATTTAGGCAGTAGGGATGGTGGAATGACCATGAGATACTTTACCATTGCTAGAAATGGGACCAAATGGAGAGCATTATATATGTGTTAAAGCTCTACTAAGCCAAGTACAGTGTGTGGTCAAAAATCCACCCGTGATAGGCCTCTTAGCAGTGGGCAGAGTGGAAAATGAAGAGTAAAAACCCCAGGTCTGCCATGAACTAATCGTGTGATTATGCAATTTTATTGTTCAGCACTGACATAGTGAGATGGTGGTATTAATATTTGCCTGTTGCTCATTCACTCAATAGCTCTTTGATCATGATATGGCAGGCACTGTGAAGAAAAGGGTGCTACAAATAGATAAAAAGCTCTAGTGTTTTACCTGGTGTGTTTACAGGAGGCAAGGACTGAAATGGGGAACTGTAAACATTGCTTTCCTTTCCTCACTCTTTTTTCTCTCCTCTTTCAGGTTTTTGGAGTGGGAGAAATAGGTAGTGCTACTCATTGGAAGAGCTTGGTTTCTATTCACAAGCTTTGTGGTTGTGGTCCTAGAACGCACCTGGTTTAAATATAACTGTACAGGATGTCTGCTAATTGCTCCATTTACTGCCACGCCCTCAAAGCATTGTGTGACCTTAGGGGGGTACCCTGTCTCTCTATATGTCAGTGTCTCCATTAGATACTAATACTGACTATAAGTAGAGCTCTCAGAGAGCCTCATGAAAGATATGAATATTATTATTTGCTCATGAAGTCTATGACTCACAGCAGCATTGAATTTTCTTCCCTTCATAACCTTTTATACTTTATTACTTTCGTCTTTGTGACACATCTTCTACCTCACAATACTGAAGGCTTTGGGTACAGCAAAGAGGTAAACAATGACACCTCTGAGACACAGGGAAGGGAGTGGGGATTGTGGGGACAGGTAGGAAATTGTGAAGCCTCTGAAGATACCATATTTCCAATATGGTAAAAAATAAAAAGTATGTCTTCCTATGAGGCCAAATATAACCAAATATCCAAATGATTAGAAAGCATCAGTAAATAAAAAACCTTTATTTTGACTTATTTGCAGCTAACCGAAGAGTTTGCTATAAATATATGCCAGATTGCTATGACAGTCAGGAACTTAGGTCAGTTTTTGGTAGTTTCATGGCAAAAAAAAGTCAAAATCTCAAAATATTTAACTTCTAGGGACATGGAGGAATTTTGTATAACAGGGAAAGAGTGTCATGTCATCTGCAAATAATGATAATTTAACTTCTTCCTTTCCTATCTTTATTTATTTAACTTCTTTCTTTGTGTGATTGCACTGGCTAATCTTTCCAGAATTATATTCAATAGGAGTGGTGATAGTGGCCATCCTTTGGCTTATTCCTGATTTTAGAGTGAAAGTTTTCAGTTTTTGACCAGGGAATATGATGTTGGCTGTTGGTTTGTCATAGATGGCTTTTATCGCAGTGAGATAAAGACCATCTCCTCTAATTTTCTTTTATGTTTTTATCATGAATGCATGTTGAACTTTGTCAAATGCATTTTCTGCATCTATTGAAATGATCATATGTTTTTTGTCCTTGACTCTGTTAATATTGTATATTACATTTATTTGATTTGCATATCTTAAACTATCCCCGCAATCCTGGGATGAGTCTTATTTGGTCATAGTGTATAATCTTTTTGATGATTTGCTCATTCTGTTTGCCAGTATTTTGTTGAGGATTTTTGCTTCTAAGTTCATTAGGGAGACTGGCCTGTAGTTCTCTTTCTTGTTTGGATTCTTTGGTTTTGTTTCAGGATAATGCTTGCTTCCAGGAATGATTTTGGGAGTATTGCTTCCCTACCAATTTCATTAAAGTTAAATTATCATTACTTGCACATGACATGTATTCTACATAAAAGAGCACATGTCACAAAACTCCACCAAAAGATTTTAGATTTAAATAACTAAGTTCAGTAGCATAGTTGGATACAGTCAATACTCAAAAATCAATAGCAGTCCTATCCACAAATAACAAACTCACTGAGAGAGAAATTAGGTAAATCACACCTTCCACAATAGCGCTGAAAAACGTGAAATATTTAGGAGTCAATCTAATGAGGGAAATAGAAACACTTTACATTGAAATCTACAGCATTCTACAAAAGAAAATTTATTATTATTATTTTTTTTTTTTTGGTTTTTCTCCGGTACCGGGAACGGAACTCATGACCTTGCGCTTGCCAGGCAGGCGCTTTTGCTGCTGAGCTAAATCCCCAGCCCCTACAAAAGAAAATTGAAGAGGATATCAAAAAAATGGAAAGATATCCCTTGTTCTTCAGTAGGAAGAAGCAATACAGTGAAAATGGCCATACTTCCAAAATTGTTAAACAGATTTAATGCAATTCCAATCAAAATACCAATAGCATATCTCACAGAATTAGAAAAAATAATCCTAAAATTGATTTGGAACCAGAAAAGACCTAGAATAACAAAAGCAATTCTAGGCAACAAAGGCAAGACAGGAATATCACAATCCCTAGCTTTAATTTATACTAATATGCTACTGTGATAAAATACCATGGTATGGCAAAAATAAATAAATAAATAAGTAAACAAACCCATGGATAGATGGAACAGAGTAGAAGATGCAGAAAAAACTCCAGTCAGACACCTTATCTTTGGCAAAGGGGCCAAACACCTTCACTGGAAGAAAGATAGTCTCTTTAATAAGTGATTGTAGGAAAACTGGCTTTCTATATGCCAAAGATGAAAACTAGACTCATATCTCTCACCATGCACTAAACTAAAATTGAAATGGATCAACGATCTAAATATCAAAACAAAAACACCAGATCTGCTGGAATAGAGTAGGTAGGGTTCTTAAAGACTTTTAGGTGTAGACAAAGACTTTATCAACAAAACCGTGATGGCACAGGAAATATCACAAAGAATCAACAACTGGGATCTCATCTTATTAAAAGCTTTTGCATAGCAACAGAAACCACTAATAGAGTGAAGAGACAAACTTTGGAGTGGGAAATTGTTTTTATCAGCTGTTCCTCAGACAAAGGACTCCTATCTAGAATAGAAAAAAGCTCAAAAATACAGCACCCCCTAAATTTAGAGATCCAAAAATGAGCATCTGAAATGAATAGACACTTCTCAGATGAAGAAGCAGAAATGGCAAGTAAATATATGAAAAAATGTTCAACATCACTGGTCATTCGAGAGATGCAAATTAAAACAGCACTGAAATTCCATCTCACCCCAGAAAATGGCTCTTATTGAGACATCAATGAATAACAAATGTTGGTGGGCTGTGGAGATAAAGGAACTCTTCTCTACCTGGTGGGAATATAGACTGATGCTAGCATTGTGGGAATCAGTGTAGAGATTCCACAAAAAATTAAAATCAGAAGATTCATTTGACTCAGCTATTCCCCTTGGTGTCTTCCTAATAGAATTAAATGCTTCACACCACAGTGAAATATGCATATCCATGTTTATAGTATCATAGTTTGTAATAGCTAAATCTTAGAAACAGCCCAAGTGCCCATCAGTCAGTGAATGGATACTCAAGATGTGGCTTTAAAAATATATATATAATGGAGTACTTCTCTACCATTAAAGGGGATAAGCTTGAGACATTTCTAGGCAAATGGATATACCTTGAGACCATACTCCTAAGTAAAATAAATCTGACACACATGTTCATATATCACATGGTTTCTCTAGTGTGAGAAACAGAAAATGAAAATAAGGACCCAAATGTATAACACGTATTTAGAAATGGAAGAAAATGTTCCAAAACAGAACAAACCTGTATCAGCCAGGGATATTGCTCAGTGGTGCAGCACCTGCCTGACAAGCACAAGGTCCTGAGGTACCCCTCCCAAAAAAAGAAAGAAAGAAAATGATCAAATAGTAAGGGAAACTAGGGATGAGGGAGGGGAAAGGAAGGAAGGGAGAAGAAACAAGAGAAAAAAAAGAAACAAAATGGAAACAAAACTTTTGCAAATAAGGAGGGGGAAGAGGGGTTGAAGGAAGGGGAAAAGAAGGGGAAAAACAGGAGAATTAAGATATATCATGTACAGCTACAAATTCCCCTGATGAACATGATAAGTGGGTAAATCTAAAATGTGCCAGTAAAATTAATTAAATTTTTAAAAAAGAAAGGAGAGAAATAAATATGTAAACCTTATTTGATAAATTTCTGAATGACTCCATTGACCTTAAAAAGAATTTCTACGCCCCCAACAGAAAACAGGGTAAGAATTAAAACTAGAGGAGAGAATATATAAAGAGTTATTGAAACATACTGCAAATGTTTAAATGAAAAAACTTACTACAATAAGACACATTACCATTAATTCCCCTCAGAATACTCTACCTCACTCACAGCACTTCTCCCTTCATTCTTGCCACTTTCTGACGCAGTTCTGGAAGTCCGCTTTCCTGAGTGTCTTTATGCGACATGGTAAAAAAATAAAAGCCCAGTGAATGCTGGTATCAAATGTCACTTGATGGACAGGCATGTTTTTAAAAACATTACAGTATGTCCTTGTGAACCTTATTTACTGGATCTGACACTGGGAAAATTCTGTGAGGACTTCCAGAACTGCTTCAGAAAGTGACAAGGATGATAGAAGTATGAAGTGATAGGGAGTATTTTGAGTTAATTAATGGCTATGTGTCCTTTAATTTTTTAAATTTAAACATACATTGCGTTTGTTTCACATCTTGAAGCCTGGTGCTCTATTTCAACATAGTCTGTTACAAAATCAGACACATGAGTGCACGACAACCTCAAAGAGATCATGTTCATCAAACTAAAGCCCTAATAAACTATAGATGTTGGATGTGACTACCGTCCCTCTGCTTCTGTCCTTTTCAGCATGCAAAGGTTGGACCATAGAGGCAACATCGAACAAGGCTGTTGGTCTCCTTTTTCTGCCCTTCTTTGGACTGAGCTGCTCCTCTAGGTAACATGGGAAAATATTTAAACAATATCACTTTGAGGAGCACCAAGTTATTAGTCTGACTGGAGCCTCCCTATGTCCCTGGGAGGTGCAAGACAGGAAGGTTCACTCATTGTGCTGTGATGTGTGACACTCAGCACCATGTGAATAAGAACATGACGGAAGAAGGTACATGCTATGCACTGATGGAGATCTTCAGGGCAGAGGTGGTGTCCAGATCCCCGGCACCTGGACAACTTTGGTGCTTAACAAATGGGAATCAAATGAGTGAGATCATACCTGAGAGGAAAGGCATTCAACCAGGGCAAATAGAAGAGGGAGTGCAAGGATATGGGCCTCAGGCAGCTAAGACATCAGGCTTCATGAAATATCACTATTGCATAGAAGAACAGATGCCACACTGCAACACTTGATACATTGTCCCCTGAAGTCATTATCTGTCATTAGGGATATGAAAAGAGAAAGAGGAGACACAGAGGGAGAGAGAGGGAGAGGGAGAGGGAAAAAGGAAAAGAAGGTAGCGGGGAGATCAAATGGGTTCATTGTACACTAGTGACAAAAATACCATTTGATGTAATTTTATTTTTTGATGTCATAAAAAGTAGATGATAGACAGACAGACTGATAGGTAGATAGATGAATAGATAGATACATAGATACACAGATACATAAATATATAGATAGATTTCTGTCTTCATAAGCTGCTGCAGTGGGCAGTTAGTTTCAAAGTGGTTCAACAAAACATATATTTTACCTTCACTCTTGCAATTGTATTGTTATCAAAACCAGTAATCACCACTGTGGGCAATGAGCCCAAAGTAGAGCAGCCTCCTGATCACTATCTGCGACTTTGTCCTCTGCTTCCCAATATGAGAGATGAGATGAGTTCTACTTCCCAGATTCTGTGTTGCTGCCTGTGTTTGGGGAAAATTTAATAATTTATTCCAACCATACTTCCTGCAATTTATTTTCATTAGCATATGGTGGCTGGACTTCAACCCTTGACTTTCTTCTCCTACCTAAAGCCTGTATATTTTTCGTATGCACGCAACTAAGGTCCTACAGAAAAAGTAAGCAAGGACCTCAGAATATTATCAGCATCCAAGTTTCTAATTTATACTCTTCTCTGATAGGAATTTTCACACATTTAAGGATTAAATTATTTCCACATTTACATCAGACAAAAGCCAATTTTCAATATTGCATTGTGATTATTTTTAGCATAAAGAGTGAAAGTAATTAAAAGTATAACATTGATGTTTTCTTTTTCTTCCTGAATGGCCTGTTAATTTATCTTCCTAAAGAAGACTGAAGTACTAAAACTACAACTGACTTCTATCTTGGTGTTAAAAACTATAGTCAACCAAGCACTAGCTTAGCATTTAAGTTTAATTTTGTTCAAAAAGTCCATATTATATCCTAGTGAATGAAATTGTATTGTTTTCAAAACCAAGGGTCCCCAGTGTACAATGAACCCTAACCCTCTTTCCCTCTCCCTCTCCCTCTATCTCCCTCTCTGTCTTCTCTTCCTAGACTTTTATTCCTGAACATCTGGAATTGTGAGCATCTGGAATTGGAGGAATTGGTAGAATCCTGGAGATTACATTTGATTTACAGCATTAACAATGGAAGTGTCACTTAAAACAGTTGCTGCATTTATACATTTTCTTTGGATAAATATTGGTTAGGAGACTATTTTGAAAGCAAGTGAATTATTTTTCTTCTCATCGTAGAATGAAGATTAAAGTATAAGCTTATATAAAATAAGATTTTATTCTCAGAACATTTTCTTGAGTCAAATACTTGAGGAAAAGTGTTTGGAAAAGGATTTAAGCAATGTTTCAGAGGTGGTTAAGGAGGCCTCTGTGAAATAACTTTGCATGTATTCCTGCCCATGGTCTTTGAGCTTTATTGATCAACTCATTTTAATAAGACTTTTTGTATATGATCTTATATGTATATGATACAATATACATGAAAGAGAAATTATAAAAGACTAAGATAAAAGCAAAATAATCATTAACAGCACCAAAATATTTTCCTCACTAAAATTGGTATCAGCAATAGTATTTGAGTTTCTTAGCTTTTCAACAACATACTGATAGTATTGCTTCCCACATTATTAGCTAACTTCCCAGGTGGTTGCATATTCTTAGCACAAAGTTGGATTTAACAAAAGTAACCACGGACACTGCATTTAAAAATATGCTCCTCAATAATCCTAACCATTTCTGCACTGAGTTTTTAAAAATGTCCTTGTTTTTACTGTAGAACTGAGGAAGGTGAAGCCACAGCTCTGCCAGCCTCTGACTGCTTTTTCTGGTCTGTCCGTGGAACAGGCAGCGGGCACAGTGACTTTTCTCAATACAGTGAAAGCAAGCAGAAGGAAGCGATGCGCCTGCAGCCTCTCTGGGGACTGCGACCTCAGGCTGCATTTACAGCACCTGATGGTCCAACATCTAGAGTATGGATGCTTTGTCAAATGGAGACTGTAAGATAGAAACTACTAACTTAAATTCTAATTTATGTTTTTGTGCACAGAATATCATTACATTACCTGTATAAAATATTACATCCGTCCCCTCCCCCGCCCCAGAGTCTCATACCCTTTGGAGACAGACATTCCTAGATGGCTTAGTATTGGTAAATTTCTGCCTTTCATAATCACTCTCTTCATGCCGGAACGGTCCTGACAGTAACCCCATCAAGGCCCGGGTGTAGCACCTTCTCTGGTGCGTGTGTAACTCCATGACACGGCAGATGTCGGGCAGATGGTCAACAGGAGAAAACAAGGGAAAAACGTGTCCTCAGTGGGAGACACGAAAAGCTAAAGTCCGTCATTGTTGTGGCAGCTTTTTAAAGAGTTTACAGGATAAGCAAAGAGTTTTTTTTTTTTTTTAATTTAAAACAGGCGCTTATCACAAGGGGTAACGTTGTTTGGTTTTTATTTTTCCTTGTAACACACATTTCTTCCCACCACTTATTCTATGTGGACTCTCGCTGTTTGAGGACGTTCCGTGCTAGCGGGAGATGGTGGCCTCAGTAGATCTAGCAACTTTGCAACATTTGGCTCGGGACCCTCCAGCCTAGAAACAGAAACAGGTCATTAACAGTCATTCACAGAACTTCTTTTCTCTTTCTAAAAAGTCTCCCAATGTAATGATATGAAGGTGATTCCACCATAGTACTCTAATGTGAGAAATGTCACATTTGAAACATTTTTCCCAAATCAAATTAAGTAAATATTTTAAACTCTTGCCCTGGCAGACTGGGAGAACCCAACTGTCAGGGTTGAATCCCTCAGGGGTCCTTTGGAAGTCCTAAGAATCTTATGTGCTTTCTCAGGTAGCTCACGGAGAAGGACACAGTTCCTTAACACAAGGTAATCCTGCTGGAGCACCGACCAGATCATAGTGTCTCGGTCCTAGGCTCAGCCCTCCTATCCAGACTGGGTGAGTCTTGGACTCATGACATTCTCAGAACTACAACCAGCACTACATTAAAAGAGAAATAGAAATGAACTCAAGGTATGATCAAAAAGTACAGTGAATGCCAACTTTTTTTTTTTTCCTTTTTAATTTATTACAAGAAAAGAACACATGGCCATGCTCTCACCCCCACCCCATATTCTCCTTACTTCAAAAACACTTATCCTTTCTCCTTGCCACTTTCTGAGGCAGTTCTGGAAGTCCTCTGTTGTGAGAGTCTTTAGTTGCCCTGCTGTGGCTGCCTCCCGTTCCTAGGTAGGTTTAAAACCTACCGTCCTTTATCTTTCCTCATGCTTTTGACTCAGGGATAGAGTCGAAAGGTGCACAGTACCAGGTTCAGTGAATAAGGTGGATAAGGACACACTGTAAAGTGTTTAGGAGCCTGTCTTTCCCTTTGGATGGCACTGGCCCCAGCATCCCCCTATTTTAGGTTACGTCTTGCAAAGACACACACAAAAGGACTTCAACATCCGCTTCAGAAAGATGAGATAAGTGTATTTGAAGCAAGAGGGAGGATTGTGAGTGGGATTCCTGGTGATATGTCTTTTACTGTAATGTATTTTTAAAATTTAAAACTTTACCCTACATTTTGATCACACTGTGTATTTTGGTAAATGAATCTGCCATACAGCGGTCAGGGGCCACAGGGAGGTGTCACGCTCATCCACTGGCTCCTGCTCAGGGCCCTCTGTCCCAGAGAGGTTCCCAGGGCCTTGGAGCATGTGTGTTCCGCCACCACGGCGTCTTTGCTGTGTTTAGTACTGACGCTTTAGTGCCAGCTACGAGCCAGGCAAGAGTCTCCCTCTCCCTCACAGATTTGCTTCCATCGCTATTAGGCATTGCTTTACTGCCAGGTCCTGGAGGGAACACAGGGGCAGGGAGGGGGACAAAGCAGGTTGACAAGGACCTCGCCTTTCTTATACCTCTCTCTTCTGACTGCTGAAGCACTTTTACTGAGCCAGGGGTGTCCTTGGCCCTGACTTCCCTCTTCTGGAGGCTCCAAGGCATGGGAGCCCTCACACAGTCTACCAGGGCCAGACCTGCACAGAGGGGCTTGTTTGCATCCTGCAGTAAACACAGCTGGTAGGGGGCAGAAAGGGACACCTGATTCACACAGCTTTCCTAGCTGGAACCAATTCGTAATGCATTCTTTATTTGCTAGTCTATTTTCACCAGTTTCAGATATGTTTCTCTCTTGTGTCAGCGATGTCGGTTGTTTTAAAGAAATGGTACAATGGCAAACTTTTTTGTGTGACTTCCATTTTAATTGCTCCCAGATTCTTTTATTTTATTTTTTTTTTCAGGTTGTTGGCCAGCAGCATCAGTGTAAATGTCCACGGGGCTGGGACTATTTATAACCATAGAAACTAATACAAGACTTTGACCCTCAACTCCTCTGAATGGATAAACACATCTGTGATGGAATAGCTCCTATCTTCCTATAGCCTTTGTATTTCTGCAGAGTGCCTCAGATAGCTCTGAAGTCCTCCTTCAGCCAGCAGGTCAGTTCCTTTGTTAGGCAATCATATTATTTGGATTTTTTGAACATTTAATAGACCATATTAAATAAATGGGTTAATGTCAAAATCAATTATTTTTATAACTCAGTCTTGAGAAGTGAACCGTTATTTATTATTGTAACTATGAAACACATGTCATAATGTATGTCCTAATACAATAAAAAAAAAATCAGTGAAAGGATTCATTTTATAATTTTCCCAGGAATACCAGTTAAGTTTGATCCATGTGGTTTAAAAGAAAAATTCACACAAAGTGTGTCAGAATAAATGTATGTTAACAGATATGAAAGGTTTGGATCCAAAAGGGAATAAGAAAATAAAGCATCAGTCTGGTGGAAAACTCCCTTCTTCCTCTTAAGCAGATGTTTTAGGAAGACAGACAGGGCCTGGGCTGCATCTGTGTGGGCAGCCGAAGCTCTGCCATCTGTTGAGGAGGGTGCCTGCCGGGTGCCAGTCGGCTCAGTGCTCTGCAGCAGGCCTGGCCCAGCTTGGTGTGGTCCGGACAGACGCTGGAGATCCGGTATGCAAGGGGGCTGCTGAAAAACAAGGCCTCCTGTAGGAGATTGTCGGCATGATTTAGACAGAGGGAAGCGGTGCATTAGGACAAAAGCTGGTCACTTCTTTTCAACCTGTGTCCCTCTGTCACACTCTCTCTTCTGAAATTGTCTTTACTTAGTCATTATCATCAGCCAAGGCTGATCTTCAGGGGTTGATGCTCGTAGCATGGCAGGGATGTTTCCATTTCAAAGCTCATCACAAATTCATTGAGATTTAAGAAACCTCGCTTGATTTCCACCTGAGTGTAAGTAAAAGAATGTACCCCTGTTTCATATTTTTTGAACACCAATCTTACAGAAAAAGAAAGAAATAACTAAATGTGTGTAGAGTCTTCCTTCTTGCTATTTGTTACATGTGTGATCTTGATTAAATTACAGGTAGGACCATCCTGTTCTACAAAATATGAATATATTCATATTGAAATATATTCCTGAATACGTTCCTATCTGTATCGATTTACATGTAAGAAGAATCGTTAAGAGGTTATAAATTCACAATTACATCTGACATTTACAGCTAATGTGTGATTATGCATTTGCAGCATTTCATACCTCTGATCCTTGATCAACTTAAGTTAAATAAACTTCTAATTGGGAAACAATATTTTCTGGTTTGGATTACTTAATAATCATTTTCATTGTTTCTGGTTGTGAAACTTATCAGAACTATTTTTCTTATTATTAGTAGTGAATTTTTAAAATAAAATTATAATGAAAACATTAAAAAACATATTTTTAATCATCTAATCAGCTTTGGAGACCGAGAGATAATGCCGCATTAAATTGTTGTCTGGAAGGCAATCATAAAAAATAATCCTTAATATATCACATCATTCTTTAAAGTCTAAGTCTAGTGTGTAAAAATAAATTCATGTCACAGAGTAGCTAACTGAAACTGCTGCCTAACATTATTTTCTTTTGTTTTATTTCCTGCTTGTAAACATTTAATCTCAATGTACATGTAGTTGGTGTTACAGAATTACTGAATATTAGGCTTAGAGGATAAAAACAGATGTCAAAAGTCTTTTATTTAAAGGGCTGATACAAGCAGTGATGATAAAAATGACAATAAAACTAACATGATTATCAGTTGAAAAAAATCAGTTACAGAGTCAACATACAATTCTTTTTGTTTTGTTTTGGTTTTTTCCGGTACCGGGAATCGAACTCACGACCTTGCTCTTGCCAGGCAGGCGCTGTGACACTGAGCTAAATCCCCAGCCCCTCAGCATACAACTTTTCAAGTGTTGATTCTGTGCAAGTATCATTGGCAGACTCGGGTGATGCCTACTTGTTTAGGAAAGACTTCTCTTGTGTTTTGTCATATCTTTAGAAATCAGAGTTCATATGGATTTAGAAAACAATTCAACTACCACTGGGCGGCAGAGAAAAAGAAAGTCAATTCCACAAAGCAATTCCTCCTTGTAAAATAGTAGCGTTAGGCACCTAAACTTTAATGATTCTATTTTTGTTGTAGTTTAGAAATGTCATGTTCTTATTGATTAAATCCCTAGTTAGAAGATTAAATTATCTTGTACATTTCCTTACCAACTTCCAATCTCCTTTTTGTTTCCTTGTTGTGGGTTCAACAAATATTTGTTGAACTCTCACTTCTTCAGCCAGTGTATAAAATAGCTAATGAGACTATGACAGACAAAACTCTGGACCTTCCCCCAAGGAGATCACCTAGGTTGCCAATTTGTTCTTTTTTTTTTTTTTCTTTTTAAATTTCTTTATTAATACATGTTTGTAGTACATGGTTGCTAGTTTCAAAGATTTTGAGTACCACAAATATGCCCAGTAGAAAAATCATATTTAATTAATTTGGTCTTTAATGATTCATAAGTTATTTCCAGATTATCCAGTAATCAGGGTCATATTAGGAGTGCCATTTATCATGCTATAATCAGGGCCTTGATATTCTAGTTAATAGATTTTGATTTAGGAAGCTGCAACTGAGAATCAGTTGTTCTTGTACACTGCAGTTTATAACAATCTCAGGGCACAGTGAGCACTTGAAGACAGTGACTTCCATGGGTTGCTTTACAAAAGATGCTGTATTCCTTTATAAACAGGAAGTACCAATCATTCATTCCACAGGATTTGAGTGCTTGCCATATAGAGCTAGATGCCCACTTTGAGTGACGTCCTTGCTTTCAGAGAAGCAAACAAACCTGTACTGGCTTATTTCATATCAGGATGTACTCTCCTTGTGTTAGGGAAGTTACTCAAAGTATAACAAGTAGCCATTGA
Organism: Chinchilla lanigera; assembly: GCF_000276665.1. Lineage (NCBI taxonomy): Eukaryota > Metazoa > Chordata > Mammalia > Rodentia > Chinchillidae > Chinchilla > Chinchilla lanigera. The sequence continues at coordinate 9,621,158 of NW_004955409.1, forward strand.
TTGAGCACCTATTTTGTTCATGCAACATTCTGGCACATCCAGTTATCCCTGGTACTTACATTACAGAGTAGGTTTTATTATTGCTCCTTGTAGAAGTAAGCGTTAGTCAGGTTAAGACAAGCTTCTTTCAAGTCTCTCGAGTATTAAGTACAAGTCTGAACGCAGACTGGTTCAATTCTGAAATCTTTGTTTATATGTTTTAGAAAATAAATGCCTCTTTTTAACTAGCAAGGCTATAGTGCCGAGAACCAGTGAAGAATGGGTAGGACTCAGAGGACTGAAGATCTCCTTGAAAGACACTGTGGATGTGGGAAGTGGCTCTGGCCAAGACAGGGAAAGTGATGGGATAGCTAGGGGGAAATGAGACAGTTCACCAAGAGGACAGTGGATGCTTCCCTGACCCACAGGTGTAACTAAGGGAGAACAGGTCAGGAAAAGAGCCTCTTCTTGACCAGGCAGCTTCCCCAAAGGCAATACTTGAAAAGCAGGCTCCAACATCAAAGGAGAACCAGAAGGGGCATGAACGTGGTGGTCAAGTTGAGGAGGAGCTGACGGTGTAAGCAATGTCAGCAGTAGGGAGCTGTTCTTGCTGATGACACACATCCAAATTTTGTTTCCTCAAGAACATGGAACATTTTCTTAATGATCATGCCTAAATGTTACAAGACTAAGCAAAGTTCTTTAAATGTAATATTTGAGGTTAGTTGAAATTTTATTATAAATTTTTATAAGGACGCTTGCTTTGCTGATATTTCCAGGAGAGCTGCGAAGAGACGGGGAGAAGCCCACAACGGCCTTCCGAGAGGCACAATGCATACTACTTACTATTAGATGCGTACTACTAATTTATCACACATCACTAGTAAGTGCTTACTAGTTACTGTTTGATTCCTAAGACACATTCACTACTTTGTTGCACGTTACAAATAGAGTTGCATTTGTTGCCGAGATGTCACCTGGAGCCTAGTGCTCTTAGGAGAAATAGGTAAACTCTCATTAAGTGGCTCATTTCAAGGCCTATGTGAACCCAGGACATCAATTCTGTGTAATCTATGAATTCTGGAAATTTTATGTTTTTCATGAGCTGCTTTGTGTGTTATCACATTTGGGTCTGAAGTGTAGGATCTTGTGCAGAGAATGAAAACTTCCACAATTTTTGAAGATGCCTAAAATCAGAAAAGATGATCTTTGAGAATGTCTCTGTGATAGTTACATATATAACAAGCAAGTCTGTAAGTTTTAACTATAAGCCAGGAGCTGAATAAGATTGTGTTTATAGGGTATACATGGGAAGTAATGATGAGTGAGAAGAGAATTTTATCACAGTCTTAGGATAGAAGGCCAAGCAATAATAAATCTTGACTGCAGATCTGTGCTGGCTACATGTACTGGATAGTTTTGTGGCGGCATGTAGAACTGGCCAGGCAGAGAGAGAAACCTATAGAAATTTAAGGGAAAAAAATTGGATTGGAGAGTATCCTAGATAAATAGTGTATATATCTAAGAAACACAAAAAGCCTACAGTTTGCATGCTTATTAATCTATTCTTACAAGAAACTTGTGAAACAAAGAACTATTCAAGATATAATTCATTACTGAGATGTGATCAGAAGCTACAATCAATGTTTACATTAAGAAAATTATATTAAAAGACACTATCATTAATCCCCCTCCAAATCCTCCCTCTGTCTTCAAATACATTTTTCCCATTGTTCTTGCCACTTTTGGAAGGAGTTTTGGAGTCCTTGTTCCTGAGTGTCTTTAGTTGCACTACCATGGCTGCTTCTATGTCTTACATAGTTTCAAAATGTTTACCTTTTGTCATCTTTTTGACTTGGGTGAAGAGCCAGAGTCACCTAGCACCAGATCCAGTGAAAAGATAGATGAGGACACTTCATAGGGTTTTTACAAGACTGGTTTTCAGTTGGATGGTACTCAACAGCAGCATTTAGGGTGATTTTTATCACACTTCATGAAGCCACTCACAAAGAAGACTTCCAGGACTGCTTCAGAAAGTGGCATAGATGATAGCATAAGTGTTTTGGAAGCTAGGAGTATTTTAAGGAGTGTAAATGGCAATGTATCTTTTGTGGTAATACATTTTTAAAAAATTTAAACATTCACTATATTTTTGGATCATCTGTTGTACATTGCCATATGTTTTACAATCTATTAGAGATTATCTCATGGTATAAAGGATGGAAGACACAATAGGCAGACACTTGATTATATGAGAAGGCAGAAAGGAGGGAAAATTTCTGGAAAATAACCAGAAATGGATGCATTTCAGGATTCTCAGCAAAGGAAGGTTAAAAAAATCAGTAAGTCAATGAGGTTACAATTCATTTCATATATTTATTTTTATATTCCTCAGGTATTGTCATTTCATTCATTTGTCATCGTATTCCTTGCTTATACTTTGATTGATTTCATTGGTATATACAGTCCCTGTTTGAGGCATTTATCAACAAATCTTACTTTTCTAGTCACATAGGAGAAAATAACATAGTGGATAGTTTGAGGTCGTGAAATGGAAAGAAGCCAAGAACTTTTTAATTTTGGAGATCAGTGTTATGTATTGTATCTTTTAAATTTAACTACATGAATGAATTTAAATGAAATCAAATCTTAAATGAATTTAAGAAGTCTCCTTTGGCAGCTTGATAAATTTTTACATATATTCTCCAAGCTGAAGAACTTCCTTTATTTGTTGTAGCACAGATGTATTGGAATTATATTTTATCTTTCATTTTTAATTTGGCTCCATTTAAGAAAGTTATTAAAATGTAGGTTGGCAAATGTTTTTCTTTATTTCTTTAAATATTATGATTTGTGTCTAGATGTCCTCCCAAAGTCTCATGAAGTCATAGATAGAGCTTTTCAGAGGTGGCTGAATCTACAGTGTGTGATTCTGGGATTAAGTGTGTGATGCTGAGATCAAGGGTATGTGATTACTAAATTCGTCCACTGATTGGTTTGGCATAGTTCTGGGTAGGATTAAGAGTGCCCCATCCTAGGTGTGTGTGTTCCCAGCCTAATAACCTGGATGCAACATAACAGACAGAAAGAGGGCTGCTATTGTTGCTTGCTGCCTTGCTGCTTTCTGCCTGCCATGAACTGTTTCTCCTATGTGATGCCTCTCGGCCATGCTATCCAGCCTTGGAGCCAGCCAACTATGAACTGAAACTTCTACCACTGTAAGCCAAATAAACCTTTCCTTCTTTAACTTTGGGTGTCAAGTATTTTGTCTCATGGGTAACTAAGCCAAATATATTAGCCCATTACTCTCTGCAAGGTTTTCTTTTTGTGAAGTTATCCTTAATTCCCTTTCATTTTTCCCTCTGAAGATTGTGCATCTCTTTTCTCCAGCTACTTTTCTATTTCTCGTTCCTCTTTAGCTGTTTAGCTGTCATGTGAAAGATGTGAGTTTTTTTTATATTTATCTGCTTGGGGTTCCCTAAGTCTCCTGAATGATAGGATTATTATTGGCCATTCAAATTATGCTTCTGATCTGTTCTTTCTTCTCTCATTTGAAACTCAAACTACAGTATATTTGATTATGCAACTGTATCATTTTCTATTAGTTTTCACCCTGACTTATGGTTTGAACTTTTGTGACTGAATTTTTGTCCTGTGTGTTATCTGCTCTTAGCTTCATCCACTATGCTTTTAAGCTATTATATTTTAGTTCTAGAATATACATTTATTTTTATAGATCTCAATTTTCTGCTAAAATTATTCATCTTTTTAGCTTTTTTCTCCTCTATCTTAACATAATTAACATAATTCTTCAAAGTCTTATCAAAAGAATATTTAAATATAAATGTACATTATATATATAGACATTTTAAATATATTGGATTAAGTATATGTACATGTGATCTATATTTATATCTTCTCCCAACATATCCGACTCTGTTATAGTGAGAGTGATATTCTGTTGTTTCCTACTTTATTCTATCTAGAAATAAGAGCTTTCAATCAATATTTAAAGTATTTACTAAATTTCCCAATTGTACTATTTTCTACGAAAACACTGGGTGCTTTAGAGAGTCTTAGGAACTTGCTGCAAGACAGAGATTTGCCCACAAAGAGTTAACAATCTATGGTACCTTTGAATTATTTTTCCTTATTATTAGTATCACCTACCTGTCCAATTCCATTCTGACCTAGTTAAATGCTGTCTTCTAATGGACCCAATTTTAGTACCACTAGTAATACCCCCATACCTACTGGTGAGGTGAGATAGTTATTAAAATGATCCGTGTGACCAGAAATCTTTTGGTAATTTCTAAGAACATTCCATGGTGGCTCCTGGGAGCTTCTGATAAAATATTGCTCTCTAAACTAGGTGATACATGGGTCTTGGATTGAAGAACCTCCCATAATAGGAACAGGGTGTGGGTTCCCACACCTGATTCTCTGAGGAGAACAGAAAGCAAGCTCCCAAGCTGATGGGGAATGAAAGGACACAGAAGCAGAGGAGGAGGTAGAAGGACTGTGGTGGGCAATAGCAATGGTGCTGGAGAAGAACCCTCTCAAAGTTCCTTGAATTAGCTTCCATCTCAGGACTACCACCTTCCCATTTCCATGGGTCTGTGTGGATTTTTAGAGAAGCCAGGAAATGGGGGTGAAACTAAGGAAAAACTGAAACCCTCTTGCAAGAGATACTAGTAAAGTGGATAAGAGAAATCTTGGCTAGTGACCAGAGGTAGCAATTGGGAACCAGCTAAAAGAGAGTCCCCAGCAGAGGAAGATTTCTGAGAATAGCTAATTACAAGGATCTGACAGAGATCTTGCAGGCTCAATGACAGAGGAAGTTTTTGTTTTGTCTCCCTTTCCTGGGGGGCATTATAAATGGCATTGAGAGATACTCTTCCCAGAGCTGGAGGCCTAAACAACAGTCGTCCTGTGAAAGATCTTATGATAATGCTTCTGAGCTACTTTTTAAAATAAATCAATCTCTTTTATTCAGGGCTGTGTTTAAGTGTGAAGACTTGGACCATCCAATGTTCCCTGTTTTTCCTTTTGCCTATTTTAGGATTGTACAGTAACGCCTGACAAAAGTGAAGAATCAACCAAGCTCTCCCCTCACACCAAACTATCTATGGGTGTTGTGTCAGGTGTATTTCTTCCACCATGGAAAAGGTATATGCTGTCCTGCTAAACGCTGGCCTAAACTTTTCCTTTTTAATTACCTTTACAAGGCAAGTCAGAGAGGAGAGGAGAATCATTTCAAGATGATGAAATGGCGATGAGCCCACAACTACACGGGGAAAGATTTTCCCTTAATCAGATGAAAAAACAGTAACATTCTACCATAATACATGTAATCTGTTTATAAACATTGTAAGTGTGCATGTGTGGGGATATATATATCACTTGGGCCTCTTTAAATATACCCTCTGGCCCTGAAAAAAACTATAGGCAGGCCTTCTATGATAGCTAACCTTAACAGCATCAATTTGATGGGATTTAGGACCCACCCAGGATATTGATAGAGCTTACTTCTGGGTGGGTAACGAAGATATGGCCTTGGTGGTCTGTGTCTGGTCCTTCACACTTTCCAATCTGATACTTTTCCTTTGTTCAGTTTCTTACTCACCATTAACTAAGCATCTTTCCCCTCTGTACTCTTCCACCATGACATTTCTGCCTTCAAGCCAGATGACCATGCACTGGAGCCCCTGAAACCATGAGCTAAATTAACCCTATTTCCTTTAAATCATAGGTGCTGGAATTTGTGTCTCAGTGATGGAAAAGTGACTGATATATCTCTCTTGGAAGAATATGAAGGTCTATAGACAGGGTCATAAAGATGCTGTTATTTTTTACTTTTGGGGAGCTGTGAGACAAAATGCCTGTGAGATCACTTACAAATATTGCAGCTATTTAGGGATCAAAAAACATTGAATACACCAACAGGATTGAAAACAGGCGTATACATAAAAACTGGTATACAAATGTTCAAAGTAGTCTTGTGTATAGTAGCCCAAAAAGAGAACTCAAATGCCCATCAGCTGATGAATAGATATGAATTATATTCACATAACTTATTATATGAATATGTATTATTTAGCAGTAAATATTATTTATAATGAAATATGAAATGTTTAGCAATAAAAAGAAGGGAGTACTGATTCATGCCACCACAAAAAAGCCAGTCACAAAAGGTTTCCGATTATTAAATGCCATTTATATAAAACATCCAGAATAGGCACATCTAGTAGATTAGTGGCTGCCAGGGGCAGGAAATGAGCTAATGAGTACAGGGTTTCTTTGAAGGGTGATGAAATGCTCCAAAATTGATTCTGATGATGGTTACACAATTCTGAATACACCAAAAATCATTTGATTGTATTATTTTACTTGGCAAACTGTAGAGGGTATGCAAAAAAAAAAAGTTATTTTTAAAAAGAAGAAATATCCCATATGCCTAAAAATAAATGATGTCATGATGCCAAGGCATGGAATTTGGGGACTTTGAAAGTAGAAAATATCTGAGCGGCCACTTGCTCAGACCTCTCACACATCAGAGTGCTCCTAAAAAATCCAAAGCAGAAACAAAAGCGGAGGCCTGTGGAGACGGATGCTGTCAGTATCATTCCCTTTTTTGAGTACTCAAAACCATCTATCAGTTATCTGTCTTGCTTTCACATTGTTCAGGGTTTTGCTCACCCTTTGTGTCAGTCTCTGTGAGATACCTACACAATCTTCATTTTCCTTACTCTGATCAGTTTGTTTCTTTCTTCCCTGTAAAATATGTCATCAGTAGCCACACTTACCTTACTGACATGTCCCTGTGAGTCCCTTTCATCTCTATGCCAGAATACCTTCTGTTCAGTAACAAAAAATCATTCTCATTCCTGCCTCTCATGTCTTTGGTGCCTGACAACTTCCCATCTCTTCTGATCCCTAGTACCTCATGCTGTAGACATTTCCAACTATCTGGTTCCCTGGTCAACCATGCTCTTTCTACCGCATGCCTTTCGAAGGTCCAGCCTCCTGCCCTTCTCCTGAACATCTTTATGGACTACCACTTATTGACAGCAGGGTTCACACAACACTACTTACCCTCAAACTTGTCCAAGTGTCAGTTTCTTACTGACACTTCTATGGGTTCCATTCTCACTCCTCCTACCCTTGGGCTGTGGTCCTTTGTACATGTGCTACCAAATTGCACTATTGGTTTGTTTACATCTTGGTCTCCATTGTGAGCTCTTTGAGGGAAGAAGGAGTTCTCCTTCTCTGTGTCTCTCAGCTTCAACACGGCCAGTACACAACAGACGCTCATTGAAGCAGTCATGGGAATCTCAGTACATCACTCAAATGGATGTTTAGTTCTAACCTGCATGTTTTCAGGGACAGGCTACTCACTCCTTTTGTGAAGCAGTCTATTCCAGGTCTGAAATGTGGTAATTACTGGGAAAGTCCTAGTTATATTGAGTCCAAATAATCTTCCCAGTATTCACTCATGGGTTGTGGCTCCGCTTACAGAGCACAGAAAGCAGGCTGTCCCATCTTTAACACAATAGCTCTAGCAGATGATTGCTGCTTATGTTCTTATAGTTTCTGCATCTCCTCCCTCCTTCTGTGGTCACATGCAGAATAAAGGCATCCCCTCCAGGACTAATAGCCCCATTTCTCCAAGACAAGCTTCATTTAAGGGGCCTCTGGATCCTACCTTAACCCTGTGAGATGTTTTCTAATTGGTCGGTGTTCTTGCCCAGTGGTCCCCATAACTGGTGCTTGAATGAGGTATGAAAAGGAGAATAGGGCAGGGCTCAAAGTTAGTGCAACCTTCCCAGTTTGTTTGTTTTGTGGTACCAGGGCCGCTAGAGCCTCACACATGTGACGTAGTGTACCACCAAACTACATCTTCGGATCCTTTTTGGTTTTTATTCTACAACAGTCTTATTAAGTTGAGATCCTCCTGCCTAAGCCTCCCATGGTGCATACCGCCATACACAGCTCAGCCTAAGCCTCTTTAGGAGCTGTGTCATATACTGTTGCAATGGACCCAGACTTCCAGGCTTTTTCAGGTGATTTGTGATATGTCCAGTCTCCCCTCAGATGCCAATCTCATCGCTTAGAAATTCATCGTATAAGAAGCCCATCCAGCCCTTGTCACAGTCCAGAGGAGTTTATATTTGCAATCCCAGGAGAAAGTTATTGGAATTCTCATGGGTAAATTCCAATCTACTACTTCCATGGCAACCCATGGTGAGAATAAAACGATAAAGACATATCTGCAGGTGTGGGGAGACTAGGGGGTCCTAAGTCCAGTCAGAATAAAGGCTAACCAGAACAAAGACCATGACCCAGGGCTGAACAAGGGTTTTATTAATTTGTGAAGTGGGGAGTGGCTCAGGGTTGAGAATGGCAGGAAGTACGGAGTGCTGTGGGCTGGGTTGGGTAAGGGCACAATAGCACCTCTGCAATATGCAGAGAGAGGTCTGCTGAAAGAATACCGGATCTGGTAACAGGGAGCCTCTAAGTTCGGAGGAATCTGCATAACATAGTTTGAGGAACATCTTGTGATTTTGGTCTGGTTGCTTCAGCTTTGACATCTGGGCTTCCTGCTCTGGGACATCCAGCCTCTTTCTTGGGGCTCAATACCAATCAACAGCATAGTGTCTCTCGGCCTAGCTCACGCTTAGGAGTAGGGAGCTATCAATGAGGTATCACTGACCTGTCCCATTGCTTCAAAGCCTACACATCAGTGCCTCAGCTAGACCCATTTGCATTACTTAAAGTCAATTGAGGTCGTGCAGCATGTTTGTAGCTGACTCTCTGCCTGGTGGTAGGGCAAAGGTGAGTCAAAATGGTGACAAACTATCTTCTTTCAGGGGGAGCCATCTCAGGGGTCCCGCACAATCTGGAGTGATGAAATAGTCAGGTGAAACAAATGAAGATCAGCACGCTGGAGTTTTGAAGATTGGAAAAGAAAAACTCGGAGGAGATGAAGGCCTAAGGAGGGGAGTAGGAAAGGGTACGCTGGTGTTTTTGGAGCTGCTTTATCATTTCAAGAAGCTTCTTCATGTGGTACATTTCTGTACTGAGAGGGGCTGTGCTACTGGTTCATCATTGCATCCTGCAGGTAAGGCAGTGCTGGGCGTATCACTGGCACACAGCACGCATGCGTGCACACACAGGGGTACTCCATGGCTGTTTCTTGTGCAGGCCACAGGAATACTGAAGTCTGACGGGATGTACAAGGAGGAAGACCACGCTTTTGGAAGTATGTGATGCGCTAGGTGTGCTCGGCTCAAAGGCAGAGATGCCTGGTTAATAGCAATGATTATCGCAAAGTACTCTGAAGACAGATTCTCTGGGTGGGGGCAGGACATACAAATGAGCAGGGTGCAGGTGCAAGGCTCTGCTTTTAGGGTTGTTTTGTGTTTTTTTTTTTTCTTGTTTTTCAATGTAAGTTTTTCTGAGGTGATCATGCTCCTGTTCCAAGGCACTGATGCCAATTCAGGAAGAGATTACGATTCCAATTCAAATGACTGTGGAGGATCATTAAGGCCACATCTGAGCATAGAGGTATCTGGCTGCATTGTCTACATTCCCAGGGACGGGGAGCTCCGTGCTTTAGGAGTCGGCTGCTGCCACCAAGAGCACCACCCTGGGGACAATCTGCCTGTCAAGAAGCACAGCATTTTGTCTGGGCATCATTTGGAGGCTTCTAGGGAAACACAGGCTCTAAGACCCTTTGCTAGAAAGTGCTCAGTCTCCAGGCCCAGGAAATACCTGCTCCCAAGCAGATATTCCCAGACTCCTTCCTGTCCATATTCTACTTTGCCTCGCCCAAACCCTTGCCTTGCTCAAACTGCCTTCCTCGTGACCTGCATTGAGAGCATCAGTGTGAGATGCTGATACGGTAACAAATTCACAACTTTCAACAGATGAAGTCACATAAGGATGAAGCAGGGAAACTGGAGATACTTCTGTAAGACTCTCACTAAAGTGAACAAGTGTACACACACACACACACACACACACACACACACAGACTCTAAAGAGAAGGAACTTTTCCTCCTCCTGAGAATCTTTTGAGAATAGCTGAAAGAAGCCCCATTACATAGATGCCATCCGACTATCTGTCTTTAGAGACAGGTGTCTCCCCCTCCCATGGTCCTAGTTAGGGGAGACAGAGAAGGAAACCCTCAGGGCTCTCCTAGCATCTCAAAGAGTATGTTCAGCTTCAAATCCAGTTCCTCTCTTAAGTAAAAGGGGAACAAAACACACCCTCCAGCTGTACTAGAACCCTTTAATTTAGGGAAAATCTAAAATTCCCAACTTTTAGACCTCAAAGGATCATGTGGTTGGAAGAACACATTTTAAAAAATATTAATTCATGGTTTGAATTTTTCTCCTCAGCAACAAGTCTGAAGCAGATAAGGTTTTGCTCCAAGTCAAAGCTATGTCCACTCAAATGAAAATTTGTTTGAGCATATCTCCGATACAAATGACATCTTGGGCCCCAAACATAAGCTTCAAATGGCACCAGGGTAAATACTGACTGTTTTAATAGTCTCTGTCCAAAATAAACATTTGAAAAATCCCAGAGGTTTTAGTTTCCTGAAGTAAAGAAAAATCATATTTCCAGCTGTCATTGGAAAATATCGCACAAAATCCCACGTTTTTATCTTCCCAAATATTTTTACAATTACTACACGCTTAGAGGACTATTTTTGTTTCTTTTTATGTTGGTGACTGCTCGCAGAGAAAGCGATTACATCAGGGGTGCTAAGGTATTAACACAGAACACATACGGCTACAGAGGAGGTTCCCTTACTTTCTGCCCTGGCTTAGGGTGAAGTAAGCGTCTGATATAACTGTCCATGTGTTCAGCAAGCATGCCAAAGTGCAATCTTTTGTCTTCACTTTTGAGAATGTTTTATAAACACATGGTGATCAGCCTATGCTGACTTTGAGAAATATTAACTGCAAAATTGGCAGCCAGCTTCAGCATTTGCAAAAATCCATATGTTCACTAAATTATTTTATTTCTTTATGGGATTTGGGGGTTGGCTTTTGTTGTTGTCATTACCACTTGCAGTACTTGCAAGCATTTTCTGCATCTTGTCTTCCGAAGACATTTAGCCTCTTGTACAATTTTAACTGAAATATGGAAAGCCAATTTCTTTGCTAACATTCGTTTAGGTCAAGATTTTGGAACATTTCCTGAGGTTTGCAAGAAAGTTGAGAATTAAATTTTATGCCATCATTCAGCAGTTTTGCATAATTTGTAAAACATAAGAACCGTGCTACATGATCGTCCTTTAATGAGTAGATGTTATGTATATTTTAGTAGATATATCATAGATAATCCTTCAAGCTTTGGCACTACAAAGACATAGAGGTAGAAGAAACTTAGAAAGGTTATTTAGTCCTAATATTTGCCTGCAGAACTCCTTGGACCACCCCAGAGAAATGAATTTTATTCTATTTTTACACCCCTTCTCTAGAGATGTTCCACCTCCTTGTTATACCATTCAGCAGTCTTTATTGACAACATATGTATATTTCCTTACTGTCTTATTATTTTTCAAATTTCTTCAAATTCATTAGCTAATTTAAAAAAAAAAAACAACACCCGGGGAGATCACGTGGGGCTACCATGTCCACTTTATAGATGAACATGCTGAGACAGAGGAGTTAAGTAGCTGGCCTGAAGCCTCATTAGAGATATGAGTCACACTTGGGAGTGAGAACACAGCGCCACAGCCTTCATTCCTGAGCTGTTTCCTCAATTCTACATTCTTCTTTAATACATCCCAAAGTAGAAGCAAAAACAAACCCGTCAGAGGGACCGAACAATGGTAATCAGACGGGCACAAGCCAGTGGCTGCTGCAGAAGCAGATCCCCCACCTGCTGAGCAGCGTCCACGGCCACTTGTACAGATACTAGGTTTCTATTTGGTTCATTTCCTAATCCACCAAAAGAAATATGAAAGGCAATTGTCCACAAGGATACGCTTTGCAGTGCTTTAACTCCAAACACGAACAAATAAAATTCAGAGACTAGCAGAAAGCAAATCTCTTAGTTGATTTGCAGCAAGCAGCTCACATGAACCTGGCTGGCTCCGTTGCCATTGTTCTCCTATCGGTACTCCTGGACGGCTTTAATTAATCTCAGAAACAGTACAGGAAACATCCTTTAATTATTCCTCTTATGTTTAGAGAAAACGTAGCTTACCAAGAACAAAATAAGCTGCAAGTCTCTGAACTTGAGCGTTATCTGTGTCCTTTGGCTTGCTAGGGTTTTGTGTTATCGCACATGATAATTTGTTTTCAGTGATACCCTTGATGAAATTAATTTAGTTTTATGCTAGCATACATTTCCTTTTGCTGATACTTTTCACTCTTGGCAAGGTCTTATCTGGGCAGTTCTGTTCTCGTCTGGTTCTGTCTGCTGAGATTCAATAGCCAGGACTGTCGTTGTTTTAAACAAAGATGTTTACTTTTGTTATTAATGTAAAATTCAATTCACTTCCCCTTTTTATCTTCCCATAAGGCAAAGACCAACTCTTTTGCTTGCTTGCTTGCTTTCTTTCTTTCTTTCTTTTTCTTTCTTTCTTTCTTTCTTTCTTTCTTTCTTTCTTTCTTTCTTTCTTCTTTCTTTCTCTTTTTTCTTTCTTTCTTTCTTTCTTTTCTCTTTCTTTCTTTCTTTCTTTCTTTTTTCTCTTTTTTTCTTTCTTCTCTCTCTGTCTCCCTCTCTCTCTCTCTCTCTCTCTTTCTTTTTCTTTTGACAAAGGTGACCGTTTTGGACTTGGCTGCCTGGTTTCCTTAGAAACACCCTACCAGACCTTTCCAAATACATCATCAGAAGGAGAGAAGCCATTTCAGACAGTCCTATCTCTGCACTTGGCTAGAAGTCAATTGATATCTAACTTCAAGGTCCTAAACATTTCCTTTTATTCTTTTCAACTGTATTAATTTCTTTTTTTTTCAAACATGAAAGTAATATGTGCTTATCAAAAATAATTTAAAACTAAAATAAGGACTCTCCCACCTGCACCCCGACATCACCAATTTTATATCATTTTGTGGACTAAAATACTTTTTCTGAAACCATTTTTGTTTATGTAAGTATATCGTTATAAATGAATGGATGGATATATGGACTTTATACTAATGAAGTCACACTCTGTTTACTGTTCTGCAATTAGTTTTTTTACATATCAATTTTTCTTGCACATTTCCTAAGTATTTTCTAAAAATTAGTTAGTTCTTTATTGATATTTTCTTCCCAGTATTTTTGCTATAATAAAACAACATGAAGCTAGAGACAGTAGCACATACCTGTAATCTCAGCATTCTGTGAGGCTGAATGGGATGATTGGAAGTTTGTGTCCTGGCTGGGCAACTTACTGTGACCCTGTGTCAAAATAAAAAAGTAAAAAAGGGACATACAGCTCAGTAAGAAGGACGTGGGTTCAGTGTGCAGTACTGGAAAAAACAACCAAACAAACATGAGGTTATTTGGGAATAAGAAGTATCTATACATTTCAAACTATTATGTTTACTAAATCTGTCATATTTCAAAGTAGTACATTTATCAAGTAGTCTGTTTTTTCATGATGGTTTGACTATTCATCTTTGTCATTTAAGAAACAATGCATGTTTCTCTCATGAAACCCTTGTCTATGATGGTGAACAAAGCAGTGATTTTAAATGCTACTGATAAGCCTTTGTTGTCTCCTTCTTCTCATTCTCCTCCTCCTTCTTCTCCTTCTTCTTCTTCTCCTTCTTCTTCTTCTCCTTCTTCTTCTTCTTCTTCTTCTTCTTCTTCT
>NW_004955409.1:9635337-9645826 GCF_000276665.1 Chinchilla lanigera
TCTTCCTCTCCCTCTCCCTCTCTCCCTCTCTCGCTCTCCTTCTCCTTCTCCTTCTCCTTCACCTTCTCTTTCTCCTTCTCCTTCTCCTTCTTCTTCTCCTTCTTCTTTTTTTAAGAGGGTTTCACTGTGTACTTCAGACTGGCCTTGAATTCATTATGTAGCCAAGACTGGCCTTGAACTCATGGTAACCCTCCTACCTCAGCCTCCTGACTGCTGAGATTATAGGTGTGTGCCACTACGCCCAGGAAGTCTTTGTTTTCTTACACTTACACACACATACGTACATAACAATAGGACATATGTGTTCAAGGTCACTAGGCAGCACAGCAAGGTCACCCAGATCCCAGCATGTTGTTACTGTGAAACAACAACAACAAAGAGCAGCAGCTTCTGGCTGAGGAAACTGAAAGGTCACTGTACGCTGTATTTATAGTCCTAAGCGAGAACCACCATGAAGAGCAGCTGAGAGACCCATGGTCTAGCAATGAAGAGACAGCCTGATGGCTTTTAGAAGTGTTTTCTGTTGAGTCATCTGCCTCCTTAAACAATGGCTTTCTCTTAGAAATCTGTTTGATTTTACACTTGGACATGATTTCTTGTCTATATGAATGCAAGCTGCTCTACGTCAATAATCCCATCAACATTTTCACTATGCCATCTCTGGATGCTTTCTCTGCAGTGTTTGTGTCATCTTCATTGTCACTATTACATGGTTGCCTTGATTCAGAAGTATTTCTGCTATTTTAACATTGCTAAATGAATGAACAAATAAATGTCATTATGGGGGTAAAATCTTTTTGTTATTCATTTCTTTCGGGTCACTGATTGACTCTGAAGGCATCTATAGGTATATAAGAGGTTTTTTTCCTCTCACTTGACACATGAAATCTCTCAAATTCACTTGTTCTTCATTACAGAGGTTGTGAGAGGCAGACACAGCTGAGCCTGTAGTCACTGAATCCCAAGCCTTGGCAATAACATGTGACATGTTACATGCTAAGTCTCTTTGGAAAACCTTCCCCAGCCATATCTCTGTTCATTGCTAGCATGCTGTTCAGTGAAGTGTTTTTCTATTTACTCTTCATTGATCTCAGGACACCCTGATCACTTGGCTGAATTAATGGAGTCACATTTGGGGAAAAGTACATACGACAGATTTTAATTTTGATGAGAATTTCAAGTGGGTGATGAGCAGAATAAGTGCCTAGGAATTAAAAATCTTGCAGTCGTCATCCAATTGAGCTTACTTGGCATGTGCCCAAGCTGTGGGTACAAAACATCTGTGATCCACACAGAAAAGATGTCTCTGGTGATCCATAATGGGCCAGTATGGAATTCACTCCTTTAACACATGGTGAGCACAGTTTTGGCCTCCACTGCAAATTCACAGTATGCATACCTGCTTCATCAGCATGCCCCAGCAACACTCCTGCCCTCTGCCTCCTTGACTGCGGTAGGGGCTGCCTCATCAGTGGCCAACAGAGATGCTTCATCAGCACCGCAGACTTATCCTCGTGTCAGATATTCATCAACAGCAAATCTGGCAAATGTGTCAGTGAATTTCACTGTGGTTTCATCAGCAGCAAATGCTTTCTAACTACAAACCTTGAAAATTTTAATAGTAAAATTTACCGTCCTTTTCTTAAGTTTTGGCAACCAGCCAATTGACTATTCACAGTTCCCTTAAAGTTTCATTTCATCATGACAAACCCTTGTGCATTTCCTGATCAGCGTACCTTTCCCTGGCACATGTTCACGGTAACCTGGAGGAAGCCACTCCTTCATGCATCAAAGATCTTCATTTTAAACTTTACATAGCATTTTTCTATCTCATTAACTTGCATTCATCACTTTCAGCAGAAAACATTAACAGTTTATCTTTCTGGTTTTTTGTTTTTTGTTTTTTGTTTTTTGTTTTTTTTTTTTGATACAGCTATGGAGGTCATTCCAACACTGTACTCTTCTGGAAGACAACTCGTGCTTGTGTTTCTGTTGTGTCTCTAAAAGTTTGACTTTCTGTGCTATAGACAAGCATAAATGCTTCTTTTTCTCATCAGTGTTACCACTGGGGTATCTGCAGGCATTTTGCACATTTTCAAAGTATTGTCACACCATGGAGCAGAGAGTAAGAAAAAACATCGTTACCAATAGGTGTACATTTTGGCCTTAGTGCAACTTCATGGGAAAGGTGTTAGCTCATCTGCTCCGGCCATTGGTTATCTTTGTGAGTGTGCTCGATACACTGCAGCTGAGCGTGCTGGGAGTGTCTTCTTCCCTTAGGGATGCCAAATGAACTGCATGATGCGCACTTGTGTTTCCGCTGTGACTTGTCGTGAGATCTGGGGTGAAAATTTCCACTCACCACAATTTATCATTGTTCAAAAGGTGCAGATTTTGAAACATCTCCAGTTTTGGATTTTGATTGGGGATGCTCAAACTGTATTTCAGTTGGAGACTCTTTTACTGCAAATATTCAAAATTTTTATCCAAATTGATTTAAGCAAAAAGAAAATGGGGCTCAGGTAACTGAAGAATCACAAGATTGGTGCAGTTTGGTTCAGGCTTTGAAATGACAATGAGATTCAGGTTCTTTCCATGTCTTGGCTTCAGGCATCTCATCAGTCTTGGCTTAAAAGTCATTCATTCATTCATCCATTCATTCTTCTGAAGGTATTTACTGGGTGCCAATTATCTGCCAGGAACTACTCTCTCGTAATGGGAGGAAAATGATTTCTAATAAGACCAACTACTTGTTCTCATGCCAATTACATCCAAATACTTCTGTTTCAGGCTCTACACAAAAGCAGTGTGGCCAACTATGCTGGTCAAGCTACAGCCTCTTAGTGTAAGCCCTGTGGAAAAACAGGGATTCTTACCCTTCAGCACTGGGACAGTATCCTGATCTGAGTTGGCCCATGTAATCAGGACTTTGGAATATCACTGAGCCTTTGGCTTAGGACCATCACTGATGTGTGGCCCTCAGAGCGTATCAACCCTGGCCAATTCATGACCCGAAAGAGGGTAGTATCTAAAGCCCCACAAAACCTGTCATAGGAAAAATTTATCCCAGGTTTTTAAAATTCAAGGGTAAACATTAAATTTTATCAAATGTCATTTGAGTTTCTATTGAAAGATTGCATCATCTTTTTCTTTTGACAATTACTCTGGTGAGTTCTGCTGATGGATGTTTTAATATCACATTTTTCCAAGAATAAACTTGGTTGTCCATGGTGTAATTGTTTTTAAAACACATTGGTAGGTTTCAGTTGCTAGTATTTTGTTCAGGATTTTTATTTTCATGTTTATGAGATTTTCTTTTGACAAGGTGTTGATTTTAATATTACATAATCAAGGGAAAAGAGAAAACTTCTAAATCATTTTGTAAATGTTTCAAAAGCACCAGAATTATTAATTTCTTGAAAATTTGGGGGAGATTATTGGCACAACTGTAGCGGGAATATGCATATTATTTCTATTCTGCATCATTGTTTGAACAGCACTTTGATATTTTGCTATTTTCTGCATTGGAAGTGCTCTCTACTCACAATAGACCTATTGTATTTTCCAGGTTGCTGATCAGGTAGGAAGCAGACACATGACCTACATTTCACTGATCGAAGGCAGTGCAAGAGGTGGCAGCAGAACTGAGCAGCAGGATGCAGGAGGCCACAGTCAGAAGCTGGAACAAAAGGCAGGAGTGTTGGCAGAGGCACCTGCGGTTTTCATAGGGAACCAACCGTGGCCAGCCACAAGCAGCAATTCAGTCCCAACTGCATTATTCCTGTCTGCATAGCACCCTAGCCTGGCTCTCCAGCCTCCCTGGAGTTTCTGGGAGTTGCCTGATAGAATCTACAAATCTCCTCAGGCTTCCACTAGCCAGTGTGTGCTGCTTACACTGAATCCACAAGTGTTGGGTAAAAAAAGTGCATGCAATAGATCCTCAAGGAAATGAGAATATAGGATCAATTACTTGACACGGTTGAAGAAATGAATAAAAACATAAATATATAAATAAGCAAAAGTAATAAATAAATTCTAAGGTCCCCGAACTCCTAGGTAACCATCACCCAGTCCAAGGACTAGAACTTTACCAGAACCTCAAAACACTACCTCTGCGTTCTAGATCTTCTTCCACAAAGCAGTCATTCTCTTGACTTTCGAAGCCAAAGATAGGCTTGCTTTTTCACAATGAATATAAAGTAATTCATGCACTATGCATCTCCTATTGTGATTAGCTTCTTTATCTGAACATCATACTAATGAGACTGACAGATATACATGCTCACATTCATTATCATTCCCTGTGGTATTCCTTTGTATGAATACATAACACTATTTTTCTATCCATCATACCAGTGAAGGTTATTTAAGTTGCTTTTAGCATTTAACTATTATGTGCAATGTTGCAATGAACTTTTTTGCACATGCCTTTTGGGGCATACTTGTACTTATTTCTTCTGGATAAATCTGTATGCAGGAGTTAAATGTTAGGGTGTGAAATATGCACATGTTCAGGATTAAGAGATAATACCAAAGCGTTTTCCAAAGTGTTCATGCCAATTTATACTTTTTCCATCAATGTATAAAAGTTTTCATGGTGCCATATTTTTCTCTTACTAAACCAGGCATCACGCTTTTAAATTTTTATCGTTTAAAAAGTGTTAGTCATTCTGATCGGTATGTATTGATAGCTCATTGTGGTTCCATTTGCTTTTATCTGTTGATTAATGAGGTAGAACATCTTTTCATATATCGATCTTTCTCTAAAGTGATGAAATTTCGAGCCATCTCTCTCCTTGGCTATCTGCCTTTCTCTTTCCAATAAGCAGGACACAAACCCTTCTTTTGGTTATATTTGGTACAAATATTTTTCTTTTACCCTAGGAATTTTCTGGTCACTCTCCTAATTTTTTTTTTTTTTTTTTTATGAATAGGGTTCTTAATTGTAACATGATCCTATTTGTAGTTGAGCTTAAAAAAGTGAGGACCCGGCTGGCAGAATGAGGATAGGACTCTCCATGGCAGGCAATGGAGAAATTGTAAAAACATAGGGTAAGAATAGGCAGCTAGCTAGGGAAAGGGCCTGAAATAGAGGTGGGTGATCAGCCACACTGATAAGAATTTAAAGAGCGAGCAGTGAACTATGACACGAATGCAGCCCTCTCCTGAGTTTCCAGAAAATTGATGCAAAATAACAGGTTTTGTCTTTAAAATCCCAGTTTCCTTTACTCCCTACATGTTGAGTAACTGGGTTAAAGAGCTTGAATTCCAATTGACTGTTTTAAATCCACAGAGCCACCTGTGATACGTGGTCATTAAACAATTTGGCAGTTCCTGGGCTCTGCTTATCAGGAAGAAATTCTGGGACAAGGGGTGAGGTGAGCAAGGCAGAAAACTTCCTAGGCTTCTGTCTGGTTTCAAAACTTACTTTGAGTCTCAACTCGCTTGCGATCTGTGTGATAACCGCGCAGCCTCTGTGCCTGTGTGATAACCCTCCTGCCGGGATGCCAAACATCTCACGAACTCCTCTTGAGAAACATATGAAAAATATGTTTTCTAAAATATATATATATATTTTTTTTCACCATAAAGTAAAACATGTTTCTACCACTGTAGGATTAGCACGTTTGTACACCACAATAAGATTAGCACGCGTTGTGTGCACCAAACTCTCCAGGGCAGCAAAGGCGACCCTGCTCTTCAGCTAGGTCAACTGGAAGACTGCATGGCTGGTGCTGCTCTTCGAAGAGCGTCAGCTAGAGCTCGGCCACTGTCTGTGACTACTACTCAGCCTGTCCGGAGAGCCCTGTTTGGCTTCCTGGCTGTCCTCGGTGGCTGCAAGTCGGGTTGCCTCGAGCCGGATTGCGAGAGTTCGAGTCCCTTGCTGCCGGATACACCAGCCCTCAATCCGCATCCAGCTATGTGGTGGGTGAGCTCCCTGCGTTCTTGCTGTTAATGTGTTAAGTGCCCATAAACCATTTGGGAAAGTGCTCCACTTTGGGGATCTTTGGCAGATTCGCAGACTCCCTTTGGCTCCTTGGAGCCCCAGGGTGGCCTAACTCAGAGGAACCTTTGACCTCGAGAGTGGTTGCCCGGGGATGTTTGTGAAAGGGGCCACCTACTCAAGAACCCTCCTGGCAACCCAGAAGCAACAGTAGCACCTCGCTTCAGGAACTTAACTCTTTGCATGATTCTAGCTGCAAAGAGATTTGGACAGGAACCAAATCAAATTTGGTCAACATTGAACCCAACCATTGAATTTAATTTGGTTCTCATCCAATTCGTGGAAAGAATTAAGTTCGTGAAGCGAGATACTGCTATATTCCCCTTTTTACTTGCAACTAACACTCTTCTAGTATTCTTTCTTCTGCAATTTCATTTTTCAACTTTGTAAGACGGTGACCTCAGATTTACACAGTTTGTGTGGAACGGTTTGAAAATGATTTCTTAAATTTTATCTGCAACCACGTGCAAAGAAGTGCAAAGCCTGGGCAAGCTGGGCTGTGCTAATGCTGAAAATTCTGGGGGTCAGGAGGAGTACAAACCCTGTGGGGGTGATGTGGCTGCTTCTAACCGTGTCAGACTGCCTATAAAAGTGAAAGGATGAATGCAAGACTTTAAACCCTTGGCTAAAGTCACAGGCATTCTCTGAAGCACTAAGAGAATCTCTTATATTCACAGGGCTGTTCTAGCCATAAATCAAAACACCAGCACATCATTTAGATTAATAAATTATACTACAGCTTGAATTCAAAGAATTTATAGGGGTTTGTGTATTCTGCTTATGAATACACAAAGCCCTTCTATCCAAATGTATAGAATTGATTTGAGAAAGGCTTAGACCCTTGATATTTGAAAGTGGGATATTTCAAAGGATTTAAAAGACGCAGGGAAATAAGCAGTCCAAGTCCCTAAATACCTAAGTTTCTTAGAGCAGCGCCAGTGCCAAATATTATTTCTGATAAAAGTGATTTGCTGAATAAAGGTGTAACAAGCTCATACTTCAGTTACTTTGCAAAGAGAAGCTGACCCGTGTGCCTCATGGCCCACTGCTACTGTCCCTGCAGCCACATCTCATCCGGATTCCAGCTTCACACAGAGCCAAGAGAAGAAATTTGATTTGCCAAAGTGATTGCAACTGTTCATTTTGTTTTTTCAATCTGTTTCAGGACAGATATTGGCTTTTTTTCTTTATATCTGTAAGGTTTTTTTTTTTTTCTTTACTTCTGTAAGTTTCCTTTTTGTGGGGCTTTTTTAAAAACTAATTTTATTGGTGCACTTTAAATATACGTAATGGTCACATTCATCATAGGGAATTTGCACCTGTACATGATCTGCCTTGATTCTTCTTTTTTCCCAAGCCCTTCCCATCCCTTCAACCCTGTTTCTTATATATAAAAACTTTGTCACTGCTATTCTTTTCCTTTCTTTTCCCTTCCTCTTTCCCTCCACCCTTTCTTGCTCGCTTCTTGTGTGAACATTTTTTTCCTATTTCCCCACATCCATAATACGTTTCAGTCCTTATTTATCCTTTTGGTTTCTCACACCAGAGAAACCATGGGATAATTGAACATGTGTCTGATTTATTTCACCTGAGAGTGTGATCTCAAAATGCATCCATTTACCTACAAGTGTCTCAAGTTTGTCCTTTTTTATGGCAAAGTAGTACTCCACTGCATAAAAAAGAAACTCCATCATTATCCATTCATTGATTAATGGGCATTTGGGCTGCTTCCAAGCTATTACAAACTATACCTCTATAACCAAGTGTCCTTAATGTCAGACAAAACTCTGCTGTTATAAACATGAGTGTACATATATCGCTGTGGTATGATGTTTTCAATTCTATTGGGAAGATGCCAAGAAACAGAATAGCTGGGTCAATACAACCTCTAATTTTAGTTTTTTGAGGAGTCTCCACACTGATTTCCACAATGCTAGCACCAGCATGCACTCCCATCAACAGCAGAGAAGGGTTCCTTTTTGTACATAGCCCCACTAACATTTGTTATTGATTGATTTCTTAGTAAGAGCCATTTTTCTGGGGTGAGATGAAACCTCAGTGTTGTGTTCATTTGCATCTCTCAAATGACCAGTGTGTTGAATATTTTTTTATATCTTTACTTGCTGTTTCTACTTTTTCATCTGAGAAGTGTCTATTCATTTCAGATGCTCATTTTTGGATCTCTAAATTTGGAGGGTGCTATTGTTTTTAGTTCTTTGTATATTCTAGATAGTAGTCCTTTGTCTGAGAAACAACTAGCAAAACTTTTTTCCCATGCTGAGGGTTATCACTTCACTCTGTTGGTGATTTATTTTATTGTGCAAAAGCTTTTCAATAAGATGAGATCCCAGTTGTTGATACTTTGATATTTCCTGTGCAATGGGGATTTATTCATAAAGTCTTTACCTACACCTATGTCTTCAAGTGTTCTACCTAGTCTATCTTCCTGCAGATTTAGTGTTTCTGTTTTAATATTTAGATCTTTGATCTATTTCAGTTTTAGTCTAGTGCATGGTGAGAGATATGGGTCTAGTTTTAATCTTCAGCATGTGGAAAACCAGTTTTTCTAGCACCATTTATTAAAGAGGCTATCTTTTTTACAGTGAAGGTGTTTGGTCCCTTTGTAGAAGATAAGGTGGCTGAGAGTGTTTGGAGTCCTTTCTGCATCTTCTAATTTATTCACTGATCCTCAGGTCTGTTTTTTTTGTTGTTGTTGTTTGTTTGTTTTTGTTTTTGTTTTTGCTAGTACCATGGTGTTTTTAATCATTGGAGCTTATAATCATTGGAGCATATAATTTCAAGTTAGGGATTGTAATGCCCCGTCTTGCCTTTGCTGTCCAGAATTGCTTTTGCTATGCTAGGTCTCTTCTGGTCCCTAATGAATTTTAGGATTGTTTTCTTTAATTCTGTGAAGTATGCTATTGATATTTTGATTGGGATTGCATCAAATCTGTATAACAATTTTGGAAGTATGGAATTTTCACTATATAGGCTCTTTCTACCCAAGAACAAGGGATATATTTCCATTTTCTGATATTCTCTTCAATTTCTTTTTTCAGAGTTCTGTAGTTTTCAGTGTAAAGGTCTTTTACTTCCTCCATTAGATTGATTCCTAAGTATAATTTTTGATGCATTTCTCTAATTTCTCTCTCTGAGTTTGTTATTTGTATACAGGCATGCTATTGATTTTTGTTATCCAGCTATGCTACAGAATTTTGTTACTAA
This sequence comes from Chinchilla lanigera, assembly GCF_000276665.1. Lineage (NCBI taxonomy): Eukaryota > Metazoa > Chordata > Mammalia > Rodentia > Chinchillidae > Chinchilla > Chinchilla lanigera. The sequence goes on from NW_004955409.1 coordinate 9,644,567, forward strand.
ATCTAGAAGTCTTTTGGTGGAGTTTTTGTGGTCTTCTATGTACAGTTTCATATCATCCACAAATAATGATAATTTTACTTCTTCCTTTCCTATATGTTCATTTTATTTCTTTCTTGTGTATAATTGCTCTGGCTGATCCTTCCAGGACTGTATTGAATAAGAGTGGTGATACTAGACATCCTTTGGCTTATTTCTGATTTTAGAGTGAAATCTTCCAGTTTTTGACCACGAAGTATGATGCTGACTTTGGTTTGTCATGGATGACTTTTATCACAGTTTTAATCCATCTATCCCAATTTTCTGTTGGGTTTTTATCATGAATGAGTGTTGGACTTTGTCAAATGCTTTTTCTGCATGTATTAAATTTATCATATGTTTTTGTCCTTGGTTCTGTAATATAGTGTATTATATTTATTGATTTGCATGTGTTGAACTATCCCTGCTACCCTGGGATGAATCCTACTTGGTCATGCTGTATTTTTTGATGGGATTCTTCTTGGTTTTGTTATTAGGGTAATGCTTGCTTGCAGGAATAAATTGGAGTACTGCTTTCCTTTCAATGTCACTGAAGAGTTTGAGAAGTAGTGACATTAGATCTTCTCTAAATTTAACATTCAACAGTGAGTCAGTCAGTAGCTGGGCTTTTCTTTGTTGGTAGTTTTTTGTTTTGTCTTTTTTTTGGTTTTTTTTTCCAGTACAGGGAATCGAACTCATGACCTTGCGCTTGCCAGGCAGGCGCTGTGCCACTGACCTAAATCTCCAGCCCTTGTTAGTAGTTTTTTAATTACATCTTTAATTTCGTTGCCTTATATTGGGCTATTTAGGATATTTATACCTTCTTGACTGAACTTTGGCAATTCATATGTATCTATGTACCTGTCCATTTTTCTGTGTTTTCCATCTTATTAGAGTACAGTTTCCTGAAGTATGTATTGATGATCTGAATTTCTGTGGGCTCTATTATGATTTTACATTTTTATTCCTCAATTGCATGGATTTGAATCTTTTCTGTTTTTTTTTTTTTTTTTGATAAGGCAGGAAAGGTTTGTGTATTTTATTTCATCTTTCAAAGAACCAACTCTTTGATTCATTGATTTTTGTATTGGTTTCTTAGTCTCAACAGCATTAATTTCTACTCTGATTTTTATACTTCCATCCTTCTTATGTTCTTTGGGCTTAATTTGGTCTTTTTTCCCTAGTAGCTTGTATTTCAACATTAGATTATTTGAGCATGCTCTGTTTTTATAATGTGGGAATTCA
>NW_004955409.1:9646230-9703124 GCF_000276665.1 Chinchilla lanigera
TTTAACATGTTTATGCAGTTTTTGTAGTTTCTTTTGCCATTGATTTTCAGATTCTTTATACTATATTCTGATAATATGCATAGGATAATTTCAATTCTTTGCATTTACTTAAGCATGTTCTATGAGATAGTATGTGTTCTATTTTGGAGAAAGTCCTGGGTGCATCTGAGAAGAAAGCATATTCTTGTTGGGAAGTGAAACATTCTGTAGATAGTGCCTAAGTCCACTTATACAAAGGTTTGGTTCAGTTCTGATATTTCTTTGCTGATGTTTTGTCTAGTTGATCTATTTGTGACAGTGGGGTCACAATACATTGAGGTCCTCCATTACAACTGTATTAGTGCTCATTTGATTTTTCATGTTCATTAATATTTTTATATGGTTGGTTGCACTGATATTTGCTGCATGCATGTTTATCTCCTTTTTAGACTGTTCCATTACCATATGTACAGTGATATTCTTTGTCTCTCTTGATCAGTCTTGGCTTGAAATTGGCATTGCCTGCATATAGAATAGCTAATCCTACTTTTCTCCAAGTTTCTATTGCACGGAATATTGTTTTTCATTCTTTGACTTTCAGATTAGGAATTTCTTTTCAGTTAAATGTGTTTCTTGTATGCAGCATATTGTTGGAGCTTGTTTCTTGATCTGTTCTGCCAACCTGTTTCTTTTGATTGGTGAATTGAGATATTTACACCAATGGTTATAACTGATATTTATTGACTTATTGTCTTGATTACTTTTCTCTCATTGCTGGGACAAAATACCTGATGCCCAAAATTAAGGAAGGAAAGGTTTATTTCGCTTACAGTTTGTGGAGGTTTTAGTCCGTACTTGGCAGGTTACAAGGCAGAGTGGCACATGGCAGAGGGCTACAGCTCATGGTGGCAGAGCACAGCAAAAGCAGCAAGCACAAAAGGGAGGAATGGCCACAAGCAGCCTCTTCCTCTCCCTTACATATGCAAACTATCCACCCTAGGGCGGGTGTAGCTCTCACGCCCATAATCAATCAAACTCTAAAAGCCTGCCACATGACCACATGAGGCTTTGGGGGAACACACAGACACAAACTATAACACTTATCTTTGTCAGATTTTGTTGATTTTCTTTCTTTACCCTCTGATTAACTTCTTACCTGATTAATTACCTGGTGGATTAATTCTGTTGGGGTTCATGGATTTATAATCTTTCTTATCTCTTTCCAGTTTATCCTTCAGAACATTTTGGAGTTCTAGTTTGGTGGTCATGAATTTCTTCAGATTTTCTTTATTGTGTAAGTATCTTATTTCTCCATCAATTTTGAAAGATAATTTTTGCAGGGTAAATGAATATTTCACTCCAAAATTTCCTTGACTTAATTGTTTATGTTGAGAAGACTGCTATGAGTCTAATGGGCTTTTCTTTATACTTGATTTTTTCTTTTCTCTAACAGATTTCAATATTCTGTTCTTGTGTTAAACTTCTGGAATCTTGACTATTACATTCCTTGGTAAACTTTTTTCGATCATGGCTAACTAGAGCTCTAAATGCCTCAATTACTGTGTGTCAAATTCTTTTTCCATGCTTGAGAGGTTTTCTGCCATTAATTGTGTAAAGAGGTTTTTATGTCCTTTGTGCTATCTCTTGATTTTTCATTAATTTTGATAAATCATATCTTATTGTTTTTTGGATCTTCTAAAAGCCATCAGATTGATTTTTAATGATAGCTTGCTAATTTTGACGTTTTGCTTGTTTTGGTCTTTTTTTTTTTTTTTTTTTTTGGGTTTCACTATGCAGTTCAGGCTGGCCTTGAACTTATTTTATAGCCCAGGCAGGCCTTAACTAACAGTGATCCTCCTGCTCACCCTCTCAAGGGCTGGGGTTACAGGTGTTTGCCACTATGCCCATCTCAAGTCTTAATTTTCATGATCACTAACTGCAAATCTGTCTTCTAGATCTGATATTCTATCCTCACATTTTTTCATTCTGTTACATATACTTTAAAAAGATTTTTAATCTCCTGGATACCTGTTTGAATCTGTTTTATGGATTCCATTTCTTTCCTATGTTGGACATTCATGGTTTCCATCATTTTCCTAAAGCCCTCTACTTTTTTATCTATATATATATATGCTATATTCACTAACCATGTCTTTCATTATGATCATCATCTCTTTAGTTTTTAGTATATATGCTTTCAAAATGAGCATTTATCATCTCTTTAGTTGTCTGAGGAATTATTTCTGATTTTTTTTCTAGATCCTCATTCATCTCCTTTGTTAATTCTACTGTTACCATTTCCAAGAGTTCAGATGAGTGGCTTTCGATTTGTTGCACTTTAGTGCCCCCTGGTCTTGCCTTGGGTTGCATCTTGCTTCTGTGTCTTCTCATTTCCTATTTTAAATTTATTTTCTCTGTTAATGCTTCTACATTCTTTATGGTATCTAGCTTTACTAATAAGATCAGAAACTCATTAGGAAGTGACTACTTTTTGGAAATGTCTTCTAAGTGTAGCTGGCTTTCGGCTTTTCAGTCTGTCACAAATCCTCCCTCTTCAGTTCATTAGGGATGAGATGTTGTTGCCTATTTTGCCTAGCTCCTGGTTCTTTTCTGCCACTACTTCTGTGAATAGGATTTTTATGTCCTTTGCATTATTTTCTGATTTTTTCATTGACCAATAAATCTTATGTTGTTATTCTTTGCATCATCTAGCAGCTGGTTCTTTGGTATTGACCTATGGTATTGTTTATGACCATCAAACAATTTGGCCTTGTCATACAAGGAAAAAAAGGATTAGAACACCTATGCTGCCTGGGCTAAAGAAGTACACTCAGTAATAACAACAGGATTAAGCACAGCCTAGAAAGTGACAAGTTATAACTATTATTTTGCCACCTTTAACCATATGAACAAGATTTCAGTTATATAACAACATCTAAAAATAACAAAAGAATTGTATACAGCAATTAGAAGCAAGGTTGATTGACAAAAAAAAGATTACCTATGCTTTGAGAGACTGGTGAAGACAACAGGAGGAAAATAAAGAAGGAAGAAACAAAAACCAAAAACTGAACAAAACAAAAAAACTAAAAACACTGTTCACACTCATGAAAAAAGCAAGAGTATGCAATCGGAAGAAAGAAGAAGCAAAAGAAAAGAGATATCTGTGATTTCCAGTCCGTGGTCATCACCTGGGGTCTACAGTTTTGTGGTAGTGTGCACTTACATGTGTGTCTGCTGTCACCAGTATATAAAGGAGGCAGGCAGAGCCAAGATCTTTACTGTATAATCCCAGCAAGCCTACAGTAGGAATAGGGTGGGGTGCCAATTCAAGTCCACAGAAGTTCAGGCTGATTCTGATCTCTGCATGTGAGACTGTGATGGAATTGTTCAGTCTGAAACACTGTGGGTGTTTCTTGCTGGCTTGGTATTGGTTCTCTATCCCTGGGTATTTCCTAGGGTTGTGCTTCTACCAGACACTGGTTTTGCTGAGATGAAGACAACTCATGGCTACTTGGAGTCCTGTGTTCAGCTGATCCCAAGCCCAAATGGCATCCACTCAATCACTCTATCCTGGGGATGTTTACACTGAGTCACTCACCATCCACTGCAGCCCACAGCATCTATTGCTCTGCTCTGGTGTGTTTTTCCACAGAGGCCTTTAGGTCCCCCACTGCCACAATACCTCTGTCAGCTCAAGCTCCTACAGTCAGGGAGAATGTCCAGTATGCCATCTCCCTCATCATTATTGAGGTCCATCATCTCCTTCTCCCTGTGGGCTCCAATTATCCCTCCAGAACTTTTCTGGGTCTCAGAGATCCACTTCGCTCCTTCTTTTCCTCCCCAAATTGCTCTATGCCGGTGTCTGGACTCCTAATCTCTGAGAGGTTGATTTGCTGCTGCTTAGCACTCTAATATCTTCCCAGAAGATTATTATTCTCACAATTATTCTTCTTTATCATGTTAATCAACATAGCATGGATGTCCTCATCCTGGATGAAAGACATGAAACCTTGCCATGATTGTCTTCTGTGTTTTTAATATAAATCTTGATTTGTACCACTCTTATTCTTGGGCTTTTGGCTACAGTCATACTGTCTGTGATACATGATGTTTCCTCTACCTAGAGCTGTTCATAAGCCTCTTCTACTTCTTAGGAAATTTTACTATTCTTTCAAAAGTCACTGTCTTCCAGATAACCTTTTCTCAATTCTTGTACTCCCTCCCAAAATCTAGGAAAAGCTCCTTGGTCATGTGCCCTTGTTGAACCAAGCACTTGGCCTTCCAAGAATTTATTTGCATGCTATTCAACTCAACTTTTGTGTGTATCAGTGTGTGTAATTATTCAATTAATGTTCATTTCCTACAAAGATTCTAACAGAGACCACATTTGATGTTGTTTATCATCCTATCTTCAGCATTCAGCATGTAATGTGTAATGTGCCTACTGGTTTAATGAATGTAAGAACAAACTTCTGTGTGTTCTTGAAGATAGAGATAATGAATATTTTACAGGTGCTTTACAAGGACTGAAGATACTGACAATATATTGCAAGATGAGCAAAAAAAGAGAAACCTACAAAGAAGACCAAAGAGTCATCAAAGGAGAAACAGGAGAAAGAAGAAAATTGAGTGATGAGATCCTTGGGAGAGAAAATGGCCAGAAGTATAGTGTAGGAAGTGCAAGAAACCAATGATTCGCTGGCAAAGGCATCAGTGGGTTCGTGCAGGAGGTACATAGAAAGGGGTGAATACTTGCATAGAAATCTAGAGCCTTGGAATCAGAATCTCTGTGTTGAGTACTTATTTGGATTTGAGCAAGAAGAGCCTCACAAATATGATCATGAAAATTTATAAAAATAAAATTCACCAAAAATATAGCAAATGAATAGTATTTCTCATGTTTTTATACTAACCTCAAAATTGCCCCAGAATTAGAGTTAAGTAGAAATACAGACTTCAGCAGACAGACATCTTCTCTCCATCCTGTTTAGCTACAGGTACAACAGATACATACTTGACCCATTTTGTAAACAATTTTATTTTTAGAAAGTGTGTCTAAAATGACTCTTACTATATAATTTCTATACTATATAATTGCTATATAATTTCTAAGGTCAGAATTTTGGTGCATGAAACTTTAAGTGAATCCAGTTGGATGGGAAGAATGAAGCATTTTCAGCAGTCTGCTCCTGCTGCCTGATGGTATTCTAAGATTCATCCAGATTTACAAGAATTTATCATAATACTATTTCTATAGTGTTGCATACCTTACTAAAAAAATGTTACACCATTGTTTTATTTTGTACCCACCATAATTTTATGAACTAGAAATGAATTTTACCACATTGAAGGTAAATAAATTTGAAATCAGTAGGACAAAGCAAGTAACGATAGGTCCAGCACTTATTAAGAATAGCTTTTCTTAAAGACAATAAATTAGAAAGTGCACATGGAAATATGGTAGACCAGTGTGATGGTTTGTGTCTAGGTGTTCCCCCAAAGCCTCGTGCAGTCATGGGGTGGGCTTTTAGAGTTTATGATTGATCCATGATTCAATACTGGGATTATGGTTGTGAGTGCTACACCCGGCCTGGGCGGATAGTTTGCATATGTAAGGGAGAGAAAGAGGCTGCTTGCTGCCACTCCTCCCTTTTGCTCTTTCTGCTTTTGCTATCTTCCACCTCCATGAACTGTAGCCCTCTGCCATGTGCCACTTTGCCTTGGAGCCAGCTGAGTATGGACTGAAACCTCCACAAACTAACAGCTAAATAAACTTTTCCTTCCTTAATTTTGGGTGTTGGGTATTTTGGGGTTTTTTTGTTTTGTTTTTTCTCTGGTACCAGGAACTGAACTCACGACCTTGCACTTGCCAGGCAGGCGCTTTTGCCGCTGAGCTAAACCCCCAGCCCCGGGTGTTGGGTATTTTGTCCCAGCAACAAGAGAAAAGTAACCAAGCCAACCAGTAACAAAGTGTGCATTTGAGTTCAAGATGTGTATCATTAATTTCACTAAAAATAAGTAACAACCCTAATTTAGTAGCTTCACTAAAGACATTCTTAAATTATTTCAGGATAAACGGTGAGATTCAAAAGAATTACTCAGTACTTGAAAGTTTCAGCACCATTTGAGTTTGTTGCCAACCATTCCCATAAAAGAATGTCAACACGGAGTTGACACTGAAACTGGTTGAATACAGGCAAAACCACACATTTAATCTTGCCAGTAACTGAATCTATTTGTAAGACAAAATGTAATTCTGCAGATTGATGTATTAACCTGATCACTAGATTTGCAACTAAAACTTTAATTACATGTGTTATGTATGGTTAAGAATGTCAGCACAGTGCTTCCTTAACTGACTTCCCCCACATCAGGTCTTTGGCAAGGTGAATGACATAAATCTTTAATACTAACAGTGTCTTGGCTACTTTATGTGCTCATCCATCCAGTGCAACATGATAACTTAGCCTCTTACACCCCTCAATGATAGTCTTGTTTCTTGTTGGAAAAGCTGGAGCTATTTTATTTTTTTGGCTTTCAAAGAGATTATCCTTTCTATTTAAAAACACCCAGGTCCCCAGATCCCCACTCTTTTTAATTCAAAATGATGCTCCAGTGTAACTGGCAACATAATTCTATTTGAAATGATCTATGAACAAGAAACAATGAATAAAATTATTGGTGTATACCAAGACAGGAAAGGCAGACTTCACCATATTTTTTTTCTTATTTACACTCCCACTAACTTTTTCTGGAGTATATTCTCCTTCACAGGAGTCAGGGGAGCTCTATACATCAGTTTCATCCTTTTTGCCATAGGTAGTAGAATATTGGCTGAGAAAATTCATACTCTAATTTCTTTTATTTCATTCAACAGTCTGTCAGAAAATACATCATTTATAACATGATTTTCATTTTTGAATAAAATAGTACAAAGTTCTAAAACAATAATTCTATGTAATTTTTTAAATTTAGAGAAGATTTCACATACAATTCAAAAGCATTAAAACAAACCAAAACAACAAAGTTTACTAATTCTTAACACATTTTCACAGACGAAGAAAACTTCATTTTAAACATAGTGCTTTATTTGATGATGATGAGGCCACAGATAAAGCAGGTAATATTAAAGAATTGTTAGAACACAGTAGAATACCGAGAAAAAAAAGCAAAATAGAAAAAGTAAAGAGAAAACTAGGTTAATTTTTGACAATGCATATATTTATACTCAAACTCTCTACCTTAGAAAGTTTTAGAAAACACAAGACCACAAAAAGTCACCAAATGTAGGAGTACTCAAGTATATAAAACAAATTTAAACAGATATGAGAAATCAAATAAGCAATAACAGAATTGTAATGAGGGACTTTAACACCCCATTGTTACAAAGAGATAGATCAACTAGACAAAAAATCAGCAAAGAAATAACAGAATTAAACCAAATTTATGAATAAATGGACTTAGTAGACCTTAGTAGACCTTAGTAAATCTCAAAAACTCTATAAACACATGAAAACTAAATAACAGCCTTTTGAACAACCAATGTGTCACAGATGAAATTAAAGAAGAAATTTAAAAATATTTGTAATCAAATGAAAATGCAGGTACAACTTACTGGAACCTGTGGGACACAATGGAAGCAGGGAAATTCATAGTGGTGAATTCCCACATCAGTAAAACAAAACGAATACAAATAAAGAACCTTCTGCTGCACCTCCAGCTTCTAAAATAGAAGAGCAAGTCAAGTATAAAACCCAAAGAAGGGAGGAAATTATAAACATCAGAGAAGAAATCAATGAAATGGAGACTAAGAAAATAATACAAAGAATTAACAAATCAAAGAGTTGGTTCTTTGAAAGAATAAATGAAATTGATAAACCCCTAGCCAACCTCATCAAAAACAATAAGAAAAAACTCAAATCCATGCAATAAGGAATGAAAAGGCTGAAATCACTACAGATCCTGTACAAAATTCAGAAGATCATCAATACTTACTTTGAAAATGTTTACTGTCATAGGATAGAAAACATAGAAGTGCACGTATTCCTAGGTACATATGACTTACCAAAGCTGAATCAAGAAGATATAAAAATCCTGAATAACAACTCAATATGAGTCAATGAAATTGAAAACATAGTAAAAAAAACTTACCAACAAGGAAAAGCCCAGGTCCTGATGATGGATTCACAGCTGAATTCTATAAGAAATTTAGAGAAGATTTAATGCTAATTCTTCTCAAACTCTTTAATGAAAAGAAAGGGAAGCAATCCTCCTTAACTCATTCCTGGAGGTATTACCCTGACACCAAAACCAGAGAAAGACCTAACCAAAAAAGAGAACAAAGGCCAATCTCCCTAATGAATATAGATGCAAAAATTCTCAATAAAATACTAGCTAATAGAATGCAGGAAATCATCAAGAAAATTTTACACCATGACCAAGTGGGATTAATCCCAGGAATGCAGGGATAGATCAATATATGCAAATCAATAAGTGTAATACATCATATCAACAGAGCCAAAGACAAGAATCACATGATCATCTCAAGAGATGCAGAATAAGCTTTGGATAAAGTGCAACACTCATTCGTGATAAAAACTCTACAGAAAATTGGAATAGATGGACTTTACCTCAATCTGATAAAAGCCAGCTATGACAAAACAACAGCTAACATCATACTAAATGGACCATAAGTGAAAGTTTTCAGTTTAAAATCAGGAGCAAGGATGTCCACTGTCACCACTCCTGTTCAATATAGTTCTGGAAACATTAGCCAGAGCAATTAGACAAGAAAGAGAAATAAAAGAAATAAGGATAGGAAAGGAAGAAGTGAAATTATCATCATTCACAGATGACATGATACTCTACATGGGAGATCCCAAAAAGTCAACCAAAAGACTCCTAGAATTAACAAACAAATTCAATAGTGTAGCTGGATACAAAGTCAGCACTCAAAAATCAATAGCATTCCCATAAAAAAACAACAAAAACACTGAGAGAGAAATTAGGGAAACCACACCTTTCACAATAGCATCCAAATAACTGAAATACTTAGGAATCAATCTAACAGAAGAAGTAAAAGATCTATACGGTGAAAATTAAAGTACTTTGAAAAAAGAGACTGAAGAGGATTTCAGATAATGGAAAGATATTCCTTGCTCATGGATAGGAAGAACCAACATTGTGAAAATGGCCATACTCCCAAAATTGTTGTACAGATTCAATACAATTCTGATCAAAATACCGTTAGTATACCTCACAGATCTAGAGAAAACATTCCTAAAATTCATCTGGAGCCCGAAGAGACACAGAATAGCAAAAGCAATTCTGTGCAACAAAGGCAAGGCAGGAGGCAACACAAATCCTGGCTTGAAATTATACTACAAAACTACTGTGATAAAATCAGTGTTGTACTGGCAAAAAACAGACCAGAGGATCAGTGGAACAGACTAGAAGATGCAGACACAACCACAAACACTCTCAGGCACCTGGTCTTTGACAAAGGGGCCAAACATGTTCACTGGAACAAAGATAGCCTCTTTAATAAATGGTGCTGGAAAAACTGGCTTTCCACATGCCAGAGATTAAAACTAGACCCATATCTATCCTATATACTAAACTAAATTCAAAATGGATTAAAGATCTAAATATTAAAACAGAAACACTAGAAAAAAGAAAAAAAACAGAAACACTAAATTTATTGGAAGAGAAAGTAGGTAAAAATCTTGAATACATAGGGGTAGGCAGAGAGTTCATGAACAAAAACCAAACTGCACGGAAAATACTTCAAAGAATCAACAATTGGGATCTCATCTTATTGAAAAGTTTTTACACATCAAAAGAAATCACCAACAGAGTAAAAAGAAAACCCACAGATTGGAAAAAAATTTTAGTCAACTGTCCCTCAAACAAAAAACTTCTATCTAGAATACATAAAGAATTAAAAGAAACCAGACCCCCAAATTTCAAAGACCCAATCCATTTATATCTGAGGTGAATATACACTTCTCAGATGAAGAAATAAAAGTGACAAACAAATATATGAAAAAATGTTCAACATCATTAGTCATTCAAGAAATGCAAACGAAAACAATACTGAGATTCCATCTCACTCCAAAAAGAATGGCTATCATCAAGAAATCAACCAATAACAAATGCTGGCAGAGCTGTGTGGAAAAAGAAACACTTCTTCACTGTTGGTGGGAGTGTAGACTGGTGCATCCACTGTGGAAATCAGTGTGGAAATTCCTCAAGAAACTAGGATTAGAGGTCCCATTCAACTGAGCTATTTCCCTTCTGGATATTTTTCCAGAAGAACTGAAAACATCATACCACAGCAATATATGTGCACCCATGTTTTTAGCAGCATAATTTGTCATGTTTTTAGCAGCATAATTTCTCACAGCTAAATTTTGGAAACAACCCAAATGCCCATCAACCAAGGAATGGATAAAAAAGTTGTGATATGTTTATACAATGGAGAGTTACTGAGCTATAACGAAAGATAAACTCTAGGCTTTTATAGGCAAAAGGATGCAACTAGAAACCATACTCATAAGTGAAATAAATCAGACCTGCCTGTGTAAACATTGTATTATTTCCCTAGTGTAAGAACCAAAAAGAGTAAATAAAATATGAAAGGAACACTATATAATATGAAATGGAAAGATACTTCTTAAAAAGAAAGAACAACTAGGATGATGGAAAGGAGAAAAGAAAGAAATAAGGAAGGGAAATATATATATATAAATAAATATATATATATATTAGCTAAGATATTTGTACTACTAATTTCTATTGGTTTATTGAAAGGAGCTGGGGCTGGGGATTTAGCTCAGCGGGGGGCTGGGGATTTAGCTCAGCGGCAAAAAGCGCCTGCCTGGCAAGCGCAAGGTCGTGAGTTCGGTTCCCGGTACCGGAGAAAAACCAAAAAAAAAAAAAAAAAAAAAAAAGAAAGGAGCAGTTAATGTTTAATTGTTTGATCAATTTTGCATACCTATATCTCATAATCTGAGCTACTACTTTGAAGATAACAATATGTAATACAACAACCACTGTTAATTTCCTATCATCTTGTTTTGAAATTCTGTATCATTTTTAAAAAATTTTTCTTTATTCACATTCTCTTTATTTTTATTTTTATTTTTTGTAGAGGGAATCGAACTCAGGACCTCACACTTGCGAGGCAGGTGCTGTGCCGCTGAGCTATATGCGCAGTCCCACTTCTATATTATTTTTATTGTTTTTCTGTTGTTTTGTTTTTGTTATTTTCTATTTAAAATTTAAAATAGAATACAAAAGCGCATAAGATGTGATCAAAATATACAGTGAATTTTTTACAGTGAATGTTTAAATTTTTTAAAAATTACAATAAAAGACACATTGCCATTTACCCTTTCAGGACACTCCCACTCACTTCAAATATGCATATCCTATTATTCTTGCAACTTTCTGAAGTAGTTCTGAAAGTCCTCTTTGCTGAGTGTCTTTACGATATGTGATGAAAAATAGGGTAAGTGTTGCTCAGGAGTACCATCCAATGGAAAGACAGTTTTGTAAAAACATTACTCTGTGTCCTCATCCATGTTATTCACCAGATCTGGCACCATGCAACTTCTGGCTCTCCCCCAAAGTCAAAGTGACCATGAAAGGTAAATGTTTGAATTGATTCAGGACTTTAAGGCAGCCATTGCAGTGCAACTAAAGACACTGCTGCCTGAGTGATATCATCAGGCTTTGTAGGCTTAGAATAATTCTGCTGAAAACTAAGAATGGGACTGAAGAGCAAATAATATTTTAGTGTTTTTAAGAAAACGGTTTTGTTCTCATATATATCTGGAAGGTTCTCTAGGACCCAAGAAAACGACTGATTAAATTTGAAAACCACTGATTAAATTCTAGATCATGGAACATCACATTGATTTGCGGCAAAATTTTACAATACATCAGAATCTCTAATACTGTTTTTTACCAGCATCTTTCAAGAGCGGTATATAGCCAACATGGCGATACACTCCACTGCAAGTGGTTTTGCAAGGAGCTGAGGAAGTCATCTTCTACCCAGTGTATCTCTAGGGGGGCATTTCTCAAAATAACAAATTTCTGCATCATGTTTTGAATAAGGATTGATAATCTACTTTCTAGAGAGCATGTGGCATACAGCTACCATGCCATTCATGAAAGCCCCATCTTCAGCTTTGTAAGTCAAACAACAGGTGTTACAACTATCAAACACCTGTGAGCCTGGGCTCACTTGGTGTCTGACACTCAAAGAAGTCACTGAACACTCTCCTTGGACTGTAGCCTCAGCAAGCTGGAAACAATGATGATTTAATAGTGAATCAGTTAAAATAAAGATACTGGAAGATTCTCAGAGACAATAAATTCATCAGTTAGGGTTCAATAGAGGACAGATTTAATATAAAGTATGGTATAGTGTAGTATAGTATAGTATAGTTATAGGATAGTATAGTATAGTTATAGGATAGTATAGTATAGTATATAGTATGGTATAGATGAAATATATAATAGACTTATAAAGTAGGCTTACAAAGGCTGCCTGTGGAGTCAAGTATGGAAGATTGCAAAAGGGCTGGAGAGGTGGAGGGTCCAGTCAGATGTCATACTGGAACTCACAGCAGAGTCCCATGTGAGTTGATAACAGAATGTCAAAGGGTCTGTTGAACACCTGGTAACAGATGTCCAGGGCCATGGTGAAGACTAGAGCTCCTTTATTCTGTCAAGGTGCTTCAGAGGCTTCATTAGCAGAGATTTATTTGCGAAAATAGCTCAGAGTACTCCATGCTGAAACTTACTATGCTTTAGTCTGTTCATCACATTCCACCACCTCATCAGCCTGGACCAGCAGTTGGTTCCAGGTAATTTTGTAACTTTTTAAGTGTAAAATATAACATGCACATAGAAGAATGTAGAAGACTATACAGGTTTAACAGATGTGAAGCTAAACCCCACATGACCACTATCTGATTAAGAAACAGAACCTGATCAGCATCTTGGAATCTCCAGTTGTGGCCTTCCTCTATCACGCTCTCTTTCCTTTGTTTCCTATTTTTTTGTGATGGTACTTTCATCCCAAAATACTCTCTCAGTACATTTTTGTAAATTTGATCATTTACATATGCATTCCTAAACAGTACTGCTGAGTTTTGAAAGGTCTAAATTTGATACAAATAGCACACACTATAAATCTTCCCAGATTTCTGAACTTTTTCACTCAACAGTTACCTTTTTAAATGCTTTCATTCTGGTGCAGGTAGAGGTGGTTCATTCATTTCCACTGTGTTCACATAACAAAATAAATTATTTGTTTTATTACACATCTGAGTTATCTCTAAGTTTTGACTACTGCCAACAAATGTTTCCATGAATATTCTGGTCTAAAGACAGTGTCCCATTTGTTGTCACATTTCTCTGGAGAATTATAAAGTCGGTCTTCAGCATTCACAGGTTTCACATTCACAGTGTCAACTAACCATTAATTCAAATGATTTAGAAAAAATGCATCTACAATGAACAGAACAAGTCAAGGCTTTTTTTCGGCATTATTCCCTAAACTATATTATCATAACTATATACATAGAATTTACACTATATTAGGCATTACTCCCTAAAGTGTATACTATAATAACTATGTACATAGAATTGGCAGTATATTTATCATTATAAGCAATCTAAAGATGACTTAAAATACTATACAAGGGAGAATTTATGTAGATAATATGCAAATATTGCACTGTGTTGTATAAGAGCATCCATGGATTTTGGTATCCAGGATGATCCTGGTACCAATACCCCACAAAGGGACAGTTGTTCCTGGATGTGAGATTTGTAAGTAACAAAATACGTATATTATATTCAGCTCTACTAGATAATTACAAAATGAATACCGAAGTGATTGCATGAAGTGACACTCTTCCAAGCAGTGAATGGGAATGTTAATCACTCTCCATATCCTCACCAATATTTGTTATTCTTAGGCTTCCTCATTGTTATAAATGTAGTGGTGTCTGTCATCGTTTGTGTCTGGATGTCTCCCCAAAGCCTCATGCAGTTATGGATGGGCTTCTAGAGTTTAGGATTGATCCATGGTCCAATGCTTGGGGCCATGGGTGTGTGTATTACACCTTCCCTGGGGCAGGTAGTTTGCATATAATGTAAAGGAGGGAAGGAGGCTGCCTGCTGCTGCTGTTCCTCCCCTTGTGCTCTTGTTGCTTTTGCTGTTTTCCACCTCCATAAACTGGTGCCCTTTGCCATGTGCCACTCTGCCTCAGAGCCAGCTAATTGTAGACTGAAATGTTCACAAACTGTAAGCTAATTAAACCTCTCCTTCCTTAATTTGGGGTGTCAGGTATTTTATCCCAACAATGAGAGACAAGTAACCAAGACAGTGTCATAGTTACTTTTTTCTCATTGCTGGGACAAAATATGCAACACCCAAAGTTAAGGAAGGAGAGGTTTATTTGACTCACAGTTTGTAGAGGTTTTGTGAGTAATTGGCTGGCTCCAAGACAGGGTGGCACATGGCAGAGGAAGACAGGGAGAGCAACAAGAATCAAAAGGGTGAAGACAAGACTCCTTCTGCTCCTTTTATCTTATCCAGACTGATGGAACTGGGGCAGTGGCAATCCAATTAGTGGAGTGATCCAGCAGTCACCCAGCCTTAATCCCAGCACACTTAATCCCAGAGGGGACATCCAGACACAAACCATAGCAAATGGTGTACAGTGGTATTTCACTAAAGCTTCAATATACATTGTCCTGATTAGTACTGAAGTTGAGTACATTTTCATAAGTTTATTTACCATTTGTATTTTAATATCTATGTTGTCATATTTGCTATTCATATTTTATGAATTTTCACATTTTAAGTATCAATGCTTAACTTAGTTATTGAAGTCTCCCTGTATCAGACAATGTTGCTGCACCATCCACATTGTGTCAGACTGGTTTCTAAAATTTTTGAACAAGTGTACATCTGCTTCCATCAAACAGATTCTTTGGAGAATACTGTCCTTGGACTGCTAGAGACTACTTTGCCTATACACCTGCAGAGACCTTGCAGGCCAAGAATTTATGTTATTTCAGGGTGGCCCCTACCAGAGACTGAGCATGCTGGATTATAAAAATATCAACTCTCTGGCCTTTTCTGGGACAATCTTGAGGCCCAACTAGACTCTAGTGCTCCCTAAGTGGGTCATGCACCTCGCTTTAGACACATATCTTCGTGTTAGGATCTGTTTTTGGGAAACTCATGCTGGGGCAAAATTCTTTCTTTGTGGGTCCTTCCCACTGATGTCCTGCATCAAAGGTCCATGCATGCACTGGGTTATTTGGGGACTCTATTTCTCTCAGAAGACTGTATCTATTTGTCAATTTATGTACCTCTGGGACCAAAACCACATTATCTTAGTTACAGCACTCTTATGACAAGTTTTCATAGATGGTAAAACATATCTGTATACATATGTTTTGAGTGTTTTGGATATTCTTAGCCTATACAAGCTCTAGAATCATGTTGTCAAATTTAAAGAAAGATACAAAAAACTTTCATCTTTATGTATAAATCAGTTTGAGGGGATTTAACATTAAGCTTCTCACTCATACACATGGATATCTCTTCATTTACCCATGTCTCCTTCAATGACTTTCAAAAACTGTTACAAAATTCTTCCATGGAGTTTTTAGTACCCTTTGTTAGATTTGTTCCTAGGCATGCCATGGTTTTGGTATTATTGTAGAAATATTTTTGATTCATTTATTGTTTTTTTGTTTGTAAATAAGAATGTTTAGTCAGCTTTTCACTTCTGTGAACAAAAATACCTAAGTGGGCAAAGGTATACTTTGGGCCATGGATTCAGAGGCTTTGGCTCATGTTCGCTGACTCCACTGTGCTGAGGAGGGAACATGGTAGTGGATTCTGTGATAGGGCTAAGCTGTTTACTGCATGCTCACCAGGAAGGGAGAGAGACTGTGACCTACTTCTTGCAGCTAGGCCCCACCTCCTTGTAGCCCATTCAGCTATGAATTCTTCAGTACATTCATCTGGCACCTTTCTGGGTACCACTGTTGTACACTGCTGTATTGTGGATCAAATTTCAACATATGAGTCTTGGGGAAACATTTTAGATACAAAGCCTAACAGATACATTGAGTTTTTATTCACTCTAAAAATGCTCCTGAAGCTTCTATAGGGGGTGGGAGAAGATTTTCTATGTATATGATGTTTTTCAATCATTTTTTTCTCAGTCAGCCTGTCCCATAAAGGGTATCAAAACTACAGCGCAGTTCCACAGTTCTTTCTTTCTGATTGACAAATGTCTCATCTGCTAGATCAACTCTGAATACTAGGTGAATCTCTGTGGGTTCTCATATTCTGAAGATTTTGGACTTATAATTCATGACTCTCTTTGCAGTTCTTTTGAGTCCCTTAAAACTTTAAATATATTTACCCGACATTTAAAGTTGTTCTCCATATAAAGGTTAATGTAAACAGCTTTAATTTTCAAACATGTAAATTTTACAAATGCAATCGACCATCTGGTGAAGACTTCAGATTGCAGACTTGTAATATCTGTCTAAATACTGTGGACAGGGCTCAGAGAATAGCAGTGAGGATGAGGGAACCTAGTTTGGAGATCTGTGAAGGAAAAGCCAACAGCATTTGCTGATGGCTAGAGTAGAAACCAGAGGACAGGGGGAAAAAATCAAAGAGCTTGGCAAGACTTGTGGCTTGTGGAAGCAAAAGATGAGATGGGGGGGGCAACTGAGCAGATTTTAATGGAGAAATCAAAACCATAATTTTACTTATGCTAACTTTGATAAGCTTATAAGACATCCAGACAGGAATATTCAGTAAGCACTTCATTTCATAAGCCTGAAGCTCAGGAGAGAGATTGAGATCAAACATATAAATTTGACAGTTGTCAGCATATAGATGATAGTTAGAGCCAAAGACTAAATGAGATTCCCTAGGCAGAGAGGGAGCCCTTGGATCGCTTCCTAGAGCACTTCAACAGTTACAGTTTGGGAACAGAGGATGATAGCCCATAGGCAGGGAAACAACTCATAGGCAGAGCTGGTGAGAGGCATGAAAAGCCATGCAAGACTGGCTCTTAGAGGCCAAGTGAAGAAAAGTCAACCACATCAGCTTCAAGCAAAGTGATGTACAGAAGACTAATAAAACATAGACTTTCGGAAGATGTTAGCCTGTGAAATTTCATTACTTTTCAGCATGTAACAGGGCTTAGAGTTACATTTTAAGATTCGGCATTAGTATTTTATACAGTTTTAATAATTTACTGATATGAGGTCACCTTCTAAAGTAGGATGGATTGGTATGAGCTTCGGGGTTGTTACATAAAAACATTAAAGAATGAGATAATTAGGTAGGAAGTGAGGAAATCTGTATGCTTCCTGACAATACTGTAGAATGATACTAGTGTATTTTCTCTTTTTAAGAACTCCTCTAGTGGTTGAGGCTAGAGCTGACCAAGATGGATTTAAGAGTAGTCAGTTTTCATCTTGTTGCTGGTAGATGTGTTGTGATCCACTCAACAGTGTGGTTCCATATAGAGAAGTTTGTAGAAGCAATGTTTTAGACAGCACTGCTGCCGAGTGATTTCACTTTCATGTGCTGGGTGGATTTGTTGGGGAACATGGGGAACTTAATGAACACTAACGAACAAAACATGCTGGTGAACAAGGGTGAGAGGGGTGAGAGTCACTGACTGAGCTCAGATTTCAAGGAGTGAGTGAAGGTGCCGAGACAGGGAGGGATAATAGGTCCAAAGAACCAAGAGGAAAGATTGTTTTGCGCATTGAAGGTAGCTCACAGGACCCAAAATACTTTTTAAAACAACACAGTCTGATGATGAATGCTTACTGCATTTCACTAAGATTTTACAGAGCTGTCCAGGTATTTCAACACTTGCTTCACATGAGGGAAAATCTTCATGTAAACAGCAGTGAGTCATTGGAGAGGCCTGTGAGCAAGGTGCTCTGGGGTATATGCACATTTTCTCCAGGTTTCTTTGATGGACAGTGACTGAAAATAGACCATAACCTTCTTTGCCCCAGAAATGTTTGCTGAAAAAGGGAGAATTCTAGAGGGAAAAAACCAGGACATATTATACACCTAAGCACATAAATAAATCCATCCCTTATGTATTTATGTAAGTGGAAAACATTGTAATTACATTTCCAAATGGCTTTTGAAACTCCCACAAATGTATACTTAAAAAGTCATAGCTATGAGCCAAGACTGGGTGGCTCATTAGCTGTGAGATAAAGAGGCATTCCTTTTGGATCACCCATTCCAAGAAGGATGGAGGCCAGAGCAATTTGATTGAATGGTATCCTTTGTGAATAGGAGAGACCACAAAACTCACATTGCAAATTTTAGGAGTATTATTCATATATTCACCCTTTAAGCCAATGTTTATTAAGTGTCTGCTATGTCACAGGTACATTTATAGGATAAGAGCTAGTGATGTTTAGGGAATAGAATACTGCCTGGCCTTGAAAAGGTGATTATCTTACAGGGAAATAAAGGCAGATGAACTTGAATTATAACACAATGTCATGAAAGCTATAATGGAGAATTTATAAGGAGTCATGGAAGTACAGAAGAACAAGAAAATAAATGGGAATAACTGGGATGATAATAATAATAATAATAATGCCTATATATGTCATGAACTCATTCATATATGGAATCTAAAAAAAAAAAAAGACCTCAAAAGTCAATGTCATAGAAATTGGGAATAGAATAGTAATTAACAAAGCCTATGTAGAGTAGGCTAGGGAAGGTATGGGGAAAGGTTGATTAATGGGTACTAAGTTATGGATAGTTAGGGGCAAGAAGTTCTGGTGTGAGATAGTGACTACCTGGTGACTACAGATAACAATAGAGTAGCATACAATTTTTTAAAAAACTATAAGAAAAGATTTTGCAAGCTCTTCCCATACAGAAATGACAAATGTCTGAGGATGTAAGTACATAGGTTTAACCTGATTTAAACATTATGCAATGTACACATTTACCAAAATATTACATAGCTCCCCTCTAATATGTGCAATTTTTAAAATGTATTGGTTAAAACTAAATTTAAAAATGGGCTTATAGTTGAATAGCTCTAAACGATTTAGCTGAAAAAGAAGCTGGGCTGAAACCATGCTAGAAACCTAAGTCTTTAATCAAAATCGCAACATAATCAAAATAATAATACTTGTTAATTTTTAAACAGTGGTAATACTGTTGTGCTGTAGGGTTGTTTTGTGATCATTTTTTAAAAATATTTTTGCCGACTTTCAGAGCTTTTTTCTTACATATTTTAAATATTCAATTTGTGTTAGCCAATTCCTATCAAAAAGTAAAATATTTAAGTTATGGGACTACTTTAATGTGCCGCAGAAGTCTCAGGCCCGGTACAGCTGTTCCCCTCCGTACTGCTTACTTCCGTCTGACACGCCTGCGAGACAGTACTTTCAGAAACTTCCTAGAATGTCCTAGAAATTCAGTTCCAAGCACCAAACACTCCATTCTTAGGACATTAAAACATGTGATGTTTCCATCTGTCCCGTGAGTGCAACACGGCCGTGCGCCACACTGTTTTTTAAAGATCCCTTAAGCAGCAAGTGTCATCAGTTACTTCCAGGGAAGCAAATGGCGTATTCAGAGGATAAGACAAGGAGAAAGATTTTTTTTCTTATGTCTTTTTTATTTTTCTTTTCCTTTCTTTCCTTTGCTTCTCTTTTTCTCTCTTTTCTTTAGAACACTCTCTCCTTCTATTCCTTTTATTTTTCTTTTATACTCTTTTGAATTATTTAAGCATTGTAACATGTTTCTATTACCCATTTTTAAATGAATTTTTAAAAATGTATGCATGGAAGCACTGTGATATTTTTCTAGATTTATTGTCTTTATGGAATTCCATCAGATTATTTGTAGATTAACTTCTAGATTTGACTGAGATACATTTTAAATGAAAAATCTTGAATAGTACTTTTGCTCAAAATGAAATAATAATATTATATAAGAGGTTTTGAGGTAATCTAATACTATTCCCACCTATTGAGTGATAAGTTTGGAGGGGAAAACTTACCTTATATTTGACATATATGTAGATACATAATTAATAATATATGGCCAGTGAAGAATGATCATCGGTGATAATGCATAGAAATATCTTGATTTGGTTATTGGAATGGTTGAATGAGACCATAAAATGCTCCCACCGGTAATAATAAAAAAGTAGGCTAATTTGGGCGTCTGATCCATGTTTGGCCGATTTTGTGGTTCCTTAGGCCAAATTAATGAACACACGAAGGAAGCACCATTTTAAATGTTGCTTTTAATTTCTATAGTTCACATATTCAAAATCAATATGGTCAGAGGCTTAATAAAAGCTATCAAAGCTTTATCAAATCACTTTTCTTTTTTGTGACTTTTTTAGCATTTGCAAATTTTACTCAATTATTACTTAACAGCACATGGAAATACAATTGATTCTGTGTATTTATTTCATGTTTAGCAACATTGGTAAATTTACTGGTTTAGAAGACTTTTGGCAGTATCAATTAGAATTTTTATTTGCAAGGCAATGTCTTTTGTGGATAAAATGTTACTTCGTCCTTCCTGATCTTTATTAAAGATAGTGGCTACAGTATTGTACTCATGGAACAGATGCCAGAATTCTCCATTTCCACCAATTCTTGGATTCCCACTTGGCCCAGCTGTTTTCTGGGACTTGTGATCTCATTGTGAACACAGACAAAATGGAAGCAGGTCACAGGTGGGCTTGCCATCACCTGAAGAACAGGAAATAATTATACAGCATTTTAATAGAAAGAATTCCTAGTTTATCTGAACTAGAAGGATAGAGTTTGGAGAACAAATATTTTCCTACCTGTATTTTTAGACCTTTTTTATTTTTCCATCAATAGAAGCCAGTAGATTCTATCTTATGCATTTGAAATTGTTTTCTTCCGAATCCAACTCTTATCAGCCACCAAGATTATAGTGTTAAATCGCCTGGTAGTTCTGTTTTTCTTTGTGGTTTGGGGCATTCATCTTTTTTGTCTTTGGATATTTTAGTGAGAAATTGTAAGGAGTTGCACTGGAGGCTACTGAGGCAGTTAGTTGCCCATGGGCTTTTAAATTTTAGAATATTCAGTTCCTCAAGAAATAACAAAGTACTTAATGATAACCGTGATCTCAGTTCAGCAAGATACTCTCTTCATGACCTAAGCATTCCTTGCTATTTCCCTGGCTTCTCCTTAAAGTGCGTATATGGAATGTGTTTAATAGTAGAGCTGCGTAGGCTTTTTAGCCATTTTTTGCTCTCATTTCTGGACAAAGTGCTTGATGCCCCTTTTAGCTGAAAAATGAATGACATTCAGAAACAGTTGCCTATTGATAGAGGAAGCTTTAGCTACAGATGAATTGCTGTGTCCAATTACTGACTCAAATAAAGAAAAATAGAGAGCAAATGAAAAGTCACCTTAAAATGTGATTCAGACAAAGAATAATAAACAGTGCCATTATCCTCCTTTTAAAGAAATACACAAATGTGTTCAATATGCCTCTATTAGCACAACATAGTCTCAGATTTCAAATATACTTTCTAGTTCTTATGGGGCAAATGCCAAGCTCTCAATGAATTTATCCTCAAGAATCCTATTTTTTGTGTGTTTTTACTCCAGTGTGTCCTCAGAAAACACCAACAGATTTCAAACCCACTAATCCCATGGAAAATTGCTCAGGGCAAAACCATTACTAAAGCTCTCAAGGCAGCAGAGCTCGCTTGTGGTGGCCCAAGGTCCCTCCTCCTTGTCTGCGTTAGAGTAGCAGCTGTAGCAAAAGTCACATCACTCTAAGTGGTGAAGGAAGTAGCAATTGTCTTCAATACTCCCAAGCTACCACAGGGGAATTATAGAGGCCCTCATACTTATAAATATTATTCACTGATTTTTTAAAAATATGGCTTAGGTCTGCTGCAAAAATTACTTGAAATTTTATGTATTTTTAATGCCAGTTTACAAGGATGGTTTACTATCCATGTATGTAAGGTAGGGAGTAGGAGTGTTGAGCTTGGAGAATAGGAAAAATAAATATGTCCTGGGAGACTGAAGTGTGAGAGAGTTAGTAGCATCATATGAGCCTTACAATAATGCTAAAGATGTCAGACTGTTGGGGGCTGGGGATTTAGGGGGGCTGGGGATTTACGGGGGCTGGGGATTTAGCTCAGCGGCAAAAGCGCCTGCCTGGCAAGCGCAACGTCGTGAGTTCGGTTCCCGGCACCGGAGAAAAACCAAAAAAAAAAAAAAAAAAAAAAAAGATGTCAGACTGTATATAAAGGCCATTGGGATCCAAAATGACTAATACCTTGGGTTTTAGTAATTCCCAGGGCTTAGCCATAAGAGGCTGATTGGAGTCACTCAGCAGTACTTATTGCATTGTCTTGGGGCCTCTTGGCAAGTCCTGAGCCCTCGCTACTTGTTACATTCATGTCCTCACGCAGGGAATCAAAGTGATCAGAGGAGCAAAAATGAAAGAGATATTTTCAACATTTCTTTAACCACACAGAGGTCCTACAAATGCCAAAACTAAATGAGAATCATCTTAATTTCATCTTGTTATTATTTTTGTGGTTAATAAACCACATGATAAACCGTGCCACAAGCTCACTTAAAAAGTTCCACTTGAAAAGAGTTCTCTGATTTAAAGAAAAAAAAATTCTACTGAGGCTACATTGAAATCTCAAGAAGTTAGAGTTCTATAAAATCAATTTGTTGTAGCATATTTCAGAGGATGTTTAATATAACTCACTGACATTGTATATGTATTTATGTAGCCTTTAATGTAGCAGTTGTTTGTTTGTTTTTGGTACTGGGAATCGAACTCAGGACTTTGTGTTTGCCAGGGAGGCGCTTGTACCGCTGAGCTATATTCCTAGCCCTAATGTAGCAATTTTTACTATAAAAGTAGCCTTAATGAGAAGTTCGGAAAAACTTGAAATCATTCATTCTCAGGAAAGAGTAAAACTGGATTAACTTGCTAAGTAGGCAACCCCCACTACAAAGAAAATAAAACTCAGAGCGCTAGCCATGCTGTATAGGACATTTAAATATGCTGTAGGCTTTTAAATTCTTTGTTCGCTTGTTTGAATCTTAATTATAAACACATCATTCTGTATGGTTACTATGGATGGGGCTTCCTCTGCGCTTTCCCACTAAAATTACATTCACTCAGCAATTTTCAACTGGTTTCCAGTGGAAAGGATTAGAATGAATAGTAAAGGATCCAACACAAGGTCTGAACTGGTTAGGGAGAATTCTCTAGACAATGCATCTTATATTAATTGTACAAATTAATGAGATTCATTGTGCTATATCCATGCGTGTATGTAATGTATGTCAATCATATTCATCTACCCTTCTACCCTCTGCCCACCTCCAGTATCACTTAGTTATCACTCTTCTATTTTAAGGTTGACTCCCCACACCCACCCCCCGCCGGTTTCCACAGAGAAGAGAGAATATTTAGTACTTGTTTATCTGTATCTGGTTTATTTTGCTGAACAAGATGTCCTCTAGTTCTAACCATTTCGCTCTAAGCTTTTATTTTTTGGTGGTTGTATAACATTTGTTGTGTATACACTGCATATTTTCTTTATCAATTCATCTGTTGGTGTGCATCTAGGCCGATCCCATGTCTTAAATATTCTGAACAGTGCCATAATAAACATGAGCATGTGAGTATCTCTTTTATATGCTGACTTCATTTCCCTTGGCTATATGCCCAGGTTTGGGATAACTGGATCATACATTCTACGTTTAGTCTTCTGAGGAACCTTCATACTGTTTTCAATACCACAGGGGTTGCACCAATTGACATTCCTACCCAGGATATGTAAGAGTATTATTTTCTCCACATTCTTGCCAGAAGTTGTTATTTATTTATTTATTTATTTATTTATTTATTTATTTATGTATTCATTTATTTGTAGTTGTCATTTTAACTAGGATGAGATGATATCTCATTGTAATTTTCATTGCATTTCCCTGATGGCTAATAGTAGTCAACTTTTTTTCATGTATTTGTTGGTAATTTGTAGTTTTTCTTTTGAAAAGTATCTATTTAGATCAGTTATCCATTTTTAATTGGATTTACTTTTATTTTTTAAACTAAATGAAGACTTTAAGTTTTTAAAATTAAGTTTATTGGTACATTTTAGATATACATAATGATCGTATTCATCATAAAGAATTTGTACCTGTACATGATACATTTTGATTTCTCTTTTTTCCCAATCACCTCTCCTCTTTTCAACCCTTCTTCTTCTCTTATTTACAAAGCCTTGTTTCCATTTTATCCTTTTTTCCAATCCTTTTGTCCTTTTCCCATCTTTCCTTTTTGCCTTCCTCCACCCTAGTTCATCTTTCTTTTTGAACAGTTTCTTCCCATTTCACAATATCTCTTGTACATTTTGGTCCTTATTTACTCTTTCAGTTTCTCACACCAGAGAGACAATACAGTGTTTACACATGTGAGTCTAATTTATTCCACTTAAGAATATGGTTTCAAGTTGTATCCATTTACCTAGAAATGTCTCAAGTTTATCCTTTTTATAGCAGAGTAGTACTTCATTTTATAATTAAAAACACATCTTCTTTATCCATTCCTAGGTTGAAGGGCCTTTGGGTTGTTTCCAAGATTTAGTTATGACAAACTGTGCTGCTATAAACATGGGTGCACATATGCACATATATCACTGTGGAATGATGTTTTTATTTTTTCTGGAAAAATACCCAAAAAGGGAATGGCTGGGTTGAATGGAACCTCTAATCCTAGTTTATTGAAGAATCTTCATACTGATTTTTACAGTGGTTGCACCAGTCTACACTCCCACTAATGGTGGAGAAAGGCTCCTTTCTCCCCACAGCCCCTCCAGCATTTGTTGTTGGTTGAATTCTAGATGACAGCCATTCTCTGTGGAATGACATAGAATCTCAGCCTTGTTTTAATGTAGATCTCTCTAATAACTGGTGATGTTGAATATTTTTTCATATATTTATTTGCCATTTGTATTGTTTCATCTGAGAAGTGTGTATGCATCTCAGATGCCCATTTTTGGATTGGGTCTTTAAATTTGAGGGGTCTGATTTTTTTCAATGCTTTATATGTTCTACATATAAATCCTTTGTCTGGCTAAATTTTTTTCCCACTCTGTGGGTTATCTTTTCATTCTGTTGGTGATTTCTTTTTCTGTACAAAAGTTTTTAGTAGGATGAGATCCCAGTTATTGATTCTTTGTTTTATTTCATGTACAGTCAAGGTTTTGTTCATGAAATCTTTGCCTACACATATGTTGTTGTTTAAATTCTTTTATATTCTTGATATAAACACTTTATCAGATGAATACATAGTAGGAAAATATTTTCTCCTATTCTGTAGGTTTACTTCTCATTCTTTGATTGCTTCCTTTACTGTGCAGAAACTTAAATATGGTGTTATTCCATTTGCTACGTTTTGCTCTTGTTTACTATAAGAGTTCTATCAAGAAAATCATGTCTTATACCAACATCTTAAATTAACTCCCCTATATTTGCCTCTAGTAATTTCAGAGTTCCAGATCTGAAAGTCTTTGATCCATTTTGAGTTGGTTTCCATGACGTGAATGATAGGGCTCAAGTTTTGATCTTCTGAAAGCGGATATCAAATTTCCCCAGCACCATTTGTTGAAGCGGGTGATCTTTCCCCAATTTATGCTTCTCCTTATGTAGTTCTGGCCGGTCTTGAGCTCACTGCGGAGCTCAGGCTTGCCTCATACTCATGGTAATCCTCCTGCCTCAGCCTCCAGAGTGCTAGAATTGTATGTTTCTGGCCGCTGTGTTGAGAATTTTTTTCTCTAAATTCATAGGTTTACAATATTTCTGGATTCTCTATTGTTTTCCATTGGTCTGTGTGTCTGTTTTTAGGCTAATACCTTGCTGCTTGTTTGCTATGTCTTTATAGTATGTCTTGAAAAAGGTATTGTGATGTTGCACCTTTGATCTTTTCATTTATGATTGCTTGGGCTATTTGAGGTTTTCTGTGGTTCAACATAAATTTTAAGACTGTCTCTTTTTAGTTTTGTGAAGAATGTCATTGATATTTTGGTGGGTACTACATTGAATCTATAGCTTGGGTAGAATGGATATTTTAACAGTATTAATTCTTCCAATCCATGACATGGGAGATCTTTTCACCTTTTAATGCCTTTTCCAATTCATTTCTTTAATGTTCTGTAATTTTCATTAGAGAACTATTTTATTTCCTTAGTTGAATTTATGCCTAGGTTTAATTTCTTTGCCTTTTTTCTTTTCTTTTCTTTTCTTTTCTTTTCTTTCTTTCTTTCTTTCTTTCTTTCTTTCTTTCTTCCCTCCATCCTTTTTTCCTACTTTTCTTTCTTTCTTCCTTTCTCTTTTAGTTTTTCTCTGTCAACTGGGAGCTATTGTGAATAGGAGTGCTTTATAATTTCTCAACAAATGTACAATTGATGTACAAAATAGCTACTGATTTCTATATGTTGATTTTTTATCCTGTTACTTTCCTGAATTTACTTATTAGTTCAATTAGTCTTTGTGGAATTTTTAGGTTTTTCTATGTACAGAATGGTATCTTCTGCAAACAGAAAGAATTTGACTTCCTTCTGTCCCATTGATATGCCTTTTGCTTTTTTTTCTTGTCTGATTTCTCTGGTTAAGAGTTCTAGTACTGCACTGAATAAGAACAGTGATAATGAACACCCTTGTTCCTGATCTTAGAGGAAATGTTTTCAGATGCTCTTCATTTAGCCCAGTGTTGGATATGGCCCCATCAAGTACAGCATTTGGTATGCTGTGGAATGATCCATCTATACCAATCTGTTCAGGGAGTCTATTATTAGGGGATGGTTGACTTGATCAAGTGCTTTTTCTGCATCTATTGAAATGATAATGTGCTTCATTTTATTTGTATCATGTGTTATGTTTATTAATTTGCATATGTTGAATCACTTTTGTATTGCTGTAATGAAATGAAATTGATCATGGTGTATAATCTCTTTGGCGTTCTGTTGAGTTCAGTTTGCTAGTGTTTCATGAAGGATTCCTGAATTTATGTTCATCAGTGACACTGGCCCATAGCTCTCCTCTCTTGCTATGGTAGGGTTTGCTTACAGGGTAATGGTGCTGTCAGAGAATGAGCCCAGAGGTGTTCACTCCCTCTCAGTTCCATGAGATGGCCTGAGAAGAGCTAATGTGAATTTTTTGCTCAAAGGCTGAGTAAAATTCAACAGTAAAACCATTTAGTCCTGAGCTTTTCTTTGTTGGGAGATTTTTTTGTTACTGATTCAATCTTATTGCTTGTTGTCAGCCCATTCAGGTTTTTTAATACTTCTTAGTTCAATTTTGCCCATTTCTTCTAGGTTTTCCATTTGTTGACATGCAGTTTTTATAATAATCCCTAACGGTCTTTTAAACTTTTGTGGCATCCATTTTGATGCAGACTTTTTTATCTCTGATTTTTTTTTTTTCCCAGTACTGGGAATCAAACTCACGACCTTGTGCTTGCCGGGCAGGCACTTGTGCCACTGAGCTAAATCCCCAGCCCCAATCTCTGATTTTATTTTGTCTCCGTGTCCACCTCTCTCTCCCTCTCCCCCTTCCTTTCCTTCTCCCTCTCCCTCTCTCATTTAGCTAAAAGTTTGTTGATTTTCTTTATCTTTGCAAAGAACTAAATCTTTATTTCATTGGTCCATAGTATTGATTTTTAGACTCTATTCCAGCTATTTCTGCTCTAATTTTTTATATTTCTTTCCTTCTTCCAATTTGGGGTTTAGTTTTTTTAGTTTTTCTAATTTCTTGAGATTTATCATTAGGCTGTGTATTTGAAATTCATGCTATATAGGCACTCACTATTATAAGCTTCCCTTTTATACTTCCCTTGCTATATCATATGTAGTTTGGTATATTGTGGGTTTTTTCATTTGTTTCAAAGAATTTTTAAATTTCCATTTTCATTTCTTCAGTGACCCACTGTTCACTCACAAATGTGTTGTTCAGTCCCCATGTATTTGTATAATTTTTAATGTTTTCTTGTTGACTTCTAGTTTCATTCCATTGTAATTAGAATAGATACAGAATATCATTTAGTTTTCAAAAATTGTTAAAATTTGTTTGTGGCCTAATATATGGTCTATTCTTCAGAAAGTTCTGTGTGCTGATGAAAAGAATGGGCTTTATGCAGCTGCTGGATGGGATGTTTTGTCAACTATCTGTTAAATTTATTTCATCAATAGTATAGTTTAACAATTTCCCTGATGAACATGTTTCATTTTTGTCTGAATGATTTACCTATTGATGAGAATGAGGTTCTGAAATTCCCCACTATTTTTGTATTGGAGCTCTTGTCTTCTTTTGTTCTATTAGTATTTGTTTTATAGAATTTGATGACATTAGGTACATGAAGGCACCTGTGCCACTAAGCTATACCACCAGCTAATCATGTTAGCTTATTGATGAATTGATTCTTTGATAATGTTATAGTGAACTTCACTGACACTTTTGTCTTTTAGTCTATTTTGTCAGTTATAAGCATAGCTAATCCTGTTCTCTTTAGGATTCCATTTGCTTGGTTTATCATTTTCCATCCTTTCATTTTCAGTATGTGCATCTTTACTTGTGAGGTGGATTTCTTAGAGCCAGCATATTGTTGGGCCTTAGTTTTAAATCCATTCAACTGGTTTGTATCTTTTAATTGGAAAATTAAGACCATTTACATTAAGGGATATTATTAAAATGTATGACCTTATGGCTGGAAGTTAAAATCTTTTCTTCTGGTTGTTTTGAATATTCTTTTTTCTTCCTCTCTTATTCATCTTCATGGTTTGATTGTTTTTTATATTGATAACACTTGATATTATAAATTTCTTTTCTGTATACCTACTCATTTAGTGAGCTTCATACTTTCATAGGAAATCATAATGATAGTTCTATTTTTCCAATTCTGGATGTATGATTCTCTTAGGCATCTTTGGTAAAGCTGCTCTGATGGTCATGAATTTCCTCAGCATGTGGTCTTTGTTTCTCCTTTGATTCTGAGGGATACCCTTGCTTCGATAGTAATCTTGGTTGCTTCAGGCCTCTCAGCCCTCTGGTTGTGTTAGTAAGCTTTCTATCACTGTAACAAATATCTGAGATAAGCAACTTTTAAAAGAAAAGGTTTACTTTGGCTCACAGCTTTGAAAGTTCTAGTCCATGGATTAGTTGTCCCTGTTGCTTTTTGGTCAGTGGAGCAGCAGAAAGTCATGGTAGGCATATATGATGGAACAAAATTGCTCACCTTATGCTGGTCAAAAAGCAAAGGTAGGAAAAGGAACAACTGAGACTCTACAATCTTCTTTGAGAGCATTCCCTCAGTGACTTAAGGTTCAGCCACTAGGTCCCACCTTTTATAGGTTTTACTATAATCCAATAGTACACCTCAACAACCAAGTCTTCAACACACAAACCTCTTAGAAATTTAAGATCTAAACTGTGGTGCTAGACTACACTAGTCGAGTCCACACAATTGTTACCAATATAGTAAGATGCATCATCCCCAAAACTCCCTCATGCACAGGGTAGTCATGTACACTTTCTGCCTTAGCTCTTACCAAGTAATCATCTGTTTCCTGAACTTACTGCTTTGTATATTCCAAGATGTCAAATAAATAAAATTATGGACTACATGGCCTTTGAGCTTGGTTTCGTTCGCTCAACCTAATGCATTTTATGTCCATCAATATTACTGCATGCAAGAACACTCCATTTTTTTTTTTTTTTTGTACCAGGAATCTAACTCAGGGCCTCATGCCTACCAGAGAGGTCCTGTACTGCTGAGCTACATCCCCAGCTCCACTCCATCCAATTTTTTTATTTTTTATTTTTTTTATTTTTATTTTTATTTTTTTATTTTAAGGATAAAAGGAGGGAAACATTAACAGACATACAACATTTTACAACATATCACAAGCACAATACAGACAATACAGAGTTCCAAACAAAGTGGTAGGGAATTAACAATGGTGGTTGTATTACATATTGATATCTTCAAAGTGGCTTCTCATGAAAACAGATATAGACATGCAATACTGGTCAACCAAAGACTCATTGACAGTTTCTTTCAGCATAGAAACAGCAGATAGAAGAACAACCATGTTATCTATCCTGTATATACATACATACAAAATTTCTCCTTCTTTCCCTTCTCTTTTCCCACATCCCAGAAGCCCTTTACTCTTCGGTGGTTTCCTATCCTTTCACAGTGTCTATCATACCTCCGAGTTTAAATTAACTCTTTCAAGTTTTACACTAGTGACACAATGCAGTGCTTGCACATGTATGTTTGATTTATTTCACTTATGAGTGTGGTTTCTAGTTGTGACCATTTAAATATAAAGGCCTCGAGTTTATCTTTCTTTACAGCTGAGTGATATTCCATTATATAAAAGTACCATAATTTTCTTATCCAATCCTCAGTGGATGGACATTTGGGTTGCTTCCACATTTTAGCAATTACAAATTGTGCTGCTATGAACATAGGTGCACATATATCACTGTGATATGATGTTTTTAGATCTTCTGGGAAAATACCCAGCAGGGGGATAGCTGGGTTGAATGGGACCTCTAAACCTAGTTTTCGGAGGAATCTCCAAACTGATTTCCACAGTGGTTTCACCAGTCTGCATTCCCACCAACAGTGGAGAAGGGTTCCTATTTCTCCACAGCCTCGCCAGCATTTGTTATTACCATCCATTTTTTTTAACTAAATAGAATACCATTGTACAACTCTACCCTGGTATATTAATGTATTTCCAAAATGAAGGATGCTTGTGTTGTTTTCCTTTTTTGGTGATCATGAACATAGATGTTATAAATATTTATATTCAAGTTTTTGTGTGAATGTAAGTTTTCATTTTACTTGGGTAAATATGTCCATTTACTTGAGTAAGTGAAATTTCTGTATTGTATGTATATGTTTAGCTTTTATAATAAATTATCATATTGCTTTTGCAGAATGACTGTACTGCTTTATATCCTCACTAGCAACAATATATAAAGGACCAGTTGTTTCACATCCAAATCCAATCCCAGTATTGTCTGGCAATTTTATTTTAGTTATTCTCATGAGTATATAAGATATATGCAATGTGGCTTTATTGTGCATTTTACTATTAACTAATGAATGATTTTGATTATGTTACCTAATTTTTAAAAAATTTAATAGATGCATAATATACATATTTATTGGTTACAGCATATTTTAATATATGTACACAAAAATGTGTAATGATCAGATCAAAGTAATTGGTATACCCATCACTTCAAACATTTATCACTTCTTTCTGTTGAAAACATTCAAACTCTTTTCCATTAGCTATTTTGAAATACACAATTAACAGTTGTTAGCCGTACTTACAATCTCTTCTTCTGAGTGCTCATTCCGAATGAAGCTGCTCACATTGAAAATCAATCTGAGTTCTTAGTTATAGTTTTATCTCTTTTTCAATTTTTTTGACTGTGTTTTTATGTGACTCTTTGTTAGCAAGGATTAAGGCCTAAATACATCTCCTGTAGTTTTATTTCCTGAAATCCCAAGCAAGGAACAAAAGCTCTCAAAATATTCAAAACCGGTGATGAAAATTTTAGCTCTAGGACTGTTCTGGAGCTGATAGCAGATACTGACTTTTTACTTATTTTATTTATTTTGAGACAAAGTGTCCCTATGTTGCCCAGGGTGGCCTCAAGCCCTGGATTCAATGAATCTTCCTGCTTTAGCTTTCCTAGTAGCTAAGACAATAGGCGCATTGCCACCTTACACAGCTAGGAAGCACATTTTAAATGCTGTAATGATACAAGCTATTAAACTATTTAAAGTAACCTCAAACATTTGCGAAAAGGGGACAGGAAAAGAGAGGAAGGGGAGGAAAAGGAAAGAAAGGGAAGGGAAGAGAAAACCTAAATATGTAAACTAAAGCTAAAAATAGTCTCTCTCCCTCTTTATGATACTTCTGACTCCAGTTACAGGCTTTTCAGAAAACTCCTTAAATAGAAGCATCATCCCTTTCATGCAGAATGTGGGAAAGTA
This sequence comes from Chinchilla lanigera, assembly GCF_000276665.1. NCBI lineage: Eukaryota > Metazoa > Chordata > Mammalia > Rodentia > Chinchillidae > Chinchilla > Chinchilla lanigera. The sequence goes on from NW_004955409.1 coordinate 9,678,386, forward strand.
GAGGTCCTGGTTTCTGTGAAATTTTCTTACAGGTGATGATTCTAGAATACCACCCTCACCTTTCTGTTAGTAAAGTTTGCAAACTTTCCCTTAACTTAGTGTTTATTTTATTTACAACATTTTAGCTCAAATGATTAATTTGATTTAAACTTCCAACTCTTTTCCACCAAAGATGTTAGGAATTTTCATTATTCCCTTTGGGAATTTTGAGGCTGCTTCAGCCAGCTTAAGAACAGGATCCTGAAACATTAGCATTAATACTTGGCTGTAAAACTTGCTTTAAATGAAATGATTTGAAAGGTCCATATAAAGATATATCAGTTTAACTAAGTTCTTAATAAATGCAAGCCACGCATAAATTCTTATATTTTAAAATAAGAAAGCAGTCTGTTCTGAAGGGTATAAATATTTGTGAGCTGGTTATAAAATATGCATGTTTATTTGTTGTTTAGTTTAGTTTTCTGTATTAACCTGGTGTTCCCCAAAGTTGAGGCAAAGACTTGAGTAAAGATAACTTATAAAGATGACTATATTCATGAGAATGGACAACTGAGAAAAGAAAAATAAGAAAATAAAGAAATCTAATCCTTGTTGTTGAACGAGTCTCCAGGGAGGTCAATTCTGACTGAATCCTGCTGGGAAAACTCAGGAGCCAGAGATTCTCTAGGGTCTAATGAATCTGCTAGGGGTGGCCTAACAATTTCACCATCGCAGTTGGATGACTTACTTTGAAATAAATTTCTAAATAACCCCACAAATGAATTAAATATTCTTTCCAATTTTTCATAATTAAATTAAGTGAATTATTTTCATTTACTAGAAGCCCAGGCACTTATATTTTATTACTATTCAATTCAGAAGAATTAACTATAGTTGCACAGAAGAGTTTATAATTTGGGCTTTAAAGTAAACTACAGCAGAAAGAAGTAGCTCTGGATGGTCTGCATCTATTTATGCCTTTACTAGTCACTAATTAATGCTAATTAATACATTTGTTCAACAAGCATGTGTCAGTATCATTATATGTTTGACATGTTAGAAGATTAAAAAAACAGTTCTTTCTCAGTATATGGAAATTGAAGTCCCACTGGATAGTGTCTCTAATTGAAAGTTTATAATTCTGCACACCATAAGTGATGTGTTTTAATCTCATCCGCCAATGCCCATGGTAAAGCTTCAGTGCATACATATTTGCCTGGAAGGTGAAGTTTATCTAATAAATGGATATGCCTTATTGTTTGGTCTTTTCATCCAAACTAATGTTGCTTGTTAGTAGTCACCTTGTTTAAAGGTTTTCTGAGCTCCTCTTCTCTAGTTAATATGTACATACATTTTAAGTCCCTGTATCATCCTACTCCTTTCTTTTCAGTTTAATTTATTATTTTGTCCTTTGATTATATAAGAAATATGTGCTTGTTAAAAAAACTTGTAAACTATTGAAAATTATAAATGAAAAATGAAATTCTCTGTAACTTTAATACTTTGTTTTTCTTTCTGTGGTAGCGTTGATCACTTTTGGGGATTCCTCATGAGAGAAGCATATATATTCAGCTTTGTTTCACAGTCCTAGGAAGTATGTGAAACATTAGAAATTCTGTATAATTTTGAATAAGTGAGTGAACATGCAGTCATAAACAGGGATGTTGTTAGTAAATTTTTACATCAAAATGTATTTTCTATTTTACATTCACATGTGTGTACTACATATGGGTAACAAAGCTATACAATAATTAAATTTGTTTCTAAGATGAACCCAATGCTCCCTAGCAGTAGAAAGAGGACTTAACGTAGTTGTAATATATTAAAAACTTGGCAAAATTTAAAAGACAGAATTGCGTACTATTTGGGATTGGAATTATTCAGGTGGCCTAGTATTCATTTTGTGCAGAATAAAACTGTGAATTAAGGTTGTGTGCACAAATTAGGCAAGACTTTACTTGATGTCCTTTGATTTTAGAAAGGGCTGGAAGTGAAACTCAGCATAAAACCATCACTATGCAAGTGCAAGATCCTGAGTTCAATTCTTGGTACCAAAAAAAAAAAGGCATTCAAAGAGTGGTTTTTTATTGTTTTATTTCCCTTCCTTCTGATTTAAATTGCAACATTTGATAGAAATCTAAGTGGTGTTTTCCATTTTCCTTCCATTTGGTTTTAATAAAGAAGAAAAATTTTAATTGTATAACTGAGCAAAGAGTTGACCATGCGAAGAATTTGTACTTGAAAGTACATCTTTCATGTCCACACAGCCTGAAGGAACCCAAATGAAGCCTCAGCCACCAAACTGTGACAGAACTGGGAAGTAGAACATTTTGGTGAAAACATTTTCTTTCAACTCTGATGAAATTAAATTTCCCCTTGGTGAATTTGGAATACTTCAGTGGATCATTTTGTTTTCTGGTGCAACATAGGTTGGGTGGTAAGAGAGTTTTTCTCTATCTAAACGTTCTCTACTGTTTGGAAGAGCACTATCAATTATAAAGAAGTTACAGACTTAAAATGAGGAGTAATGATATAAGCAAGTTATTATCTCAAAAGAATTAGAAGATACCATTTGTTTATCTGTCTCTTGACTTCCTTCTTCTTAGTATTTCAAAGCATGTAATGGGTAAAGTTATCACCTCTTACTGTCCTTATCACATAGGAAAGTATTCATAAGATGTGGGGCTCAGATAAAGGCCTTGAAAACTAGAGGTAAAATAGCAATCAGCTCAACCCACACCTTGGCACATATGTAGATAGCTCTGAGTCCATTATTAGAACGAAAAATTAATTATAAACTATTAAACTCAGTTTCCATGGAGAACTTATTCCATACTTTTTAGGGATGCCAGTTTCAACTCCACTCTAACTTGCGGATGAATGGGAGAGAGATGAAGAATTTCCAATGTCAAAAGAGATGGAGTAGATTTAAAAGTGGTTCCACATTTCACAGATGGGTAGTTTCCATGTTGAACCATCTAATCGGGAATTGGCTCAGACATGCCACTGCAAATTTTCTAGAAATCTCATGCCTCAGTTATTGGCAAGAACCCAATGATCTAATCCTTGCATAGTGTCATGTTTCACTGCTGAATAAGTTAATGCCTAACATAGAATTAAGAAACTCATTAATTATATGGCCGTAAATTTGAGAGTGAAAAAGGCAAATTGGGTATTTTGAAATAATTAATGGCTTTGGGAGATGAGCAGCTAATTTAAGGTGATTAACCAGATGAAATGAAAAGCTCACCTTGGCTCTTTTGCAAAAATCACAGGGCCCACTCAAGTGCGGGTACTAGCACTGGCCACTCTTCCCCATCCATATTTTTGGCTAGTCTTAAAAGCCTTTCAAAGCAAAACAAAATTCCAGATCCTAGTTTACACCAGCATATATGAAGAACATACCAGACATGTGTCAGGATGAGCTCTGAGGGCTCTGGTACCATTCTTTGCTTTGTCCATTTGCATGGACACTTGTTTCTGCCCACTTACTATGTCCTCTATTCTGTAGATAATGCCATTGTAAGGAAAAGTCTGATAGAAAATTGTTTTCTTACTGAATTTAGTTTAAAAATCATGGGCAACTGTTCAATAGCCCAAAATGTCATAGTCCTGGAGAGATGTATGCACTTCATTGAACAGTTATCCACTAAAGGAGAGACACCTAAAGTCAAGTTTATTTTTTTAGCATCTCTTAGATTCTGTGGCAATCCATACTACAACTTATTCTTAAAACAAGGGTAGCATCCTATAATGTTGCCACTTGATTAACAAACTGTAATCACCCAATTGAATATTTATAGTAAGAAGTCTTTTTTTTTGTACCAGGAATCGAACTCAGGACTTTGTGCTTGCCAGGCAGGTGCTGTGCTGCTGAGCTATATCCTTGGCCCTACAGCAATAAGTCTTAAATGAAGACTGTCACCCAAATATTGTTCCATGAATCAAAAATGATTTCTAATTTCATATCATAGGAAAGGCACAAGTGTCAAGACATGAGCAATACACTAGCATTCTAACAAGCTGTCATGCACTATTTGGAAGAAAATTTCATTAAAGGTGAATTCTATAAAATATTCTCAGTGCAGACTCAAAATCCAAACCAATTCATGCCTGATACAGAAAAGCATCCATAAAAGTATGTGTACCTGTTGTGACAACCACTGACCACTTCTTAAACTCTAGGCAGCAGGTCTTTAGTTGCAGCAAATGCTTTATTACTTTTTTTATAAAAGAATGATGTTAAGGTCAAAACCATGATTTCATGGCAAATGTCTGCTTTCCAAGATTGTTGCACAATTAGTTATGCTTTGGGTTTTTTCCAGAGGAGACAGGAACCAAAGTCCCTGCCACTTGGTATTGAAATGAATGGTCCCAGGGCTATTTTTCTGATGTGCAGGTATGCTGCAGAGCACCACCCATCTCTGGATCACAGATCAATGTTTAAGCAGAGCAAGAAGCTAGCTCACCCTCTGCCCTCATGTAATTGTCAAAAAATATCAGCCCTATTTCCAAGTAAAAAGACTAAACCTAAAGCTTTAATTGTCTGTGGCTTCTTGTGTTCCAGAATGTCCCACACTTGAGCATCTCACCTGTCCCAGCCAGGGGATCTACAGTAGGCAGGAACCAGTCAACAAGAACATGGAACAGGAAATACCAGAAGCTCCTCACCTTAGAACAGCGACATCACCTCTAACAGTGGATTTGCCTGCAACCCCAGCATTGTTATCCAAATATTCCAGTAAGCCTCAGAAACTAGGGAAGGCCTAGTTTCAATCAAGGGCTCACCCTGATAGGAGGTAAAGCCGCATTCACATAAAGCCACGTTCACCTTTACCAAAGTGGTAATTACTAACAGCAAAGAAAATTCAATTCTGCCCTTGGTTGTGTGGGGGAAAAAATGTAGTGGGTAGTACTGAATTGCCCTGCCTCTCACGGGAACCAGCAGACCTTGGTTCAAGTCCTGCCTTAGGAAATTTCAGATTAAATGATTTGGGGGAAGTTATATGCATTCAGAGTGAAAATGCATTTAGAAGATGATGTTACAGAAACAATTGTGTATCCTATGTTGCATCAGCCAGCATTTTGGGTGTGAAGGCAGTGTATTAGGACTAAACTGCAAGCAAATTTGTAATTTTGGGGCACTTAACTAAAAACTGAGCAGGTTAGGAAGGGAAGAACACTTAGAACTCCTCCCAGCACTCATTTCCAAAGCTCCACGTGCTTAAGGATCTTTCAGGGAGCTTGCTGACAGTGCAGACTTCCAAGCTGCACTCCGGAAATGCTGACTCCAGGCATCGGCTTGCTTCTGAGTTTGTACTCTTTGGAATACTAGGGAACACTTAGTCCAGAAGATAAGTCCCATTCTCAAGGTAATTCAGTAAATATCATCGGTCATGTTTCCCTTGTGGGGGCAGAGGCTGGAACTCTGAGATGACAGCGCATCACTACTGCCCCTAATGGGACATCCTGCCTTTGCCAAAGTGGTAATTGCTAAAAGCAAAGGAAATTCAATTCTACCCTTGGTTGTGTGGGGAAAAAAATGCAGCGGGTAGTACTGAAGTGCCCTGCCTCTCACAGGAACCAGGAGGTCTTGGTTCAAGTCCTGCCTTAGCAATGAGTGTCTCTTTGGCAAATCTCCGGCTGGCTTTTACTGCATGCATGGTTCATAATGGGCCTGGGCCAGGATATGTCTCATCTCTGCTAGACCTCAAATTATGAGTTTCATCACAGGCAGAAATATCCAGCCTCCTTCTTCCATTTTAGCCACTTAATTATTTTATGAATAGGATAATGATACTAATAATTAACAGTTAATTAGAACTACATGGCAGCCAGTATTCTGAGCAATTTACATGTTGTTTTAGCATTTAATACATACAACAATTCAGTACTACTAGGTCCATTATTTCCTTTCTTTTCTTGTTTTTTGTTTGTTTGTTTGTTTATTTGTTTTATGTACTGGGGACTGAACACAGGGCCTTCATGCAAACCTGTATCCCCATACCTTTTCAAAGGTTTTTTTGACAAGGTCTTGCTAAGTAGCTAAGTTGCCCAAACTGGGTGCAAACTTGAGATCCTCCTATCTCAGCCTCCTAGAGTGCTGGAATTACAGGTGTGTGTCACTGAGCCTGGTTTGGGTCCATATTTCTAATACAGAGATTGAAGTCCAGAGAAGTTAAGTCATTTTCCTAAGATCATGTAACTAGTGAATGGTAGTTGTCAGGAAAGAAATCAGACAAGGAAAGAAACAAAATAGAAAAGCTTGATATTATGATGGCACAACACACATCACACGGTAACTGTTCCTCAGTGTCTTTCCTTGCCCTTTACATTTCTCCTCCTAAACTGGTTAGGCTCACCATGTTCATCACTTCAGAGAATCCACGAGAGACATTCTGGTTCTTATCTTTCACTTGCCCAGGCTTTTAAGGGAATTGAAAGGAGACAGCACACAGATGATTTATGAGAAAACACTGAATGAAGTTTACACACTCACACACTTCCACATATACACACATGAAAAGCATCAGCTGAGCTTGCAAGAGAGAAGGACAGGGGAAGGAAAATAAAGAGTGAGTAGGTATTGAACTGTAAAAGCTGTGTTTTATAGGAAGGCCTGGATAGTTGGTTAAAATCTTGAAAGAGGCTCAAAGTATCAAAAGTTGAGGAAGTTATGCCTTGTTTCCTGAGGGGGGCGATGCAGAAATAGGCCCCCAGGACCCAAGAAAGAACAGCTAGCACCCCTGATGTTCAGGCAGAATTTCTTTAGCACAAGGCCTAACACCCAAGGGTCAGAATGTTTGCCCTTTGTCAAGAAACAACATAAAATACACAGAAGTGGTGGAGCTGGGAGAACACATCTGCTGGAGTCTGAAGGATGGTGGCAGAGGACCAGCTGAGGTAAAGGACATCTTTATGCCCATCCGGGAAAAGGACATCTTTACCTTTATCTCACCAGCCGGCCTCATGGATTCATGACATCGAGTTTGTGTGGACCTTTCCTAAACCTGCACACGTACTTGACTGCAATTTGGGAGAAATCAAGTGAAACTTTACAGCAATCAAATTTGAGTCTCTTCTACCCTAACAGAATTTGAGTTCAAAATATAAAATGATAAAATTTTACATTTTGCATATATTTGAGTTTCTGAAAAGGGGTTATACTTGCAATGAAGTAGGAATAATTCCAAATATGAGAGGCAACAGCTTCCTTTGGAATGTGGTATGGTCTTGTTTCTTCTATCATTTTGTGTGTACTTCTATCATTTTGGTGAAAGGAAAATATACCTATAAATCTCTGCCATCTGTGCAGACAGAGGGTAACAAGGGATTTATTAAATATAAACAGTAACACTGGCCATTATAGAACAGCGGTTGCATGAAAAGGAAATGGAAAATAGTTGGAAAACCTCCATACAACCTCAAATAGTAAGATGACGCTTCTGTCTCCACTCATGGAGACTCTGACTCCTACACTCAAGATCCAACTCAGAATGGAGCAACCTCAGTTTGTGGATTTGCAGAGGGAAATTATAAGGAGATGGGGGGTGTGGGGAAGTGGAGGAGGAAAGGTCTCATTTGAGGTTTGACACTGGAAAGGAGAGTGGCAGCCAGCATGCATTCATCAGTGCTCTCTAAGAAGCCTAGGAGACCTCTGGGCTTGGAAACATTGCTGATGATCATCTGAAGCTCCTGGCTTTAAAGCACATTCATCTCTGGTTTCTGACAAAGAATGGTATCATCTGGCTTCTGGCTACCTAAGGAAAGTCATTCATAGAAAAAATTCCATTTCCAACCCAATTGCAGTAACAGAATTTGTCTGCCTGTTTGAAACAATTACAAAGCAGGACAAATTATATGAAACAATGAGTCTTAACACACTGGGCATCCACCTTACTCACTAGATGTAGCACCATAGTCAAACGGCTGCAAAGAAAAACATTTTGAGCTAATTCAGGACATCAAAGCAGCTAGGAAAGTACAACTAAAGACACATACGAAAGAGGACTTCCAGAACTGCTTCACATAGTGATAAGGACAATGGGATAAGTGTGTTCAAAATGAGAGGGGAGTATTTTGAGGGAGATTAATGGCAATGTGTCTTTTATTGTAGTAAATTTTAAAAATTTAAACATTCACCACATTCTACAGTCATACCAATGTATAAGCAGCAAGGAAACCACCTAAGGCCAGGGAAAGAGCTACCTGTAAGTTTTATAAAGAATAGTACTTGGAGGTTCCATACAATTAATAGTAGTGCATTTTTTCTCACCAGCAAGACTGCAAAAGTCTCAAGATTCATGGATTATTAACAGAATATTCAGAAGAGTTTGCATTAGTAATGGTGAATAATTAATCTTAGACAAAAACATGACTCTGGCCTGACTTAACACATTTTAAAAGGAAGTCCTGAAAAGATTAAATTATTTTCAAATAACTTAACTTTCTCATAGGCTGTATTTTGAGGAAAATAAAAGTATTTATCCTACCAAAATTCACAGTCAAAAATTAGCAGGCATACAAGGAAGTAGAATAATACCACCTACAGGAAAAATGGGTCACTATATAAAGTCAGTCACTAGGAAGTGACTCAGAATTCACACCAATATTAGAAGGAAGAAACAAGGTCACTGAAGCAGTTATTAAAACTATATTTCTCTCTTTCTGTAAAAAATCAAATCAAAATGAAAGACCTAACAGTAAAAACTGGACACTGAAGTTTCTAGAGGAAATCATATAAGAAATAGTTCAAGATGTAAACAAGGCAGTGACTTCTTAAATAGAACTCTAATAGCCCTGGAAATAGTAAGAACTGACAGGCGAGGTTGCATCAAATTCAGCAGCTTTTACACAGCAATGGAAATAATCAACAAAAGCAAAAGACAGAGTCTGGGGATATAGCTCAGAGGCATAAGCACCTGCCTGGCAGCACAAGGTCCTAGGTTTCATTCCCGGTACCAAAAAACAAACAAACAAAACCAAGAGACAGCCTATAGAATGAGAAAAAAAATCTTTCTTAGCTATTCTCAGACAGAATTATACCCAGGATATATAAAGAACTCAAAAAATTTAATACCAAAAGAACAGATGCCCTAATCAATAAATGGGCAAATGAAATAAACAGATATTTTCAAAAGAAGAGCAAATAGACAATAATTATATGAAAAAATTGTTCAAAATCTTAACCACCAGGGAAATGCAAACCAAAACTACATGAAGATTCCATCTCACCCCAGTCAAAACAGCTGTCATCAAGAATACAAAAAATAATGAATATTGATGAGGACGCAGGAGGAGTCTCTTATACACTATTGGTGGGAATGTAAATTCACACAAACACTATAAAAGTCAGTGTGGAGGCTCCTCATAAAACTAAAAATAGAACTACCATATGACTCAGCTGAAGTGCATCAAATTTGAATCGCTCAGCATGAGGTTTAAAGAGAAAACCCTAGAAGTAACCACAAAAAAGACATGTTGCTACAGATAAACAAAGATATTATTCACAGTAAATTTCTTATAAGAACTCCAGTGAGAAGCCAATAAAGAAATATTTTTAAAGTACTGATGCTGTGGCTTGGCTGGGGCTCCCTAAAGACCCATGCATTGAAGTCTTCATTTCCAGTTTAATACTATTGGGAGGTGGTAGAAACTTTGAGAGGTGGAGCCTAATGGTAGGTCTTCAAGTCATTGGAACATTGGGACAAGCCCTTGGGGTAAATTGGACTTTGATCTCTTTTCCTCTTTCTCCCTTCTTTCTTTCTCCCTTTCTCCTTCCTTTTCTCATTCTTTCCTGCCTCCCCAGTGGGCTATAAGATGAGGAATTTGCTACATGCTACAGCCTAAAAACAGGCTTGAAAGTATTGAGACAAATCTATCATGGCCTGAAATCTCCAAAACTGTGACTCAGAAAGAAACCTTTTCTCTTTGTAAGTAATTTGATTATTTCAGATATTTGTTACAGTAACAGAAAGCTAATTAATGCAACTGAGAAGGGAGAAAATAACCAAAGTAATAAATTTAGAATTGTAGGCCCTGTGAAAATATTTCTCAAAAAAGAAAGTAACTAAAACATTTTTTTTAGACATAAAAAGGCTGAAAGACTTGCAGGAGGAGAAATAGTAAAGGAATAGTAAATTCCTTCAGGCAGAAGGAAATAATTTCACTTGGAAATATGATGTACACAATAGAAAGTAGATCAATAGAAATGATACCTACATGGGTAAATACTTATGATATTGTTCATATTATTTAATTTTACTTAATAATTTGTTGTTTATTTAAATAATAAAGTATATGAGGATTACTACATGTAAAGGTAAAACATATGACAAAATATCATGCAGGTCAGGATGTGCAATATTGTATGGTTCTTATTCTTTATAATAAAGTGATACAATATCATTTTTAAGGTAGTACATATTAACTTGAAGAATATGCTGTAAACTCAAAAGCAATTACTAGATTAAAAAAAAAAAGACTTGTAGCTAATAAACCAAAAACCAGAAGGAATAAAGAGAAAATGAAGACATAAAAATACTCAATTGATCCAAAAGAAGGCAGAAAAAGAAGAAAAGGAGAGTAAAGAACAAATGGAAGGAATAAAAAAATCACTACTTCAAAATGGATCAATGTGTGTTTCCTCAAAGTATATATGGATGGTATATTGTGTTTATACTGCAATAAACTTGTTGGAGGAGAAAGGGAATAAATTTGCAAGTGAATTCCACCATGAATACAGCTTATATATTAGTTAGAAAAGAAATCATTGTGGGTGGATTTGTATTCCTCTAATATTCCACAGTGTAACTTTATATGGAGATGGGGATCTTTACAGAGGGAATCAAGTTTAACTTGTGTCAATAGCATAAGTCTACTCCAATATGACTGGTGTCCTCCTAAAAAGGGAAACTTCACACGTAGGCCCAGCCTTAGTCTGTTCAGTCTGCCATAACAAAATGCCACATACTGGATTGCTTAAATAACAGAAATTTATTTTTCATAGTTCTATGGACTGATAAGGTGCCAGCAAAATAGCCTCCTTGAGAAGTTTCTTCTCTTGGCCTCTGTGTGGCCCACACAGCCTTTTTATGCATGTGAGGAGACAGGATAAAAGCTCTCTGGTTGCTCTTCTTATTTGAGTACTAAACCCACCAGAAGAGACCCCCTCACTGTACCTGACCCCCATGGTCTCATCTAACTCTACTTACTCCAGCTCCGGCTCTACACACTTCCATATTAGAGTTTAGAGCTTCAGCAGTATTTTAGGGAATACAAATGTTCAGTCTCCTACAGGCACACATACAAAGAGAGCATCATGTGAACACCAAGACAGCCATCTACAAGCCAAGAAGAAAGGCCTAGATTATAGGATGTGATCAAAATGTATGGTGAATGTTTAAACGTTAAAAATACTGTTAGACTAAAAGACACATTGTCATCAGTCTCCCTCTAATACCCCCAACACACTAGTCTCTTCATTCTTGCCACTTTCTGAAGCAGTTCTGGAGTCTTGTTTCATGTTTTTATGAGTGATGGTAAAAAATACACCAAGTGCTGCTGCTGTGTGCCGTCTATGAGAAAGGCAGGCTTGCAAAATATTGCCATGTGACCTCATCCACTTTATTCATTGAGTCTGGCACCCTGTGACCCATGGATCTTCCCCAAAGGCAAAATGACCATGAAAGGTCATTGAATCAGTTCTGGACATCCGGAAGGCCATGACAGTGTTACTAAAGACCTCGCAGAAGAGGACTTCCAGAACTGCTTCGGAAAGGGGCAGAAACAGTGAGATGAGTGTGTTCAAAGTGAGAGTAGAGACATTTAGAGGGGGATTACTGGCAATGTATTTTTTGCTGTAAAACTTTTTAAAAATGTAGATATTCACCATATCTTTTAATCACACCTCATAGATGCTTGTCTTATAGCCCTCAAAAGATACCAACTGTGTCATCACCTTGATTTTTAACTTCTAACCTCCAGAATTGTCAGACCATAAACTTTGATGTTTAAACTACCAATGTTATGGTTCTTTGATATAATGGCCTTAGAAAAATAATTAAAAATGCATTAGATAAGGAAATGTAAAAAAAATTGACTACATCATCAGTGATATCACTAAAAGCCTGATTTCTTCGAGGCTTAACACAAACAAAACAGTATTTCTGGTCCAGCTACATCCAACCTTACTAGAGCATCAGAAATAAAAAGCAACACAGAAGGGCAGGAGGTCAGTTTAGAAAGATGTTGTTATTCCCCTTAACCCTTAAAGAAATTTAATTCTTTGATTCTTTATTTCTTATTTACCTCTAAAGCACACACAATAACTATTGCTCTATAATTATAAATTCCAACAGTATCCACATGGATATTTATATATAACAAAAGTTCAAAGTTCTAGAATTCTCTTATGACTTGAAAATTTCCTTTTCTAAGTTTAGAATAAGAAAAACCAACTCTTTTAATGTGAAAGTGTATGTACATTACACTTTATGCTAATTTAACTTAACAAGTATTGAGTTGTATAATAACTTGAGTAATTATATAATAGACTCTCAACTAACTGAAACTACCTACCTAAGATTAAATAGCTGACTACAATTAGAAAAAAACCTCTAACATGTAGCTCTAGCAAGGGTTAAAAACAACCACACCAATCTCCTTTAGACAATACTTGGAAATTTTTCTCCTAGAATCTGATTGCAATATTCCAACATAACCCATAACCCAGCCTTCAGGTGCAGAAACAATTTCTGTTTAATTGTTTTTCAATTTGTCTAAGAAAATGTGTGTTTTTCTCTAATAAAGCAAAATTCAAAAGTCCTTGACCACAACATCTTGCACAGGAAAAGATATATAAGCCCTAAGGAAAAGTCTAGATTACACAGAAAAAGAAAAGAAGGGAAGGGAAGGGAATGGGAGGGCAGGGGAGGGAAAGGAAAGGGGAAAGCAATGCCAGGATAAACTCCTTGCATTACTGTAGTGTCTTGCACACAGTAGACACGTTTTTCTTTATCTTTCATTGTAAGTTTATAAAAGAGTAAGTATTTTATTTCAAACTAAATAGGTTGAATGAAAACAAAAGGCTTTCTTCTTTAACAATACCTGACATTTAGTGTAGCACTTGACTTAATGCTTCCAAGTACATTACACTGTTGGCTTTTGCAACAAACCTCATGAGACGAGCACCAATATGGTAAACTTATAGAAAAAGAAACGATTTGAGACAGATTATGCTGTCGGTAGGATCACCTAGCTAGAAAATAGGAAAGTTAGGCCCAAACTCAGGTTTCTAATTCCAGGTCCTATGCCTTGCTTTCTCTTTCTCCTCCGGCCATATGGAAGCCAGTCTCTCACACCACATCCTTCAGGGTAGTTTGTCAACTGGGTTTATGTTACAATAAAATATAACTTTCCTGCATGATGCCTTGATCTCGAGCTGTTATAAATGATCGAGGGTTATTTGTTACTAGAATATAGATGGCGGCAAATAATGTACTTTGATCCCACCATACAGGATGTGTTCCCAAGCTGCAATTTGTGAAGCATGCCCGTTAACTATCATCTCATCTGAAAGCGGCAATAAAACATTTTATTCCACTTATTTTCATGCTCAACTAGAATGGTCAAGAAGAGACAACTGAATTATAGTTGAGTTTATACTTATAAATATTATCACCAGGAAATTGCTGGGTTTGATGTTATCATTTCTGTAATTACAAAGAAATATCCCTTCCCCTGGAAATTGCCACAATATGGGAGTAATTGCTATGCTGTTAGAGAATAGTTGCATGATATGCTTATTCTTGTTACACAAACTATAAATTATGTGCTAAACAAAATAAAATTTATAATGAGAAACAACATGGCTTAAAGTAGCTACCAAACCTAAGTGGTGTTCTGTGGCTGTACAAAGTAATTACGTAATTATTTAAGCCTCACAGATTTAGAAATTGCAAAGCACTTATGAAAAAGATTACCGTGAGATGCTAAATGGAACTTAAAATAGTTACTAGCCCAATTTGGGTGATGATTTTTGTTGTACTAAATAGCAATCCCACCATTATCTTTTCTGAGATAGTTTCTGATGGACTTTAACACATGTTTCTTGTTTATCTCTATTCAGACAATCCTAAAATCTCAAAATTGAAAGAAAGCACTTAACCTCTTCTCCATTTAGACTATGGGCCTTTCCTACAGAAAGTGGCAGGACAACGAGTTATTCAGCTTCTTTATCAGAAGAGTAATTCCAGTGGAGAGAATTTCTCTTTCCTAAGAGTTGAGAAGACAACCGAAGATTCTGATTGGGGTATTCTGTATCACACACCCTTCGCTGAGCCAATAATTATATGCAGGTGTTTACATGGTCTAACTCCAGGTTGCATGAATATCCTTAGACCCAGCAGGGTAGCGCCAATCCCATAGGGATATTATGGTACTGTTAATAAAAGAAGGAAGAGAAATGTAACAGATGCCTACATCAAGCAAGATGTAGTATCCTCCTCCTAAAACAGATATTGCTCATCTTTCTCTTTTATAGTAGAAAATCTCTGGGAGATGAGCTCTGGTGAAAATAAAATGGATCCAGTGAACAAATTGGCCCAAGCTGGAATCTGACATCCACACTGCTGGCATTTTCTGTGAACACCACCAGAAGGGTAATGACAAGTTTACAGAAGCTCTTTTATTTTTCATCCAAAATGCAGTTACTCTGGACACAATGTTCTTTAGCCTCACTCCACAGAGAACTGATTCACCAGTCTTTCAAGAGCACTTACATTTTTCTGCTGTCTTCATTTTAAATACGAGTTACACATGACTCAGGATCTCTGCTGACACCATTCAGCGTCCGCAGAACACTCTGGTCAACCGCAAAGCCCTGCTCTACTAATGATCTGGGAGTCACAGGGCCAAGAATAAGGAGCATCTCATACTCATATGCCTAAAGCAGTGAACTGTCTGGTGCTAGGGAAGCTTGCCGCCTCATCCTACTGTGTTTTTCTGAAAGTAAGAGCGCTCTAGAAAACAATCAGCCCTGAAAACTAGAGATCAAAAATGCCAGTCTCAGCTGGGCATGGTGGTGCACTCCTGTAATCCCAGCACTCGGGAGGCTGAGGCAGGAGGATCATTTCGAGTCTGAGGTCAGCCTGGGCTACAAAGTGAGCTCAAGGCCAGCCTGAAGTGAGACCTTGTCTCAATAAGACCAAAAAAGAAAAAAAAATGCCAGTCTCAATCAGCCTGTCCTCAGGCAAAAGAATAGTGGTGGCAGGTAAGGCAAAGGTGGCTGATTGGGGCTGGCATTTTTGCTCTCTTGTCTTCAAGCCTGATTATTTTCTACCTTGTTTTTTGGGAAAAAAGGGCTAGTTATAGCACCTATCTGTTATTCCTTCTGGCCACCAATCATCTTTTCTTTTATTTTAAAGAAAATAGTACCAAAAAAAAAAGAAGAACAATAGCAAAATACAAACAACACAAAGCAAGGACATTTTTGTTCCCAGAGGGTAAGTATCTAGTTAATAGGTTTTGGTGGGAGATACACTGACATCCATCATCCTAGAAGCTGAACTGCTCCAGACTCACTTTTGAGTCCCGCTGTTGCTGCTAGCATGTGAGCCTGTGACTTGAGCTCCATCAGCCAAACACACGTACTTTGGTGTTTGAATAGGTGATGCAACAAGGATTAAGAAGAATGTTTCCTGACAGTGAAGCCATTGCTATGAGATCCAGTTCTTGGTGGAACCTAAGGGCAGCACAGTAGCTGTGCCCAGTATATGGCTCACTTGTATTGTGGCTTCCTTGTGTGTCCAAGGCACTGGGATAGCAGTTCCTGGCCCATTCTGTCCTTGGACCCATTTTGTCTTTGCAATTTTGATCTTGTTGCTGGCTGTGGCACTTCAGGCTTGAATTTCCTGCATTTCCAATGTGTCTATGTACCCTATATTTTCTTTCTTTCTTTCTTTTTCCTTTTAAGTAAGGCAGAATTAATATTTGTGGCTTGCATCCAAAAACATGGCTGATATAAAAGTTCTTATCGTGTGCATCTTCAGAGGTGGATATAATTTCTGGAAACATTTTACAGTGTCATAGTAAAGGAGATAGAGTTCAAGGCTGTCTATGCCACATAATCGCTCTATGGTTTTACTTATGATACATAACTGCTTTCATTCATTGTCTTAACTGCTGGAGATAATGATATCTATTTCCTAAGACTGCAATAAGGTAAAGCACTTAGCATATCTCTGAAACAGTGACTATCTCAATATGAGCTGTTTCCCTTATTAAAGAATTCTTAGTAGTGCTATGGTCTGGCTTCTGAGATACACAAGACATTTCTATCACAAAGGGCTAAAATGAGGGATTTATATTTGAAACCTAAATGTTTTTCATGGAGAACATTCAAACATTTTACAATTTGTATAATTTCCTGATATATTTAAGTAAGTTTATCAGCAGAAGTGGCCTTGATAAAGGATGGTGGAAAGCTCAGCTTGGTGAGGAGGTGACTCATCTATGTTTCTGAAGGAATTCCTGGTAGGGGTGAGTACCCTCCACTAGCTTAACTTATAGTTCATCTCCATAAAAATATAAATAAGTCAGTGAAAGTGAAATATCCAGGTTGTGATTTCCATCCTTTATTCCTTCATGTGCCAATGGGTCTGGTCAGATAAAGGGCCTGGAACAGAAGGTGGTTTGGAAGCTGGAGCAGTGGGAGGGGGCTAGCAGCAAAACAGAGGTGGTGCCTGGGCCACCCCCACATGGGAGGAGTGATTGCCAGTTGTACCTTGGCCCTCCTAAAACTGGGTGATTGACTCCTGTTTTGCTCTGGAATTTTACTGTGAAACCAAAAACACATGTGCTTATTTTCCTTTTGGACTATAATTATAGCAGAGAATGGTCCCCAACTCTTGCTGGTCTGTACCCTCCATACTCAGGCAACTGTATCAGAAATTGGAGATGACAGCCATGGTAGAAGAATTGAGAAAGAAGAGAGTGAGGGAAAAAAGCCCACGTTACTAAGTTAATAACCAGAAGAAGATCTAAATAAAGGCAGTTCCCTTACAATCCCACACACTATTTCTTAAACAGAGTCATTCTATGGTTTGTAATCAAGTGTCTGAATTCTGAATTTATAGGCCCCAGGATGGTAAGTGTGGTTATATGGTATTTAGCAATTTTGTGTGGTGTTGTGCTAAAAATGGAAAAGTCAGAAAAGTATTTCTGTGCTTTTTTTTGAATCTACTCTGAAAGTTTGGTTGGGTGACAGCTTAAAAAAAAGACCCATCAGCCTGAAAAGGGGCAAGTGAGTTTATCTACTCCGGAGCTCTCATTTTGTTTGAAATACTTTTCTTTAAAATATGCCTAAATCAACTTTGCTTATGAAATTACATTCACTTCTCCAAATCTTGAAACATCTAATACACGGAGATGAATTTCTGCTGTATGAGAAGAAAGGATGTCCTGACAGTTACAATCTTTTTAAGGAAAGGGCAGCATTGAGGTTAGGGTGGGGGAAAGGTCAGAAATTAGATCTCTTTGTCAGCCCTGGAAGGTTAAGTATGAGATGAAGGTTCGCTAGGCAGGGCCTTGGCTGTAAAAGCACTTTCTAGTTTGTGTGAGCCAAGGTCGTACAACTGGAAGAATTTGGAGCCTGACAGTTCAGAGTTCCAAGGTTTACTCTGTCACTTACTAAGACAGAATTTGAGGGACAGAAGCATTCAGTGATCTATCATGGTCATTAAAATCCTAAGGTTCAAGGATGGAATTATAAGCCTTACATGAAATGATTCCCATTTTCCATACCAAATACCACTCTTTCAGTAGCTATGGTATGTAGAAATTACAAAACCAGTTGTATTTTAAATTATCTTTCAATTCAATTTATAAATCACACAAAGCATTCAAAGTATTTCTTCCAAGATCACAAAGTATCTTAGCGTACCCAAGCCTCCCACCACTTTCACTACATTTGATTCCAAAAAACTTTTAACTATTTTTAAAACTTAGAGTCACCCAGGAAGTACAGAGATTCATTACTAAGTCATTACATGTACTCATTAATGAATGCAATTTAGCTTTTTAAAAAAATCTCCAAAAAATGGTTTGACTAAAACAGAGGAAGAGGAAGAGGAGGTTTGGTCTCAGATTAGAGCTCTGTTGCCCACAGGGCCAATGTTATCCAACCCCTAACCCAGCTGAAGCCAATCGCGGGCAAGTTGCTTAGTTTTCTCATCCGTAAAATGATGATTACAAGGCTGACCTTCCTAACATGGTCCAAAACATGGTGGGCACTCAATAAATCATAATGAACAGGCATACGATTATCTTAAGTATCTAACTGTCTAAGGCAAGTACTTTGAAGAAAAAAGTATTTATTTAAATTTATAAATTGTAGCATTTCAAGTAGACAATTTTATTTATTTATGGTTAAGCTGATAATGAACTCTTATGGAAGTTATGTACTATAAAGTTATACATCACAAAGAGGGAATTTGTATCAGTTAATGCTCAGTAGAGAAACATTTAACACAATATATATATATATGTCATATATATGCATATAATCTATATGTATATATATATTTTTTCAAGGTAGGTTTACAGTGGTAGTCTGCATTATCAGGGGTGGAAGAATGCGAAGAGCTGTCTGTGTGCTGGAGATCTGAAGGATGATTCAAAAATCAAAATCTGGGGCTCACTGGAGAGTCCCATGCAAGTCTATATCAAGCAAGCCAAAGGGTTCATGGTGCAAGGCTATAGAATCCGCACTAGCAGCCAGGAGATGGATGATGGAGCTGGAGCTCCTCCCAAGAACCTGAAGTGAGCCTTCTTTCTGCTTTCCCTTTTGTATTCTATCCAGGCTACAAGCCTATTCATTGCTACCATTCACACCCAGTATGGATCTTTCATCTTCAGTAAATCCATTCAGTCATGCCCAGAACTATGTTAATCCAACCAGTTGGGCATTTCTTATTCCAGCTGGGGCAACAGTCAACGACCACAGAAATTCTTATGGGTATATTCCAAGAGAGGCTTCTTTTCTAGATCTTGCATGCACATCAGTTCAGCAAATGTAGTCAGCATTCTCATTACAATTTAATGAGTGTCTAGCTCAATTTCCTCACTGTAATTGGCTTTGCAGAGTGCTACCAAGTTGGCATGGCCCTTCCCCTTCCAACACAACTCCTGAGAATAATAGAAATGCCAGGCGGATGTTCTCATCATGAAGTGACAGAAATAGTTAATTAAAAAAAAAAAAAAAACAATGCTAACCGGTACTTGTGATATGAAGTAAACAGTGACCCTCTCCTTTTCCCTCCCCTGCTCTAAAGTTTCTAACCTTGACACCATGTGGCTTGCGCCGAGCTTGGGGGGCAAGTTGGGAGCTCTTCCTCTGGAGGTTCCTTGTGTCTATAGCTGCTGCCTTCCCTGTGTCCTGTCCCATTGGTTCTCAGGACATGGAAGCACTGCCACTGCCCTCCACCCTGCACCTACCCAACTTTCCTGGATTATAGACTGAGCCCTCCCGTTCTCAAATGGGAGGGTCTTTGCCTGCTTTTCTTTCTCACTCACAGTCATCATCACCTTCACTGTCGCCATTTACCCTTCCTGTCACCTTTAGGACATTTCCTTTGCTGGTCAGTCAGTCAGTTCCAGTCTCCACTCTACTCCCTCTAGGCAGCCTCAGCCCATTCCCCGCCTGTGGGAAGCACCAAAGTCGTATTATCTATTGGCTTAACATCTGCCATGTTTGATGCCTTTGTGATTTGAGGAAGGCACATCCAGAAGTTCTGGGACACAAAAGTGGTGATGAAATAGTTAGTTCGACTTAGAAAGACCTGGACATCCTTTATAAAGGAGCTAGTACTTGATAGATGAGTAAGAACACTACAAAGAGAGGAAGAAGAATTTCAGGCAGAAAGAATGAAAAAAATCAAAGTTAGGAAGGCAAGAAAAATGTTCACTATGAGTGTGGGATTGAATGGATGGTGCAGAATACAGTAAATAGAGATAAGACTGGGAAGGGAGGTTGGAGTCAAACTGCAGAAAGCTAATAGGCTATCTATCTATCTATCTATCTATCTGTCTGTCTGTCTATTGCTCTATCTATCCATTCATCAATTTTCTACCTATCTATATGCACATAATGTATGTTTGAAGAGAGAGAAAGAGAGAGCAGAGAGACGGGTAGGTGGGTTCACATTTATATTGTTGGTAAAGGGGTAATGATACACATGTTTTAGCAGCATGAGGGCAAATTAGGAAGAAGAGAATCTAAAGACGAGGATTTAGTCAACAGGCATTTGAGAGACCAAGCCAGTAAGAATGAGAGCTTCAACTATGGGTGTCAGGGGGAAAAGAGGAGAGGATTAAATCAAGAGACATTACAAAGGAGAGGTATAGCACAAGATGTTATTTGAAACTGTGAAAATAGAAGAAATAGTCAAAGATAACTCTGAGACATTTTCCCTCCCTCCTTCTCCCTCCCTCTCCCCACTCTCTCTCTCCAGACAGATCTTTACCCTACTTTCATTAGTACCTTTGTTAAGTTCCAAACACATACCAATACTATATCACTGTATGACAAAGCATTCAGTACATGCACAATAGTCTAGATGTCCTTCAAGGAGCTCATTGTTTTCTCAGAAAAACTGGGCATCTGGAAGAGGTTACAGGGAGGTTATGGAATTTTCTTCCCTGGAGGTCTTTTACAACAAGCTAGATACCCATCTGTCCACGATGGCTTAGGTGTGGTCCTTCTGTAGCCTGGGAGGTGGCCTACTGAGTTCGCGTGATCCCTTCCAGGCTTAAAATTCTACTCTCCTACATCATTTTATGGCTTAACCCCAAGGTATATTATTCACTTGATAAAATAAATAATGAGATGAAGCTGGAATGCTTTATAGACACTGTCATGGAATGCATTCTGGAAAGTCTTAAAATTAAACAGTGAGTCTTCTGAATAAATTATGAATAATATTATGCATTAAGATTTCCCAAAGTGTGTTTGATGAAACCAAAATGGAAAACGATGGAAATTCAAAGTATTATTAGCATATAAAGGCCATAGATGTTCTACAGGAAAGAAGCTTTTAAAAATTTTACCTAGAGTTTCTCAAAAATTTATATATATGGATAGATAGATTATAGATATAGATATATAAATATATATTTTTGTTATTGTTTCAATCTAAAATGTCCCCCCCAAAGTCTTCAGAGATGGAGCTTTCGGAAGGTGACTGGATCTTTAAAGCCCTAATTTTATCAGTGGATTAATCCACTGATGGGTTCATAATATGATGGCTTTATTGACAGGTGATAGAGGCTTAAGACATGACCACTAGTTAAAGGAAGTAGATTATGGGGGAGTGACCCTGTCCCTGGTCCCTTCTTTCTGGTTATTTTGCTCTTTTTTCTGTTTTCTGGCTGCCATCAGTGGAGCAGTTTTATTTGGCCATGCTGTTCCACCATGATGCTTCTGCCTCCCCAGAGGCCTAAAAAAATGGAGCCAGCTGAGCATGGACTGAAACTTGTGAAATCGTGAACCAAAATAAATCTTTCCTCTAAGTTGGTGTTTTCAGGTATTCTGTGATAGCAATGCAAAGCTAACCAATACACTGTCAATCTGTACCTGTCTACCCAGGTGTTAACACATATCTTCTATCTATTTATCTATCTATCTATCTATCTATCTATCTATCTACCTATTTACCTATCTATCTATCATCTATATATCTACTTTTTAACTTCTTGCAAAACTATGATTTCATATAATATATTTTAGTAAATATTTTTCTGACTTTTCAAATCATAAGAAAATCTAGATGGGAAAACACCAGTAATAGCTAAGCTTGTCCAAGGATGATCTTTGGTTAATTTGGTAAGGTTATCTTAAAATTATAGTTTGCTTCACCATAAAATGGAGACAATGACACCTAGTTCACATAGAATTGCAAGGATAAAATAAAATGTGTAAAACACCTGGTATAGAGCCTGAGGCTTTGTATAGGCTCCAAAAATACTAGATTCTTACCTTCTGCTTTTCTCTTAAGTTTTGGAATATAATGCATTTTACAAATAAATAGTTTAGATGCAGATGCTTAGGCAGTTAAAACTTTTGGCTCTTTCTAAGAAATATTCTTGTCTGTTAAATCAAAATGCAGAAGGCCAAATGATCTTCCTTCAGCAAGCACAACCGTATGGAAATGTATATGGATGTGCCCAAGAGCCATTATAGAAAAATAAGGATATTTGTAGTAAGTGGCAGAATCTTATGTACTTTGATCCATTTTGAAAACAGATAAGCTATTTATTAGCACAGTTTTACACTGGTAGCAAAACTGAATGGGAAGTATAGAGAGTTCCTACATCCTTCCTCCCTTGCTCTATCCACATTATTAGCCGCCTGCACCAGTGCAGTGCGTTTGTTATAATCAGTGAACCAACAATGGCACGTCATCATCATCAACCAAAGTCCATGCTTGACATTGTGGTTCATTTTGAGTATTACACAGTGTGGATTTGGGCAAATGTACAATGACATGTGACTACCATCATATTATAATGCAGGATCATACAGAATTGTTTCACTGCCTTAAAAATCCCCTTACTTCATCTATTGATTTTTCATGCCCTCTGAACTCAGGGCAGTTGCTAATCATTTTACTGTCTCCACAGTTTTGCCTTTCCCATCAGCACATATATTTGTATTTATACACCATGTGGGATTTTAGATTGAGCGCTTTCACCTCAGCAGATACAAGTAAGCTCCCTCCATGTGTTTTTAAAACCGTCTTACTACTATAAAATACAATTTTAAATATGAAAAAATCTTGGGACCATATCAAGTGAAATAAATCGGATATAGAAAGTTAAATTCACATGATTTCTCACATATGAGAAACCCAAAGTATGAAGAACTTAAAGAACAAAATAAAAGGTAGACAGTAGGAAACAGGGAGATAGAATTTGTAGAGATGGGAAAGAGACTTCTAAGTATGGTAGATGGAAGGGAAGGACAGAGAAGTAAAATGGGTCAAGATTTCTCCCTGTTGAGAGATGACCTCAAAATCTCAAGTATGAGTATCACCGAGTGTGGCGTCTGCTGCTCTCCTCTCTCTCTGAGATCCTGTGAGATCTCTGTCATCCTGACCTACACTTCATCTCAGGGAAAAGTTGGAGAAGTCTGTGTGCCTTGCAGTTTTCTTCTCAGAGTAAAACTAGACTATTTTAAATTGAGAAAAATAGTGTTGAATTTCTGTGAGAAATTTGATTTTTGATTAAAAAAAAAAGAACTAGGATTGTGATTTTTTAAAAGAAGTGCTACATCAAAACAAACATCAGTTTGTCTACTGATAAACAGAGGCACTAGAAAATAATTTAATATCAGTGTAACATTTATGTTGTGATTTTTCTGAATATGAATTTTTAAATATAGGCTTTAAAAATATCAGGTTTTCTGGATTTCTACATGCTGAAGAATAAAACTAGACCCATGCTTATCACCATGCACTAAAGTCAAAATGGATCACAGATCTAAATATTAAAACAGAAACAGTAAATCTACTTGAAGAGAAAGTAGGTAGAAATCTTGAAGATATAGGGGTAGACAGAGCGTTCAAGAACAAAAACCAAATTGCATGGAAAATACTTCAAAGAATCAACAGCTGGGATCTCATCTTATTGAAAAGTTTCTGCACATCAAAAAAAAATCACCAACCAAGTGAAAAGAAAATTCACAGATTGGGAAAAAATTTTAGCCCACTGTTCCTCAGACAAAGACTTCTATCTAGAACATATAAAGAATTTTTTAAAAATCAGGCCCCTCAAATTCAAAGGCCCAATCCAAAAATGGGACCTGAGATAAATACACGCCTCTCAGGTGAAGAAATACAAATACAAATAAATTTATGAAAAATGTTCAACATCATTGGTCATTCCAGAAATGCAAATTAAAACAACACTGAGATTCTATCTCATCCCAGAAAGAATGGCTATTATGAAGAAATCAAACAATAACAAATGCTGGAGAGGCTGTGGAGAAAAAGGAACCCTTCTCCACTGGTGGTGGGAGTGTAGACTGATACAACCACTGTGGAAATCAGTGTGGAGATTCCTTTAAAAACTACAATTTGAGATCGCACTCAACCCAACTGTTCTGCTTCTGGGTATTTTTCCAGATGAATTAAAAACATCATACTACAGTGATATATGCAACACAATTTGTCATAGCTAAATCTTGGGAACAATTCAAATACCTATCAGCTGAGGAATGGATAAAAAAGATCTAATATTTTTATACAATGGAGTACTATTCAGCTATAACAAAGGATAAACTTGAAGCTTTTCTAGATAAATGGGTGCAACTAGAGACCATACTCATACTTGAAATAAATCAAATGCACATGTGTAAACATCACATTGTCTCCCTAGTATAAAAAAACACTAGGGAAAAATTTAGGAAGGTTAAACAAGGTCATTATATGAAAGTCAATTTTATTTCTATATACCAGCAATTGGAAACTGAAACTTAAAAGTAATATGATAGCATGAAATATGGATATGGATATTATAATAACATGAAATATGGGTAAACTTTAATAAGAAATATATATAATTATAACAGCATGCAATATGGATAAACTTTCAGTAAACAGAAAATAAGATCCAAAATCTACCATAGACATTGTGATAAAGAAAGAAACCACTCAAAAGGAAAGAACAACTGGGATGGGAGAAAGGAGAAAAGAAGGAAGGGAAA
>NW_004955409.1:9703617-9752806 GCF_000276665.1 Chinchilla lanigera
TAGAGATAGTACAGAATTTCACCAGACAAGATGGTAGGAGTTCACCATTGTACTTCCATTGCATATTGTTAGCTTCAAATCAGTTGCTCAGACCACCAGGCACAAGCATGCACAATCGATCAGCACATAAAATTGTAATCGTTAACTGTGGTACTACTATTTTCTTTTAGTTCATTGAAGGCAATGGTTTGAGCTTGTTCGATCAATCTTGCATGCCTATGTCTTGTAATCTGAGCAAATACTTTGAAGATAACAATATGCAATATATTAACGATCTTGTTTTGAAATTCTGTATCACTGTGTTTATTTTTTCTCTTTAAAATAAAAAAATTAAAAATCATGTTTTTTCAAAATATAATTTGTAAATACTGAAATTTATCAATTTTAATAAAAATATTCAGAATTTTGAACAAGTGCTAACAGTCATGAAACCACTGTTGTAATGAAGATATAAAATATTTCCATCATACCAAAACGTCCCTCAACTTTTACCCCTTTAAAGTTAATTCCCTGTCTTTATCCTTAAATCCAGGCAACCACTGATCAACTGTCACTATAGCTTTGCCTTTTGTAGAATTTCATACAATACAGTATGGACTGTTTTGCATTCCTTCTCTCATTTTAATGCTTTTGAAAATTTATATTCTTCAATCTGATGCTTAGATTTATTATCTATTAGCTAAAAATGTTTATACATATGGTATGAGATGATGTTTATAAGTTTATATTTCCACATAGTTATCTAATTGTTCCAGTATCATTTGTTGATAAAGAGTCTCTGCGTTGACTATCCAAAGACTATTGTGGCACTTTGATTGAAAACTGAAAATCAGTTGTCTATACATGTGTCAGCTGATTTCTGAGCTCCCTATTCTGTTTTGTGAATGTTTCTTTACCACACTACCTTAATAATGTACCACTGTAGCCAGTCTTGAAACTAGATAGAGTGAATCCTTCAACTAGTTTTCTATCACTTGAAAAAGTCTTTCTGATTGCTATAGGTCTCTTGGATTTCCACAGTAGTTTTCAAATCAGATTCTTGATGTCTACAAAAACACCTGCTAGGATTTTTGTTGGGAATTTATTCACTCTATGGCAAAAAATTGTTTTACCAACCAGTCACCACGGTGTACCTCTCTATTTAATTGTCTTCCTTCATTTCTTTCAATAACATCTTATAATGTTTAGTATACAACTCTTATTAAATTTATCCATATTTCATGCTATTAAAATTATGTTACTTTTAAGATTCAGTTTCCAATTGCTGGCATATAGAAATAAAATTGACTTTTGTATAATAACCTTATTTAACCTTACTAACCTCATTTATTACTTCTAGTAGTGTTTTAGAGATACTTTAAGATTTTATATATAGAAGATTATATATAATGGTATATAAATCTGTATATATAATTAATATATAATATTATATAATATATTATATTATTATATTATATATAGGTATATATTATATAATGGTATATATATTTTATATATAGAAGATTTTATATATGGTATATAACAGTCATTGTTATATACCAGTTAAGAGAGTTTTACGTCTTTTCTCCATGTGCATATGTCTTTAACTGGTCCAAAGATGGTATCCTTTAATTGCTGGATTCAAATTATTAATGTTCAATTAAAGATATTTATGTCTGCTCATGATGGCCATAGATCTATACTTTTCTTTGTTGGCAATAACTTCGTATTGTTTTGACACAAGTTAATGCTAGTCTTGTAACTTGGCTTGAGAAGCACTCCCTTCTCTTGTTTCCTGTAGGTATTTCCATAGCACTGGTTCTTTTTCCTCCTTAAATGCCTAGAGTAATTCATGAGTTATGTTATCTGAGGATTTTCTTTTGAGAGGATGTTAATTAATATTTAAAATATAAGTTGAGATATTTAGCTCATCTATTTTCTTTTGAATAAACTTTAGTGTTTTGTGTCTTTCAAAAAATTCCATCTGTTCCATTAAGGTGATGAATTTGTTAGCATAAAGTTATTCATAATATTGATCTATATTTCTTTAAACATTTGTAAGCTCTACAGTAATCTTCCCATTTTTATTTTGATAGTTGTAATTTGACTTTTTTATTAATTAGCTTATATCTAGAGATTTTTAAATTAATTTTACAGATCTCAAAATTTTTTATACCTCTAGTCATAGGATAGAATAATACTTTTTCTTTCTTCATTTTTGATAGTTTCTATTCCTGTTTTCATGTTAAATAATTGGTTTTGGTAGCTTTTTTATATTAATGTCACTCTACTTATGTTGGATACTGATATTGTTCTTTCCCTAGTTTCTTAGGTACATAACTTTATGATTGATTTTATAACTTTTTCAAAGTAATAATGTGATCATTTAATGTTAGACAGTTTCTGTCAGTATAGTAAACCAATCCTTCAACATTTTTTCATTTTTTGATATGTTGCTTAATGTTGTCTTACACTGTTTAATTCTTCAAATTGTTATATTAAATATAATAATTTCATATTATATAAATTATATACATTACATAGTATTTAACGTTAACAAAGCACATCAAGTTCAAATAATATACTGTGTTATCTAGTATAATAACCTTACAAAACATACTTCTAATTTCCATACCCTAAACATCATGGTATTAGATATTTTAATGCTACATGACATACTCTGCCATCAGACATTTTTATCATTTTCTTTTAAATTGTGTTTCAAAGAGATCAAAAATGAGAAGAAAATATTTTTTAATTCACCTACATAATTACTCTTCCACCTTTCTTCAGTCCATTGTTTAAATCTAAATGTCCATTTCACGTCTTGAAGTTTATAGAATTTATTTTAACATTTCCTCTAGTACAGTCTGCTGTTGGTTAATTCCACTGCTGTTTGAATTCTTTTTTATTTCTCCTAGGTTTCCAAAAACCATTTTTCCTGGGTACAGAATTTGAGGTGTATAGTTTGTTTTTCAGAATGGGAGATATTATTCCACTGCTTTTGAATCTTTGCAATTTATAAATGAGAAGACTGCCTCAGCTTTTTGTCTGTTTGGTATACCACATGCTCTTTTTTCTGGTTACTTGTAAGTTTTTAAAAATCACTTTTAAAAACTTTGGTTATGATACACCTTAAATTATTTTCTTTGTTTTTCTGCTTAGGGTTCACTGCTTAGGGTTCCTGTGTCTCTAAGTTTACAGGTTCTAACCAAATTATTTTAAATAGCCACTATTTCTTCAAATTTTTCTCCTGATGTTCTCAACTTCCTTGTCTTTATTCTCTTTCTTAGACTCTATATATGTCAGCTCATTTAATACTGAACTTCTAATTATAAGATAGAATAATATTTTTTCTTTCTTCATTTTTGATAGTTTCCATTCCCGTTTTCATGTTCACTAATTAATTCTGCAGCATAGAGTCTTACACTGATCCCATTGATTGTATTTTGTAACTGTAAATATTATGCTTTTCTCTCTAAAATTTGCATTTGGGTCTTAAAAAGTATGGTTTACAGCTATTGTTATATTTTCTTGCATATTCTTGAGTATATATTTTAAAAATATAAATTTTTCATACTGATTTATTACTCTATACTAATTCTGTAATCTTTATTATTTCTGTATTTCTTTCTATTGGTTGGTTTTTCTTCTGGATTTGGGTCATATTTCCCTACTTGTTTGCATGCTTTTGATTAGATCCTTGGTATTTTGAACTTGACATTCTTTTGTTTTGTTAAAGAATGTTGAATCTGTTCTGGTGTAAGTTACTTATCAATAAGTTTGTTTTATGCTTTGCCATAGCACATGTAGACCATCTTGCATTCTGGGAATGTTTGCCCCTCCACTAACGCCCAATGCTTATGATAACTTTATTCATGTCCCCATTTTTCTGAAGTCTCTCTGCTCTTGTTGGTGAAGTTGCACAATAATCCAGTCTGAGAACTGTCTGGCATATTGTTTTACCCTGATTCTTTTTCTGGCCTTGTGTAGTTCCCCCACCCCATGGATGTGCAGATAATTCTCAGTCATCAACTCAATGGGAGACCTCTACAGTCATAATAAATTTGGCAATACCATGTTATGGTTTGTGTCTGGATGTCCGCCCAGAGCCTCATGTAGTCATGGGGGGCAGGCTTTACCAAGGTGGCTGAATCTAGAGTTTATGACTGACTCATGGTCCACTGATGGGATTAAGGATGTGAGTGCTACACCCACCTTAGGGCGGGTAGCCTGCATACAATATAAGGGACAGAAAGAGGTTCCTCTTTCCTCTCTTGTTGCTTTTGCTGTCCTCTGCTACCATGAACTGTTGCTGTGCTGCCATGTGTCATCCTGCCTTGGAGCCAGCTGATTATAGCCTGAAATATCCACAAACTGTGAGCTATAAATCTTTCCTCCTTTAACCTTGGGTGTCAGGTATTCTGTCTCAGCAATAAAAGAAAAGGTAACTAAGACACACTACCATGCTCTGCTGTTTTATTCCCTACCCTTTTGGACCTTGGAATTGACCCAGGAAGTAATCTGAGTCATATTAACACTTATTCTCTTTATTCCCTTTCTTTCAGGAATCATCATCCTGTGGTATCTTTCTTTTTTTTTTTTTTGGTTTTTCTCCAGTACCAGGAACCGAACTCACAACCTTGCGCTTGCCAGGCAGGCACTTTTGCCGCTGAGCTAAATCCCCAGCCCCCCTGTGGTATCTTTCATTCAGTCTGAAATCTGTTATTTCACATATTTTGTCTGATTTTTAAATGTTCATACTAGAAGCAAAAATCTGGTAACAATCTTTCATGGAAGGAAGTGGATGTTTATATTATTTAGCTATTGTATAGTTTATTTATGTTATATTTTTGTAATAAATTACTTTTAATAGCTTGGTGTAATTTACTCAACTATCTTACTGAAAAAAGAAACCTTTTGATAAGACATTAAAAGTACAGTGCATGAAAGTCAGAACTGATAACATGAAAATCATTAAAATTAAAAATATCTGCTTTATGAAAGACATTGCCAGAAAAAAATGGGAAAGTGAGAAACAGACTGGAGAAAAATGTTTACTAAAGACACATCTGATAAAGGACTCTTATCCAAAATGCACAAATTTTTTAAAAAACCACCGAGATTAAAAAGTAGATGAGAAGCCATAAAAGGCACCCATCAAAGAAGATACACAGATAACGAACACACAGAGAAATAGTTTACAACAACTATATCAAGAAAATGAAAAGTAGGCAGTAATGAGATACTACCACACACCTGTTAGAGTGGCCAAAATCCAGAACCGTGGTGACACCAAATGCTGACAAGGACAAAAAGTAATGGCAGTTTTTATTCATTGTTGGTGGGAATGCACAATGCCACAGCTACACTGGAGGACAGTTTGATGGTTTCTTAAAAGCTAAACACATTCTTATCTCATAGCCTGACAATCACACTCCTGGGTATTCACACAAAGGAGCTGAAACTTGTCTCCATACAAAAAAGCCCGCAATATAATGGCTTTATTCATAATGGACAACATTTGAACCTGAACATGATGTCCTTCAGTAGATAAATGGATAATAATAAGTGGTAAATGTACATAATAGACTTCTACTCATTGTTCAAAAGAAATGAACTAGCCATGAAAGCAGGTAGAGAAAGCATAAATGCATATTACTAAGTGAAATAAGCCAATGTGAAAGAGGTACATACTGTATGATTCCACGTATATGATATTCTGAAAAAGGCAAAACATGGAAATAATGGAAAGATCACTAGTTGCCAAGAGTTAGAGGAGAGAGGAGGAGAAGTAAGTGGAACACAGAACTTTTTTTTTATTTTAAAGAGTAAAAGAAGGATAACATAGTCATAGTGGGACTTACCAAATTATAGACAAAGTGGTAGGAAATTATCAATGGCTGTTGTTTTACATATTGTTATCTACAAGATAGTTTCTCAGGAAAACAAGTAGACAAATAATAGTGAGTTACAGACAAAAGAGGTAGGAGATTATCAATAATTGTTGTAGTATACTTTGGTATCTTCAAAGTGGCTTCTAAAGAAAATAAATAGAGCTATACATGAGTGACCAGTTGAATAATCATTGACTATTCTCAATGGTTGTTGTAGGAAACACATAATAATAGACATGCATCCATTTACGAAATAGCATAGGAACAATACAAACATTACAGAGTTGTGGACAGATTAGTAGGAAAATATCAGTGGAACACAGAACTTTTGTTTAGGGTACTGAAAATACTCCGTATGACACTGGTATGGTGAATACATCACAGATATATCTAAACCCATTGAATTACAACAGTGAACTCTAATGTAACCTGTGGACTGCGGATAATAATGTCAATGAAGGTTCACCAATTGTAAGAGATGAGCCTCTTTAGAAGGGATTTTTAATAAAAAGGCCATCCATAGGTAAGGCAGCAGAAATGTGAGAAATCTCTATACCTTACTCTCAACTGTCCTACAAATCTAAAAATACTCATTAAAAAAATAACTTTAAAAATATCCTGGATTCTTAGAATGTATTATTTCTTCTTTAAAGAGTTATCTTTCTGAAACAACTGTGACAGTGTATATAGATGATATTTAATATTTTATATGGTGAAATAAATTACTGCAAACACTATAAAAGTATGTAATAGTTTGCCTGTTTATTTTAGTCAGTCACGAAATTAAAAATTCTTTTGCCCCACAGTCTTAAATCACAGTCACACCCACACAAAGGCTGAAGAAGATAATGAAATGAAAGAAACTGGCCATATCAGCTTATTGGTGTTTGGTCAAGATGGATACCATAAAGTCAGTTTTAGTCAGTTTTCTTGTTGCTGGGACAAAATGCCGAACACTCATAACCTAATGAGCTTTGCTTGGCTCAGGTTTAGTTCATAATTGGCTGGCTCCAAATTAGGAAGACATGGCAGAAGGCCTGGGTGGAAGAAAGCTGCTCGCCTCATGGCAGACAGGAAGCAGAAAGATTAAGGGAGAAGCGGAAAGGGAGAAAAGCCTGTCCAGGTCCAGTGACCCGCCTCTTCCAACCTGATCTCATGTCCCACCAGCAAGCCAGCTGGAGCCCCTCCACAACCCTGGCACTTTCCCAACATGAACTCTGGGGACCACTTTAGATCTAAACCATAACAAAGTCTTAGTTCTGCTATCCAGCTGCGTAAAAATGATACTAAAGTAGCTGCTAGAGCCAGGCTTCTGCCAACTAACAGTATGAATAGACTTTGTTTTTGTCAGATTAGATTTTCCAGGAAGCAGAGACCAAGGCTGAGTTAAGAGTACAAGAGATCTGGGAGAGGTGGAATCACAGGGGATAAAGAGGGCGTCCACAGAAGTAGACAAAGAAAGCCGCAGTGTGTTTTGAGGGCTAGGAATGAAGATAGGGTGGGAAGCACTGAGCAGGAGGCCCACACTGTGCTGGAGCTCTAGTAAGTCTCAAATATCACAACAGGACGCCCCAGTGCAAAAACTGCCCTCTCAAGGGTCTGCATTGGGCAGAAATGACCAGGACCCATTTACCAGGACCATGCTGATTTATTGGCCAGAGCTTCCCAGGGAAATCGTGGTCTCTGGGAAAATGTTTCAGCAGAACTTATAGTCACTACAACTGGCAGCTGTCACCTAAGTGCGTTCAGAGGCAGGTTTGCTCTTGAAGGAAATTAGAGGAAAGCTTCTGCTCTAAGGGATGCACAGTTGTCCTAAGAAGGAACTAGCTCAGATTATTAAAATGCACCCAAACAATGCCATCCTTTTACTCAGGCTAACATCTAGTTCTTCTGAATTGAGCACGGATCTGCTATGGGACAGTTTCTCCTACTGGTGCCTAGCTGGTGTTTTGAATTTGTATTCTTATACCCCTGTGCCTGTTTCCTTACCCATAATATGGACATTACAACAATATGTCCTGTTAAGCCAAACATGAATTGTATCAGTGAGGGGAGATGGGGTAGGGGAAAGAAAGATACAGCCTACCTCTGTTAAAGTCATGAGATTTTATAGAAAATGTGTGCATTTATCAATGAACATGGTCTTCTCTTCTCCCTCCATTCCACTTTCTAAATGTATATCCTTATCAGTCTTTTTCTAAAGTGAGAACAAATAGAAGTACCTCCCTCCAAGTTATAGGAAACATTCATAGGGAGTCCTTTCCTTTTATTCATATAAAGGTTTTTTTTTTTTTTCTGGTACCGGGAACCGAACTCACGACCTTGCGCTTGCCAGGCAGGCGCTTTTGCCGCTGAGCTAAATCCCCAGCCCCTTTTATTCATTTATGTGTACCTGCTACTCAGTTAATTCTTATGTTGTGCTGCGATGGAGTTATTTGGATTGCTTGTGGCTACACTGTTGCAGCGTTCTTGGACTTAGTGCTTATTGTTAGTTCTTCAATAAAAATTTGCATCATAAATCACCCACTTCATTAGCACTTAAGCTTTGCTTCCCTTCAAGTAAAAAATAATTTCATCAGCTTTTCATCACCAGCTCATACTCTGTGGTGTTTTTTAAACTCAGTGTTCTAAATTTCTCAGCATAGGTCTTATAGGAGGAGAAAGGACAGAATACACTAGGCTGCTGGTTCACATGAGCATACAACTCTGCTTGAATCCAAATATAATCCACATTAGAATTTTGCTAAATTTCCACTGCAGAGAGGAAAGTTATTGAGACAAGTAAAAGTACAATCTGCATGCCACTGTCCCGAGCAGTGGTCTGAACAATTAGCAGGGTGACTTGGACTAAAATTCAGCTCCAATCCCAAGCTATGTTAGATTTTTCTCCAGTAGTTTGAGGAACACCTCTTCATTCCTTGGATTTAGTCTTGCAAACTCAGCAGGATTTGCGGATAGGAGAATGGTAAAAATTTCCTGATGTGTCTACAGGAGCGACCAAGCAGCAAAGCACATGTTAAAGGAACCACATCAAAAGATGTGAATTGCAGACAAATCTTTTTGGGGGAAAGGAATGATACTTCTTTGCTGATCTGGGGAGACACACTAGAAAGGCAGTGGGTCTCCAGGCTCTATCTGCTTTTATTGCATTGCTGCCTTTTTTTCTTTTCCAAGCCTTCCTTTTTCTCTAGGAAATGTAAGTGAGGATAAGGTCAAGAAGGCGGCTGCTCCCTGAACTCTTCCTTTCATCAGGACTGTTCCTGGGAATGTAAGCAATGGATCACTTCATTTCATGGAAGTCAGGAGCCATAGTACATTGGTCAAAGCTCAAAAGTGTATCTAGATTGTTTAAGATATGGGAGAATTCAAAGCAGAAGGCTGAGTCCCTGCCCTCAAATAGCTTATCGTCTAACCAAATGATAAGGATAAAAGACATTAGAAACAGGACTAAATGAAATAAATCATTGCTCAGTTAATGGTATTCCATTTTATTTACTCCTCACAACTTCCTTGCACAATCTTCTTGCTGCATACGTGGATGCTGTTAAGAAGTGAAGGCCAGACTTCACACTTGATTTTACTTTTCTGCACTGTGCATTTTGTTGGCATTATTCAATTATATTCTATCATAAATACTATATATTTATAGTAGTTAAACTATAAATAACTACTATATATTTATAGTAACTATACTATAAATAACTACTATATATTTAAGGTGATTAAGACAACTAAGAAATCAATAAAAGATGAAGTAGTAAAAAATTAAAATAAAATATCTTGATCTTAGAATGCTACAAATTGGCACATAGGAGGATCTCAATATACATGTCATGAATGAATGAATGAATCAATCAATCAATCAGTTGATGAGTGAGTGAAGGGTTTGAAGACATAAGGAATTTTGGAATCAGAAAACAACATCAGCAAAGAGAGTCAAGAGAATGCATATTGATGGACCTGAGAGAGATTTGGGCGAAGTGAGTTGGAGTTTGGTGGCATGAACACACCAGAAGCGGGGATCAACAAGGTGGGAAACTCAGAAGCTTCATTTGAAGGCCTAGAAAATGGGGGCCTTGAAAAGTCAGGAATGAGTATCTGAGAACGATGAGTAGATGAGTAACGTAGGGATGGCTCAGGAGGGGGAAGGAGGTGGCCTCACCTAGTCCAGCTGTGACCCCCTGCCAGCCCCCCAGGTGTGAAGTGATGTGGGGGAGGGGAGTGACAAGAGGAAAGGATGTGGATAAGAAGCATTTCAAAGGAATACTCAGGAGGATTTAATAAACACTTTTCAGGAGATCAAAATCTCCAGGCTTACTGAGGCTGCAACAGAAGAGATAAGAAAATGACTAACACTTGTAGAAGAAGCAAAAGATAGAGGGCCAAGGAAATAGAAGCCAGGCCTGAAGTCAGCACCCCCTGACCTTGCCCAGGGCACTTGTTAATTCATTCCTGAAAATCAAGAGATTGCCTCCCCGTTATGGAAACTCACCTAGTTTCTTGCATTCTGTCATTGCTTTAGAAGTTTTAAGATCCAGAGAGAAAAGATAGTCCACTCCCTTGTCAGTAGCAGCCTTTCTGAAATTTTTTGGAACCTGCCACTTCTCAGAGCAGACTTCTTCTCTCTTTACTCAACCCTGTTGACCTGGTCACGCCTCCTCTGTGACTATGCATATAGTAGAACAAACACCAAAGAATCCTTTCACCTACTGAAAAATTTAGGACCATAGAGCACACTAGCAGATAATAAAGGTTTTTTATTTCAGCATTTGAAATACTCAATGTTGTATGCACAAGACTGAGCTCACTTGTACAAATACACTCTAATATACACATGAAAGAAAATCCAATAGAATCAAAGTAGGGACACATTAATGTATAATAAAACCTAAAAGTCTCTGAAAGAGAAAGGGAGGTTGGTGTGTGAGTAGGAAAGGAACCCAAAGGGGATCAACATAAGGACTTTAACCATATCTGAAATGACTTATTTCAATTGTTAGGTATGCTACATGGCTATTCATTGCACTGTCTATTAAACTGTTTTGTAGCTTTCAAATATTTAACAATACATTTTTTTTTTTAAAGTCTTCAGTTCTTTGCTAAGAAGAAGGGAAAAGCCCACCTGGTACTGACCCTTTCCTACCAGAGAAGGCTGACTCCCCCTCCTCAGTGGGGAAGAAACCCACACCCACAACAGAGATAAAAAGAGAAGAGGAGAACCTTGCATAAAATATTTAGCTATTAAAGAGACAAACAGCTGTTATTAACCTCTCAGAAGTAGGCTTGGAAAAGTCTTTTCCTGCACAGCAGTTCCATGCTGGTAGGAGGGGGTGCGTCATTTCTTCACATTTGTACATGGAAAAAGACTTACTCTCATTACATTGCTCAGGAAGTGAGTACGTGAGAGTCACCAGAAATGCCATGATGCCTGAGCCTTGCTGGCCCATGAAAGGGGATTAGTAAAGCCACATTAACCCCATAATAAAAGCACATCAGTTTAGGGTTTCTTTCATCCTAAATCCAGTTTATAAACACAACCTTATCACAGAGAGAATGTTTATCTTTGTGTGTTATAAGTAGGTTCCCAAAAAGCAACAGTAGCTAATGAAATCGAATATGATGTGGAAAAATGTATTTTCTCCTTCCAGTCAATATGGCACAGACAACAGGGAAGCCAGAAGGTTGAAATATCTTCTCTAGAAGCTTCATTAATAAGTATAAGAAGGCCAAAGGTTTGATCTAGGAATCTCCTACTTTTCCAACTATTTAGACCAAATTTCTGAAACAAGTCAAGAGATCAAGCTTTTTTATAGCTTTGCAGTACTAAATGTTCAGACACATTCTAGTAATTTATGATCATTTTATCTGGGAAGTCGTTGATGACAAAGGAAACCTAACTATCATTTCCCTGTCCCCCTTCCAATTCCCCAGAAGTTGAGAGTGTCCCTACTTGTTTCCATGTGTTTGTAAATTTACAGGGGCTAATTTAACTGAAAGCACTAACTAACCTTGATTTTACTGAAAGTTTCCCTTAAAAGATTAATGTAATGTTTCTACCCGTATCATCATTTTTCTCTGGAGAGTCATATGTGTTATGCATAATTACTAATGAAGTGATTTTAAAAAGCAGAGAAACTGTGCAGATTCGCTTCTCCCAAAATGCTACCGTGCAGACTTGAAAGTATCTCCATTCTCAAACATCAGCGCATATGGCATATAAAATTCCTTGTGCAGAATATGGTATTTAAGATTCCTAACAATGCAAGGATCACACCTATAGAAACTTGAAGTAAAAATGTAACTTACCGCTCACTATCCCCTTCTGCCTCTAAGACAGACACACTTGTGTATGCATATGGGGTTGGCGCAAGTCAATAGCTAAGGGAAGTACTTTGTAGTTTCTAAACCACAATGTGGCACACATGGTCCCTGAAGAACTCATGCAGCCAGACCCACAAAGGAACAGAGTATTTGAAATTAAGGCTCTTCTGCAGTGGTTGGGAAGGATGGTTTTCAATCTCCCACTTCCCCAATTTCCCATCCACCCTTGTGTGCAGTTGGGATTGAAAGTGGGAAGATCTGAAGGAGTACTGTAAATATTCTGTCTTATTAGGACAGAAGATTTTCCTGTTCCACTCTGGCATACACAGTCTGATCTAAAGAGTGTTAGCCAAATCTGAATACTATGATCTCAGGCACTATCTGTTGCATTTGGTTACAGATAACCAAGGCCCTTACCTTTCTTTTTTTTTCCCTCTCTCTATCCACCTCCTTGGAGGTTATCTAACTTCCTGGCAGACTTTCACATTGCCCAGCACCAAGAAGTGAATGTCTAGCACTACCTAGCCTCTGGTTTGGGTCTCTCATCTTGCTTGGTCTCTGAGTAGTAGTTTTTTTCTTATCATCACCCCTGCCGTGTAGGTGCAGCCTGGCCTTTGGAGGCTCACCCTGCCTTCCAGACATTTCCATTACCTCTTGCCTGTCTCAGTGGCTCTGGGGTCCTGCCTTAGACTCTTTCTGGCCCACTCACTCCTTTGTCTTCCTGCCCTCCTTCTGAGCCTGAGAATTTTCAGCTACTTTTCACACCAGTACGTACTGAGTGGGGCGTTGGGAAACCATCTAGAACTACCTCCAAAGAACTTCCCTAAGACACTGCTTTACTATGCCGATCTAATGGGTTGCATTCCTCGGAATGGTTGCAGGTTTGCAAATAAACCCCAAAATAAGTCCTGATATTCTCAGACTCCTTTCAAATATATGGGACATGAAAGGAATGAAGATAATTAGGCAATAGCTTAAGAATAATAGTTGAATTGGGAAAATAATTATCTAGAAGAGAGGATAATGAAAAAAGGTTTTATTGGTTTGATTGTTAGTTTATCAATTCATTTAAAATATGTGTGTTAATCTGTAATCATTTAAATATAAGCAAGATTAAGTTTGTGATTTTCAGGAATTACCAGTCTAGTAAAGGCAGGCAAGTAAGTAGGTATTTGTGGCTGTGTTAGAGACATAAAAAATGTGAGTATATTTGTACGGAATGGTAAATTTGCATGAGGATTCAGAAAACTTTTCTTAGAAATGCTGATGCTTCAGTTAAGCCTTGAAAGATGGTTAAATATCATAAACAGTGGAAGA
Organism: Chinchilla lanigera; assembly: GCF_000276665.1. Classification (NCBI taxonomy): domain Eukaryota; kingdom Metazoa; phylum Chordata; class Mammalia; order Rodentia; family Chinchillidae; genus Chinchilla; species Chinchilla lanigera. The sequence continues at coordinate 9,717,132 of NW_004955409.1, forward strand.
GAGCATTTTTGCCAGTGAGAACAGTGGCAATAAAAATATGGGTGCAAAGAACGGCATTAGAGCTATGAGTACAGTGTAATTTCGTAGCGTTGAAGCAAAGCGTGTGAAGTGAGGAAGAGGAAGAAGCAAAAGGAGGAAGATGCTCAGAACAATTACAGAATGAAGGAGTTGGAGCGCTGTTCCTACAAATTGGGAAACCCCCGTACCTTTCAATCAAGAAAAACACATGACTTCATTCACGTGTAGAAAGATCGTCCTGGACAACAGCATTGGGGAAGGTCAAGACCGGAAGCAGGGATGCTAAACAGGAAGAAGAAAGGTAAAAGCATGTGAGGGGAGCAATTTTGAGCAAAAAGGATGGGATGGCTATGAGTAATTATTTGTAAACAGAACTGAGAGGATCTGATTCTTTATTAGTTATTGGGGAAGGAAAGAAAGAATTTAATGATGAAAATTTTAGTCGGTGGAGAATGGTGTCATTTGCTGAGGAAAAGTGCACCATAAAAGGGACAGATTTTTTTTTTCAAGCAGGTTGTTTATTTCAGCCTCTGATATACAAAGTTTAATCAGATTTGAGATATCCAGATAGAGTTATTCCAGGTAGGTGGTTTAAATGGTGAAGATCTCCGAGCCAAAGTCTGGCTACATATATTGACTTGGAAGTCAGAGCATGCAAACTCTACTGTCTGTGGCAACTTTTGCATGTGTGAACAGTACTTATATTACAAACAATAATTTGGTTGGGCCCAAGATTCTAAATGGAAATTATCTCAAAGTATTTGATTCATATTCTAATGTACAAGTTTATCCATGATCTGTCCAATTTCTGTTTTAGTCTTATCCCTTTATAGCTGACCTGATTTTTCTCCCACTTTTCAGGGAGAGCACTAAGAATACAAAAGAGAAGAACAAATAAGGAAGCCTGGTAACACCACCATTTTAGGGGTTTAGCAAATAACATAGAATTTCATAAAACATTCTGGGGAAAAGAAGTTAAAGAAAGAGGGAAGTATCAAATACTTGATGACAACACATGAATGATTTTCAAAGAGGAAGTGATCAAAAACATTAAAAGGCAGAACCATCAAGCAGAAAGAACTCAGAATGGACTAGGTGAATTTGGCAAGCTGTACAGTGCAGATGACTTTCACCTGTGAGTACTGGGATGAAAACTGAATGGTGATTCCAGTTCAAAATGGTAGAGTAAGCAGACACATCTTCTTCCTTCTCTTCCTCCTGAAATGACTGGAAGAGTTGAAAAAGGGAATAACTCCATAATAGTTATTAGAATAAGGAGGAGAGATCACCAGCATTTCAAATATTTGGAACATTTCTGGAGAGCAGCAGGTAAACAGGCTTTTACTTTGTGACTAAACGGAACAAACCAAGCTCAAAATCAAAATATGCACAGAAAGCTGAAGGCAGCTGCTCTTCTTATGGAACTTCGGAAGTCTCTGAGATTGGGTCAGAAGGCCAATTACCAGCGAAATCCAGAGAGAGATGAAAAGTATTGTTAATGTATGGGCAAAACATGGAATGATGTCTAGCGATGGCTATATTATTCTCTGGTGAACCAGATTTATAGCTATGCCGATTCTGATCACAGGAACAATATGTTAGAGTGCTTTGGTATGGTCCAATTGTTTGTATCATGGAAGTACACAAATGTCCAGAATAAAATCTCTTAAAATGCCAGAAGTTCTTCAGAGTAGTATAGAGAAAGAAACTCAAAGATATATGGAAATTCAAAGATATTTACTATGGACTATTTACTCACTCTCTTTTTAAATATGTCCTCTGAGAAGACTTAGGAGATTAATCTTTCATCAAGTTGTTGAGAACTACGTAGGTGGATCTTTACAAAGGGTTATTGAGGCTGTTATCTGTGGGTTGGTGGGAGATATGGAAGTGAGTTCTTGGTTTTAGCAGGTGTCAAGAACTTGTATGGTCTGAATTTTGCTCTACTACTAACTTAACGCATTAATGCATTAGCTGGCTATATTTTCTTGAATACTAGCAGGAGACATGAGTCTTAAATCAAAAGTGAGGGACATTTTTATTCATGGCAGAGCAAGGAGCATAAGCATCAGCATGTAGTCAGACACTACATAAGGACATTTTGGCTGGTGGTGCACCGCATATACCATGGTGGTCCCAGGAAGTGATAATGTAGCTAAAAGAATTCCTATTCCCTAGTGACACCACAGTGTGTTATGTGTGTTTGTGGTGGTAGTGGGGTAAACAAAATTACCGCACTGTCAGTCATGTGAAAGGAAAGCACATAGTGTTATACACAGTAGATAGAAATTGACAGTGATAATAAATGACTGTATTACTAGTTTTTCAATTTATTATTCTATACTGGTTATTTCAGAATGCACTCCTACATATGTACCTACTGAATAACTCTACTATCAACAGTACTCCAAGTAGCAGGATGAGATGAACTTGCAGCACTGATCACAACCATGCCCTCTGGAATCCTAAACCCAACCAGACCTGTGGCAGGGGGAATCCCATAAACCACTGGGCACTGGTTTAGAGAATCAGGTATCTTTCTCCCTAAGTTTATGTGCTGACTTTTCCACTAGACTTGAAGAATTAGTTTGGGTACCTTATTAGCAATTGCATATCCTCTGTTTTAACCACAACCAGGAAATAGAAGGTAATTTTATCACCCATAATGACCCTGGCCTGAGTTGGGGCTGCCCTGAATTCATCGTTCCACAGCTTCCACAGGTCATGTCATTGGCCAGGTAAATTCAACCACCAATCTTGCATCATACTTCCTCATGAGATGACTCCTATACCAGGGACAGTTGCATACAGAGTGTGAACAAACAGTGACTCAGTCTTCCTTCTGGGAAGTTTTGCTTGATTAAACAAATGTAACTACATTGAGGAGAGATCTTTGCAGCTAGATAAGGGCTACATGATCTGTGGACAGGGTTTTCTTAAATGCCTGAAGGTCTTTTAAGTTACTCCTAAAATAAATGCAACCCACTGTTTTGAGGAAGAAGGCAAAGTAATGACTAACTTCTACAAAAGAATATTGTCCTGGTGACACATATGGCATCCCAAGATCTACATATATGTCTACAATTACCTACAGTTTGGGTAAGTAGGACCTGCATCAATTTGAATACAGGTTGGCTGATGCTGACATACTCTCTAAGTCTGACATACTCTCTAGGATTTGTAGTTTAACTCTAATAATTGAGTTCAATTCTTGATTTTGGAGACACTGACTGAGGGAAGTAAGTTCAACCTGTCATATGTATTTGCAAAACTATCAGGTAGCATTTGTCCATCCCACAGAATGCCTGAGTGATGGCTCTGGTGATGGAGGTACAGAAGATATTCAGAAACGTTGGTAGAAGATTTGCATGAGAAGTACAGACCTGGGGCCATCTGCTCCTGTTTCTGCTGAAATTTTCAGTAAGGTTAAAGATAATGGTGATTAAATGTCAGAACCATCTGAGAGGAATGACAGACCCAGTACAGTGGTCAATTCATTTTAACGTACCTGCACAGTTTTGGAGAGCTGCATCCAAGGATTTTCATTTTTGAGGAAGACTCCTGGTGTGATTCTGTCACATATACAGTATTTCATTGTGTCCTTCTTCTGTGCTACAAAGGTCTGAGCTATTTCTTTTCCAGAGGCATGGATGGCTGCTCTTCTTTCACTGCCAAAAACTGATGTGTCCTTTTTCAGTAGCTGTAGCAAAAACTTTCAACCTTTTTCCACTTATAATCTACTCTTCCATTAGAAGTGTCAGGTTCAAGATGGACCATAATATTTTTATATAACATCTTAGGAGTATACAGCATACAGTGCATTCAAATAATTGATCATTATGATATAAGGTTGTGTCAGTCCAAAGAGACAATTTATATAGGCAGCAGAATCAGAACAAAGCCATCTTTTTATTGCACTGACACCTGCATAGTATACCAATCAACCTGTCTTGAAGTGACCACCAAGAGAGAGACATTGCTCTCTCGTACATTCTGTGTGTTGCAGTTCTTTATCTTTTGCGTGTGGACATCAAGTTTCCCCAGCATTGTGTGTTGTAAAGACTCTTTCCCCTATTGAATGATCTTGGTTTCTTGTTTAAAATCATTTGACCACACATATGAAATTTCCTTCTGAACCCTACATTCTATTCCAATGGTATATATGTCTTTATGCCAAACCATGCTGTTTTGATTACCATAGCTTTGTAGTAAGTTTTGAATAAGAAAGTGTAAGTCCTCCAGATTTGGTCTATATTTCAAAATTATTTAGGTTCTTTAAAGTCCTTTGAAATTCCATATGAATTTTAGGATGAATAATTTTTATTTCTGCAAACAAGTCATTAGAGTTTTGACAGGGATTGTGTCAAATCTGTAGATTGTTTTGGTTAGTTTCGCATCTAAACAATCCTGGGTCTTCCAATTCATGAACATATGTACTGCATTTATCTATCTCTTTATTAGTTACTTTTAACAGTAGTTTACAATTTTCATTGTGTGAGTCTTTCACCTGCTCCATTAATTCCTAAGTATTTTATTTTTTTGATGCCGTTGTAAATTGAATCATTTTCAACTGCAATCACTTCCATAAATGCAAGTGATTTGTGTGTAGTGAGTGTGTAGCCTATTCACTGAATTTACTAGTGTAATTTTTTTGTGTAATCTTTAGCATCTTCTATTTATAAGATCATCTCATCTGCAAACAGATAAAATTTTACTTTTGTTTTTCTTCCCAGTTTGGATACTTTCTATTTCTTTATCTTGCCTAATTGCTCTGGCTAGATCTTCCAGCACTATATTGAATATACACGCTGAAAATGAGGACCTTAATCTTGTTTCTGACTACAGAGGGGAAGCTTTCAGTTATTATCATTGAGTATAATGTTTACTATGGTCATATTTTTTGTTCATAGCTCTTATTATGTTGAAGTAGTTTTCTTTTGTTCCCAATTTGTTAAGTTTTTTTTTTAACATGAAAATGCGTTGAATTTTTCTGTATCAGTTGGGATGATCATTACCATTCAGTTAAAGTATTAAACCATACAATGACTAAAGCCCAGCCTTGAATCATTTCAGTCCCTGATAGATTTAAGTTATTTGTTGCTAGTGAAACTGCCTGCCAAAGCTAAGGAAAATTGTCTTTGGAAAAAGATAACATCATACAGATCCACATTCAAACCCAATAAAAATTGGATCAAGCAGAAAAATACGGATGGCAGAGAGTCAAAATATTAGTTATGTGATATTGACAAAGTTAGGAGATGTTAAACAAAGTGTGACATATATGTTGTAGAAGTTAAAGGACAAGAGGCAAACTTTTACCCAGATCCACATTTGTTCTTTTTTAAAAAAAAAATGGCATTAACAAATACAAAAAACTGAAATTATGAATATTATCAGTAGATATAATAATAGCAGATAAAATAGGAAAGTAAGAAAAGTAATGATCTAGTGCATAGATCACTTAAAATATTATCCACATTGAAGCAGGGTATAAGAAAGAATGAACCCTGTAGCAGAGGGCAGAAAGATCTATCACACATGCAAGTAGTGTTATAAGAGAAGAAACAGAAAATGTTGGAGATGAAATATTTAATTAGGAGTAAAGAATTTTCCAAAATGAACAAAAGTCATAGATTCAGATTCCCTACGTAATTCAAGAGGGATAAACACAAAGCAAATCGCAAGTTGATAAATCATAGTAAAATTTAAAAAGAAAATAGTCCAAAGATAAAGAAATTTTTCAGGAAACCAAAGGGGGAAGAGAAGCTGTACTTACTACAAAGAGCAAAAGAAACAGAAAGAATAAAAGTCAGAAAAGAAAGGAATGACATCTTTTAAAGTGTTTAAATAGTAGCCATCATCAGGGCTGGGGATTTAGCTCAGCGGCAAAAGTGCCTGCCTGGCAAGTGCAAGGTCATGAGTTTGGTTCCCGGTCCCGGAGAAAAACCGAAACAAAAAAAAAAAAAAAAAAAAAAAAAACCATCATCTTGGAATTCTATGTGTAATGAGGATGTTCTTCAAAATTGAAGATGAAATAAAAAGTTCAGGAAATCAAAAGATGTAAGAATTTATTCCAGAAGACTTCCAATGAAATATAATAAAATGGATTTTTTAAGTAAAAGAAAATTGAGAAAAGCAAAATGCTTCAGAATATAGAAAGAAGTTCAGAATATAGAAAGAATGCGGAAATTATGTTGGTAAATCCAAATTGAGTATTGATTCTTTCAGACCATAACCAACAAACTAATAAAAAAGTATAATGAATTTTAAAATGTTTTACTATCAAAAAGAGAAAAAATAGAAAAAAGGTTATGGAATGAACAGACTAGAAAACAAATAGTAACATGGTGGATATAAACCCTAATATATAAGTAATTGCATTAAAAGTAAAATAACTCAATAATCTAATTAAAGATGTTAAGACTATATTAAATCAATACAGCCCAAATATATGTTACTTTTGCATGTTACCAAATATATATTACTTTCAGTACATCTGCAATATAACAGAAATATAGTTGAAAGTAAAATGATGAAAAAATAGAGATCCAGTGGGGACATTAAAGAAAGTTGCGGGGCTGGGGATTTAGCTCAGCGGCATAGCACCTGCCTGGCAAGCACAAGGTCGTGAGTTCGATTCCTGGTACCGGAAAAAAACCCAAAAAACAAACAACAAAAAAAAAAAAAAAAAGAAAGTTGCTATTGCTGTAATACTTAAAAAAATAGACATAAGAAAAATCAATAGTGATTACATAGATAAAATAGATAACACACTATATGATAGAATAGATCCACAAGTGTCTTAGTCACTTTCTTGTCACGGACAAAATACCTGACACCTACAGATTAAGGGAGGAAAGGTTTATTTGGGCTCACAGTTTTTACAGGATGAGTCCCTAGTTGGCTGGCTCCAAGGCAGCAAAGGCCTGGTGAAAGGATCTAGCGAGGAAAGCTGCTCACATCATGGTGGTCAGGAAGCAGAGAGAAGCACGAAGCCAAGAAGGGCATGCACTCTTCCATGCCAGGTCCCCAGTGACCCTCCTCTTCTGTCCTGAGCCTGCCTCCTTATAGCATGCTCCACTCTGAGTACTTCACTGGATGAATCCGCTGATGAGTATACTGCATCCCCAACCCAATCACCTTCCAAAAGAGCATCCTCGGATCACATAATGCTTCTGGCACTCAGGTCTAAACCATAACATCAAGGAGGATATAACAGTCCTAGATTTATTCACACATAAGACCACAGCTACAAAATGTGTAAAGGAAAATGTCCTAAGATTAAAAGGAGAAATAGATACATCCACAATCATAGCCGTATATTTTAATATAACTCTCTCACTACTAAGAGTACAGAGAGGAAAGATAATTAAAAATGTAGAAAATCCAGAACAAATTTGATCTAATTAATATATATAATATTGCATCTCATAGACTGAATGCATTTTTTGTTAAAAACATATGAAACATTTACCAATACTGACCACTGTGACCACAAAACAAGTCTTAACATATTTTGAAAGATGGAAATCAACAGAATATATTCTTTGACCACTTCTAAATGGAATTAAGCTGTAAATCAGTAACAATAAGATAACAGGAAATTAAAATATAACAGGAAATTGTTATAAATGAGTAGCAAATGTTTGGAAGTTGAGCAATATACTTGCAAATAATCTATAGATGAATTATTTTTATTTAATTCAAAATATTTTCTAATTTACATAAAATAATGGGAGTGCAGTATACCAGAACATATCTAAATGAAACTTGTAATCTTGATATTGGCTTAACCTACAAAAATAGTGCTATGACCATTAAAAAATAATGTGTTTTTTAAAATAATGTGTTATTATAAACAAATATTTGACAATCCATTGGAAAACTGAATAAACATAGTTTCCTAGGGAAAAATGTTATCCGACTAAACTCAAGCAGAATTTCAAAAATATAAATAGTTCTGTATATACTGAAGAAATAGAATCTATACATTAAAATTTTGCAGACAAAATCACCAGGTTCAAATGTCATCCCTAATGAATTCTAACATTTAGAGAAGAAATAGCATTAGTCTCCAAGGCTTAGAAGATTTAATGGATTATTACAACAACTCTAAATAAGTATGATCATCAAGGTCTCCGAACTTTCAAGTATCCAGGTAGAGTTTAACTCACTGGGTGAAAAACTGCCTGAAAGCAAAGAGAACACAGATGAATAACAGACCAAAGCAATCAGAAACACTATTGCGGATAATGTAGACTATAACATTGACTTGCATTTTACAGTTTTCTTGTTACATTCCATGTACATTTCTATTTTCAAAATAATTTTTTGTCCTCTCTTTTCTCCCTCTTATATAGAGTAAATTGGTTGAAATTACCTGGTGATTTACAGGTTACATAATGTACAAACAGGGTCGTGGTAGCACATAGAGTAGGCTTGTTACGAACACAGTAGCTGAGGACCCATGGTGAAAGCAAGTGAGTAGGAGGAAGATCCTGGCCCAAACACTGGATTCTTTACCGTTGGGCTTACGTTCTTCTTATTCTGTGATGTATCTAGAGTGCTTACAGGACGCCCTCTATCAAGGGCCCATTGGGGCCACTGGATGTTAAAAGTCCAAACTGGAGATTTGTGTTATCATCATAGAGTTGCAGGTGGCATTCATAACATGAGAGAATGGAGCTCAGAGTGAGCTCCCTTGGGCCACTGAGGATCACACCCAGAGGCCCTGCATCTGAGTTATTCCTTCTGAACAAAGCATAGCTCCATGCTATTGCTGGACTGGGGCCTACTAAAGATGTCGGATTTTGATAGTGATCACGATGACACATAACAAATAACTGAGTGAGCAAATGGATCAACATCACACTGCAAGTATGAGTCCAAGAATGTGTTTGAAAACAGCTGCTATGACAAGCACTGGAACACAGCCATCACAGAATCACACACTCTGGCCCCCAGGATGGAGTTGTCTGTTTGATGACCTTAATAAAAGTGGTGTGTTTTCTGATCTTGCTGCTCCAACAAGCTCAAATCCCCCAAGCGCAAAGATGCTGAAGAATGAGGACCTAAGAACACCCTCCCTAAATCAAAAGAGGCAGCCAAGCCCAGGAAGGATGGGCCAATTATCAGCGCAGGGACATGGGTGGCTCCCCACATGCTGCCTGAAGTTTCATTATTTTCTTGGCTCAGCTCAAAAAGCAGCACTTCTGGTCACCTGTCATAAGCAGGAGATTTTCATCTCAACAAGAGAAGATTTTCATGTACTTGGATGCTTCCCATCTTGTTACAAAATGTTATGAAATAACAATAGAGAGCACATTTTCTTTCTTCCAGAGAAGATCAAGAGATATTTTGACATACATCCTATTTAATCTCCAAACAGTCCCTTGGAGGTATGGGAAGGAGGGAATTAAACACATTGGTATAAATTATACTCAAGGCTTGTAAGTGGCAAAAATGGAGAGTAGAATGCAGGGCCTCAGGCTGCCAATCCAGTGGCCTTTCTTTCTCTTAGCCTTTCTTACCTTCCTTTCTTTCCCTTTTTTTCCCTTTCCATTCTTTCTTGTCTTCTTTCCCTCCCTCTCTTCATTCCCTTTCTTCCACTCCGCTCTCCCTCTCCCTCCCCCTCTCTCTCTTGTACCAGGAATTAAATCTATGGTTGAGGGTTGCACTACCTACATCCCTAGCCACTGTATTTTATTTTACTATTTTAAGTTTGTGACAGGGCTTCGCTAACTAACTTGATGGGTTAGTTGGTTTCCCAGGTTTCCCAGACTGTCCTCGAACCTGCCATCTTCCTACTTCAGCCTCCCAGAGTGCCGGGATTGCACACATGCACCACCATGTCCTGTTTAGCTTAGCCTTTCTTTGGCGACTTTTTGAACCCAGGTCTATCAATAGAAAATTCACTTTGCAATTTAGTCTTGTCTTAAGTTAACACTTGCTGACATTCACTGTGCAACTTAGTAGGTTAGAGAACCTAGGGGACCTGCGGTTGACTGGGCAACCCTCATTCCGTCCTTCCCCACTTAAATGGCATCGTAGTCTGTTAGGGATGTGATACCAAAAATACCATATATAGGTGTCTTTTTTTAAAAAAGAGAATAAAAAATTAAAAAATATTGATGCAGAATCTCAAAACAAGATGATAGGAAATCAGCAATGGTTGTTATATTACATATTGTTATCTTCAAAGTAGTGGTTCAGATTACCAGATATAGGCATGCAAAATTGATCAAAGAAAATTGAGCATTAACTGTTCCTTTCAATAAACCAATAGAAATTAGTACTACAATTTTCTTAGCTATCTTGTGTGTATATATAGATGTAGATATAGATATAGGTATGGATATAGATATAGATATATTTTCCATTTGTTCTTTCTCTTCTCCTTTCCCTCATCCCAGTTGTTATTGCCTTTCGAGCAGTTTCTTTCCCTTTCACAGTATCTATTGTACATTTTGAATTTTATTTACTCTTTCAGTTTCTTACACTAGGGAGACAATATGATGTTTACATACTGTGGGTCTGATTTATTTCACTTATGAGTATGGTCTCATTTTATAGGTCATTTACCTACAAAAACCTCGAGTTTATTTTTCTTTATAGCTGAGTAATACTCCATTGTATAAAAAATCACATATTTTTATCCATTCCTCAGCTGATGGGCATTTGGGTTGTTGCCAAGATTTAGCTATGACAAATTGTGCTGCTATAAACATGGGTGCACATATATCACTGTAGTACTATGTTTTCAATTCTTCTGGAAAAATACCCAGAAGAAGAATAGCTGGGTTGAATGGGACCTCTAATCCTAGTTTGTTTGTTTGTTTGTTTGTTTGTTTGTTTGTTTTTGGTACCAGAAATCGAGCTCATGACCTCAGGCTTACCAGGCAGGCACTTATGCTGCTGCGCTATATCCCCGGCCTAATGATTTACACAGCGGTTGTACCAGTCTACACTCCCACCAATAGCGGAGAAGGGTTCCTTTTTCCCCACAGACTCACCAGCATTTATTATTGGTTGATTTCTTGATGATAGCCATTCTTTCTGGGGTAAGATGGAATCTCAGTACTGTCTTTATTTGCATTTCTTGAATGACCAATGATGCTGAACATTTTTCATATATTTATTTGCATTTGTATTTCTTCATCTGAGAAGTGTGTATTCATCTTATTTGCCTGGTTTTGAATTGAGTCTTTGAAATTTGGGGCCCTGATTTTTTAAAATTCTTTATATGTTCTAGATAGAAGTCCTTTGTCTATCTTGGGATAGTTGGCTAAATTTTTTTCCCAATCCATGGGTTTTCTTTTTACTCTGTTGGTGATTTCTTTTGATATGCAAAACTTTTCAATAAAATGAGATCCCAGTTGTTGATTCTGTAAAGTATTTCCCATGCAGTTTGGTTTTTGTTCATGAACTCTCTACCTACCCCTATATCGTCAAGATTTCTACCTACTTTCTCTTCCAGTAGATTTAATGTTTCTATTTTAATATTTAGATTTTTGATCCATTTTGACTTTAGTTTAGTGCATGGTAGTAGACATGGGTCTAGTTTTGGTCTTCAGCATGTGGAGAAGCAGTTTTTCCAGCACCATTTATTAAAGAGGCTATCTGTGTTCCAGTGAACATGTTTGGCCCCTTGGTCAAACATAAAGTGGTTGAGTGTGTTTGTGGTTGTGTCTACATCTTCTAATCTGTTCCATTGATCCTCAGGTCTGTTTTTTTTTTTTTTTTTTGCCAGTACCATGCTGATTTTACTATAGTGGCTTTGTAATGTAATTTCAAGTCAGGGATTGTGATGCCTCCTGCCTTGCCTTTGTTGACTAGGATTTCTTTTGCTATTCTATGTCTCTTCTGGTTCCAGATGAATTTTAGGAACATTTTCTCTAGATCTGTGAGGTATACTAATGGTATTTTGATCAGGATTGCATTGAATCTGTACAGCAGTTTGAGGAGTAAAGACATTTTCACAGTGTTGGTTCTTCTTATCAATGAGCAAGAAATATCATATCAGGTGTCTTATAAACAAACCTTTCTTACAAGTCTAGAGGCTGTGAAGTCCCAGATCAAGGTGCTAAGAGATTCAGTGTCTGGCGAGGTCTCTCTCTCTGGTGCATGGCAAGTGTCTTCTTGCTGTGTCCCTCACAGCATAGAGGGAGCAAACAAGCCCCACTGAGCTTCTTCTAAAAGGTACAAATCTCACTTACTCATCCTCTTCCGATGGCCCAATCTCTTACTACCGTCACGCTGGGATTAGGCTTCAACATCCGGATTTGGAGGGATATAAACCTTCAGTTCCCAGGAGATGAGAACAAAGCTGTTTGGAGAAATGCCCACAGCTCAGTGGGTAGACCTTATGTATCTAAAGGCCTATTCTGTCCCCCATGACAGGGACTGGTTTAGGAATAGGCATACGACCAAAGAGAGATTTTCTGGAGGCTTCCGAAGAAGTGCTTTCTCACTCTTAAAAGAGCAACAGGAAAGCAGACACTCCCCTGCCAATTGCTACTGGCAGCCATCCCACAGCCCTGGGAGGACCTGCTTTGGATTCAGCTGACACTGTGGACAGCAGCGTAGAAGATGAAAAGATGCTAAGTCCTCGCTGACATCACCGAACTTCTGGATCCACTAAAGCTGGAGCCCACCCCTCCTTCTTGCTTTCTTCTCATACATAAACTAAGGAAACACATGTATGTGGGTATATGCTAGTTTGAGTAGATTTTCCTTCTGCTTATAGCTGAAAACATTCGAATGCAAAATGATTCAGAGAAACCCTTCCAAAGGATCTTACCTCTCCAGTTCCATATTTTCCTTTCCAGCTTCCACTGGGCTCACCCGAGACCCTGCACTCCTAACACGAACAGTCCAGGGTACAGACAGTTCATTTACAACTCCAGCCTTTCTTCAGCAGCATCCCCTCACACTGCTAATGATCCACAACACTTGTGGTCCATGTCACTAGATACCCAGGGTTAGGGTGAGATTCATCCTCATTATAAAATCCTCAATGTGAACTTTACCTAGCATCATGTTGGAGAAAGATGAGCTACATACTTTTTAAGTTTTATCCCTGTGTCTGTCCTTCAAGCTGTAACTTTGGTCTTCTTCCCACTATTTTGCTCTTAGGAAAAATGGAAGACGACAGGTCGCATTGTCACTTTCCAATCTCACCTAGTGATTTTCATTCTCACTGAACTTTCTCATCTCCAGTGTACACAGACCTACTTCCTAGGCTGCCCTGTGTCCAGGTGTCCCTGACATGATGGTGTCCCAAGGAAGAGGCTGCAGACTTCCAGAGCTGGGCTCACAAAGGGAGGCTTCTCAGCTGAGAACCTGAACCTACCTGTTGGGCAAGGGGTGTTGTGTGTCATGGAGCACCATGGGAGGTTCTGGGAAGTCAGTGCCAGAGTAAAGGATAGGGGAAAATGTGCTCTTAGTAACTGCATAGAACCCACCCAGGGACTGGCTCAGTGGTGGAAACCAGGGCGGCTTCCCTATTGGCATGAAGGAAGCCACGACTGGATTCGTTGTTCACTCCCAAACTGGCCAGCATGGTTGACTTGGATGAGTCTTAACTTTCCCTTCCTATAGAATGGGGTCAGTGATCACTACTGCCTAGGGTTATTTTGAAATTTTTTTTGAGTTTATACATAATAATTGCATTTATACATGGGGTACAATGTAATGTTTTTATACATACATACTTACATACAGTATAGAAAGATTAAATCAAGCTAATTAATATATCTACTACTTTATCATATTTGTAGTATTTTGTTGCTGTGAGGGTTATGGCTATATTTGTCAACTTGACTGTGTTCAGAGGCTCCTGAAGGGATGGTTGGAGCACGGCGTTGCTATAGTCGAGAGTGGATTAACCCACTGATGTTCATGGTTGGATGTGCTGGGAGGAGGTGGGGTCCAGCTGGAGGTGGAGTTCTGGTATCTCTCACGGCTGTTCTTCCCCTGTGCTCTGCTTCCTGGTGCCGTGAGGTGAGCAGGCCCTTCAGTCTTGCTGTTCCTGCCCTGAAGCCGGTTTACCAAGGACTAATTCCTCTGAAATAACGAGGCCAAATTAAACTTCTCCTCCTTAAAAGGGGGCTGTCAGGTATTTTGTCCCCACAATGGGAAAGTGATGAGCACAGATCAAGTCTACTCTTAGCAATTTTGAAAAAATATAGTGTATTGTTATTCATTGTGGCCACCATGATGTTTTGAAGATAATGAAGGCAAAGCGTCTAATACACATCTCCTTCATCCGTGGTACTTTTCAGGATCATGTGCCCTATTCTCCTTGTGTGAAATCTGCAGCCACTCAAAGGTACCCTGCGCATGAGAGGAGGCAAGAGTCTCATGTGAGGATGCTATACGATTTGAAGGTGCAGGCCCTAAAGGAAGAGCATAGGGGAGGAATCTAACAGTTAGATTGGAGGTTTCCAAGGAAGTCTATCTGGGCTCTGTAGACTGGGTGATCGGGCTGTTCATTCCAACTCTGTGTTAGCCTCCATCTCTGCAAGTGACAGTGTTGGGTCAAATCATCTCTAGGGACCCTCTTGGGACCTTCTTCACAGGACCATCCCAGGGTTTAGGAGGGTAAGGTGACAATGGCGGACATTCTAGGCAAGGATCACAGGTGGGTGTGACTTCTTGAACACAGCCCTTCTTCTTGCTCCTCTGGACACTGCCTTCAGGTTTCTTGCTTGGTCACTTGCCCCGCGGTGCCTCACACCCTCCCACCTTCTGTTTCACACTCCTTCGAGAAGGCATATGGCAGTGCCTTGACATCCTCTTTCAAAAGGATCGAGTATTTTGTTTGATCCCTTACTGTCCCCATTCCTTAAGGACCGAATGTTCACTCAATTATTTCTTCTTTTTAATTCTGTCAGTTCCAAACTAGGGAGGTATAGTTGCTTTAGGAGGTTTTTTTGGCTAGGAATCAACGCCAGAGTTTATCCAATTGAAAATAGCCCTTTTTATTCTGTCCCTGTGACATTTTCTAGGCATCTGGTCTTCACAGTCTTCCAGAAAACAGCTTCCCTAGGCTTACGCCCATCTAGACACAAATACCCTTCTAAGTTTCACTGTGAGAAGTACAAATGGCTCCTGATAACTGTGCCATAGGCTCTTTGCTCCCAACCGGCTGCCCGGGTTGAGGTCCTGCTTTTTTGACTTGTTTTCCAGTAGATTCCAAAACCAAGCTCTCTTTCCAGCAGAACTGCATACTTGGAAGTGAGTCAGGGTGAGGAGCGCAGGCCATGTGTGTAGCGAAATCCCAGGTGAGATGTGTTGAAAATGCAGATTTCTGACCCCAGGCATGGTGCCAGAAAGAAGTTTTAATGTCCAAATGTTTTATGCTTCATAGATAGGCTCTTGTGGTTGTTGGTTTAAACCTGCACACTACACAGGAAGCAATCTGATATCCCACTGACTGGAGTCTATAAGGTAATTCCAAATCACTTCGATCGAGGCCAACAGCTTTGCTGAAGACTTGATACTCTCCAGGAGATATTGCCTAAAATAGGTAAGTAGTGTAACAAGTTACTCCAGGAGACCTCCTTTCACATAGTAGGGGCACATTTAAGAATTTAAGTATTAGGATAACCAAAGAGTTTAAGTATTAAGAAAACCAAGAAATAAGAATTAAGATTAGTCTTTATACCCAGTATTTCCTGGCATTTCATAGCTTTCCAAAAATTCCAGAACACTCCAGTTAAAAAGGTGGATATGACCTTCTAATCATCTATTAACTACAAAGCAAATAGATTTCTCCAGCAAATCTATTTCCCATTCTGCTGTCCCTTCCTGGTCCATTCATAGTACAGTATGGCTTTTATGATCCTTCTCAGAGATACTTTGATTCCTCACTGGAGAAGTGGCTGTGCTAAATTAAGATCCTTTTTTAAAATATCATTTACTCTATGTGCAAAGCACCAAGGAGACACCAAGATGAGTGTCTCCTCTCTGGTGTCTACAGGGTTAAAAGAGAGAGACAGAGACAGGAAAGGAGACAGACAGAGAGAGAGAGAGAGAGAGAGAGAGAGAGAGAGAGGCAAATAGCAATATTAAAAATGGGTAACAAGCAGTAGAAAGTAGTGTAGGAGAAAACTAACAACCCCAGCAGCCTCTGGCAAAGTCTTATAGAGGAGGTGGCTTTGAGTTGAACCCTGATGGAGGCGGGGCACACCCATAATTAGAGGTGATGGGAAAATGTGTCACATGAGGAAAACACGGGAGCCCTAGTTAAAGAAGGGGATGCAGACCCAGATAAAAGAGAAAATGTGGTGGGAGCACAAGGTTGGTGGATACTAACAGGCCGGGTGGCAGGACGGTGAGCACCTGTCTGAGAAGCTGGGAGTTTCTCCATCAGAGCTGTTCTCTCCAGCATCTCTGCAGGGAATCATCCACCAACTTAGTGTGAGTGACACCCAGCAAACATTGCATCCAGTTGCCCCTGAGAAAAACAACTCCATGGAAAATCAACAGCTACTGTGAAGCAGCCTCTACACTGCAGAGAACCTGCCCTTAGACACTGGATTTGGGCTCAGATTGGAAACCATTCTGTCTTCTTTGTGCAATGTGGATTTTGTTAGTTGTCACTTCCGAGTGGGAGCCTTGCAGATTCCTCACACTTCCCTTCCAGTTGTTGGGAAGGTTAATGATCTCTATACCATTGAGATGCCCTCCAAGAGTCTCCAGGGGAATTTTGTGTAGACCCTGTAATGCTACATTTTCAATCCCACCATCCTAAACATATCCTTTACATTTAATGAAAATCCTTCTATCTGTTTTTATATGATGCAGCAAGACTCAACAACAAAAACTTCCTTTTATTATGTAGGTGAATAAAAACGGTGAGCAGGGTCAGTGGCATGCTCTAAAGGCACACATCAGCAGCATGGAGGTTTACCGATAACAGGATGGGTCTGGGCTGTTAGGAGGATTTTACAGCACTCCAGGCCAGAGGTAACAAGAGCCTAAATTAAAGGAGGAAGACTTAAAAGAAAGGGCAGATACAGGAGGCATTTGGGAGACTGGATCAAAAGAATTTGGCAGCTGACTGAAGACTCAAGAAGAGGAGGGCAGAATGCTGGCTTTCCAAGGTGTGAGGCTGTTACTGCAGATGATAACACCATTCCCCCTGGAAGGGCAATCCCAGAAAAGCAGAAATTCTGGGAGCAGAGAACTTGCTTTAAAAAGAACAAGAATATGTTTGGTTTCTATTTGCTGGATTGGTTATAATTAGGACGACACTATGAGGTTATCATCCAAACTGGGACACCATCAAGAAAAAGTGAGTTGCTTTCATGATTGTACCAAGACAAGTCTAAACCAAAATTATTCCAAGCATATGCAGATGTTTGGTGTCCTTACGTATAATAACGTTCAGTTTCCATTCATTGCAGGACAAGAGTTAAATGAAGCTGGTTCATACTTCAATGAATCTTGGGATCTCAGAGTTATGGGCTAGCCCAGAAATCTAGATAATGTGGTTTCTCAGTGATCCTAGACAGTCTTCTCCACCACCTTCCTCATGTCCAGCATCTGCTGAAGCAGTCCCTGGCATAGGAGACAAACCCTGACATTCAGAAGTCCATACTATTTTTGGACAACGTAAGTATTCTTCATACTTAGATAAAATTGGTTTCCCTATAGACTCCACACATTAGTATTCATGATAGTTCTCATAATAATGATATCACCAATATTAAAATAGCTAACGTTTACTGAGCACCTATAAAACTTCAGTCTTTGCATGCATTATTTTTGAAGTTCTCCAGTATAGCTATTTAGATTGCCCTTACAGATGAAGCAATGGTCCCTGGAAAAGAGTGTTATTAGCAAGGACATACCACTAATAATTGGAACCATTTTCTGTCTTCCTATTCCCAAAGCCCATATTCTTTGTACTACAACACATCTCTGCATGTCAGAATAATTTTCCCTCGGAGAAATATAGTCTGAGTTCAATCTGTCTTCTGTATATCAACACTCGTGATATTTGAAATAATTGCCATCTCTTCTCTTCTCTTTTGCTGACCCTAATTCATAGCCCATCTTCCCCACATCTGCCTTGCCAACAGACACCAGCTTTTTCTTTTTTAAAGTTTCTGCAACACTCTTTTATTTTCAGTACTGGGGTTTGAATTCAGGGCCTTCTGACTGAGCTACATTCCCAGCCCATTTTTCATTTTTTGAGATGGGGTCTCACTAAGTCACTGTGTTGTCCAGGCTGGTCTTGAACCTGTGATCCTTCTGCCACATCCCTTCAAAGTGCTGAGATTACATGCATGCATCACTTTGTTCATCACTGACTCTGAGTGTGTGGGTAGGTGCAGCAAACATCTGTCACATTCTGCTCATCAGAACTTCCTTCCGGTAGCAGTGTTCTTATTTCTTTACCCTTTCAGCCTTTATTCCAAAGTCCAGGCAGATTTCACCGCTGGGTTTTAGCAGCACAATTCACTATCTCAGCTTATATAATCACATTTCAACATCCTTTCTTTGTAATTGGGATAGAAATGGGCAGAGTAGATTAGTGGCTGTATTAGTCAGTCACTATTATAATAATGTCATGTAACAAATTGTTCCAAAACTCAGTGGCTTATAACAGCAAGCATTTAATTCTTGTTCACAATTCATCTTGTTCCTTAAACACCTTTTTCAATAATATCAAATCAGTAGTGGCCCAGGTAGATTTTTAATGATATTATGTCCCATTTGGAAGCCTTTCACCTTACTTGACTTCATGTATTTCTTTATATGTGGAGGAAAAGCAACTGAATTTAACAGTCCAGGATAAAAATCTCAAAAAAGCAAAGTCAGTGTTTTTCAGGAAAAATAGAGTTTTATGATTACATTGCATTCCTGGCCTGTGCAATTAAAATTTTTGCTTTGACTATTTAAGAAAAAAACAAGAAGATATGGTTAAAAACCTTTCGATTTCAGAACCTACCAGCTTTGACTACATTACTTGTCACATTAATCTCTCTGAATCTCAGTTTCCCCATATATACAAAAAAGATAGTTTCTGTCTCAAGATTTACAAGTTTGTTGTGGTAATCACTGAGATAGTCAATTATTAGTGGAACCTTTGTATTATTTTTCTTATAAAAATAAATTCCTAAATGCAACTAACTTGTAGAGAAACCAGTTGGTTTGAACTTCTTGGATGTTTTTCTATATTGCTTTCTACCATTTAGCTCGAGGATTCCTAATATTACAATGATAACAATGGATGACGAGGTTAGGGCCGCATCACCTAGTGACTTCTTAGGAACAAGAAAGCCTTCTTTATAAAAGCTCGATCTTCCCTGCTGATTTATTGGCAAGAAGTGGCTCACACGTCCAACCATTAAGTCCAACCCTGACAAGGGGTGTGGGAGAGCTGAGACACATTCAGAGTAGACCTGCCTGCACCCAATGCCATCTGCGAGAGAGACCAAGATCAAGGTTTACTCTCAAGAAAGAGGAATGGTACTGAGGTTCAGGGAAAGCACTTATCCAACTTTCCTGTACACAGCGTGTTTACATGTTGGAGTCCCCCAAAACTCTCTAACCCCCAAAGACAAGAGCGATGACCTCTCACCACTAGCACCCAGTACAATTTCTGAAACACATGGGAACTCAGTAAGCACTTACTGAATTTTATTACAGGATATGAAATCTATTTCCGCTCCTAAACTCTAATGGTAGACGGACAATCGTTTCTGGACTTTTCTCTTCCCTGGGTGAAGAAACACCCCCTGGTATGTGTAAAACTCCTATTGGCCCTCTGCGAGTCTTTGATTTTTAGAATAATTTCATTTCCCTGCCCCCTTTACATTATTATCTAAAACCTTTAGAACTAATTAGAAGTGGGAGGATCAAAGATGATATATTTTAAATTTGCTTCCCGCCTCACCCACTTAAAGTAAAGAATCCTGCATAGCCCATTAAGCTGGAGGTACTTGCTGACAGGAAGGAAACCATCTGGTGAACAACTTCTGTTAATTATGTTGGAACATACTAACGAGAGTAAAGAACAGCCCTTAATGACCTTCCCCTTGGTGGCAGAATCCACTGCAGAGTAGACAGCCATGGCTCAGAGCCAAAAGCTAATGGTTAGTATTGGCACCAAACACTCAGGCTCACTAGGTCTTAATAATCTGCTCTCGGTGGAGAAAGTATTTTAGGCATTCACAGTATAAATCCTCCTACCACCTGCATGTAACTGAGCTCCAAAAGAGTCATTGAGGGCATTATTTAGAATCCCATAGTAAGTGTGAGTCTGGGTGTTACTTTCTCTTGAATCGTTCTTTACTTTTGAATATGTCAGATGAGACTAGACAAAGTTTTGCATTAGTTTAAACTAATAACAATATTTAAATACTACTTGGCAAAGAACTGACGTAATTATTGCGTATCCTAGAGGGATACAGACACACAAAAATAATTATCCTCATTATGACCTGGATGAGTTAATTATTTATAATATTTCTAATTCCACTTTAACCTTAAAGAACCCAGACAACTCTACATTGTCCATGCAAAAATGCAGAGTTAAAGCTTTAGTATTTATAACATGAGTTAATTCTAAGTGTAAAAAGTATGCATTTTTAAATTTCATTTATTTCTTCCCTACTTAGTTGGAGAAAGATTTTTTAAGTAGCTTATACAGAGTGCTACAATTGGGTGAATTTTAAAAGACAATTATTTAAGATTTGAAATTTTAATATTATATATATTTTTTAAATTACAAAGGAAATAGGATAGGAAACTAAATTCAAAGCAGGAGTGAGACTAGTGTATAAATACGCACATCATGAAATTGTTTATCTTGCTGGAGGTGGCCCACCAACTTGGTTCAGTGCTTCCTGGAAGCTCACTTGGAAGCAACAAATATTGAGTGGGTGCTTGGCAGACTAAGGAAAATATTTTTAAAAATATCTCAAGTATACAAGTTCCATAGTATTTAAAGCACTTGAGGATGACTGTCTCACCTAGTGCATTCACAATATGTGTGCAGAAAAAAAAAGAAAGAAAAAAAGAAGAAAAGAAATACTCCTAGAAACTGCTTCTTCAAATCAGGCGGGAGATGTTATTTAAACAGAAATCTTAAATAAAAATTCTGTAACTACAAACTGTCAACATTTAGCTCTTAAACTACAAGTCTGTAAAGAATAGAAGTCTGTAATATATTGAAGATGGATAAACCTAGATAATAGCCAAGAAACTGCTTTACATACAATTTCTTGATATATATTTAAGGCTTTCATATGTACATCAAAAACGCAATTTTTATAAAGGCAGGTATGACCAAGAGCTTGCACAGAAGTAACAAAATAAAAGTCGTTTGTGCCTAAGTCATCCCATCTGTGTCTCTTGGACAATACTCAATCCCCTTTGCAGCCCCATGTATCAAACAACTGGCTAAATATCCTTGTAGACAGGGTGTCTCCCATTTTCATTTGAAATAGTCTTCTGTTTAAAACGTAAATGCAATTAATTTGCATTATTTATTTAACTTGCCCTTGCATACTGTGACAAAAACCGACAATAAATATTAGGTCATCGTCAACATACCTCAAAATATCTTTATGTTCAGGGATTAAAAAAAAAAAAACTAACCTCAATTTTCTTTGAAGCTTTTGATGCTTCCCCACCTCCCACCCTGGTCTGCACCACCCACCACTGTCTTTGAAGTTGACTTCTCTGGTAACAGACTTACACCTTTCTACTCCTTAAAGAGTTAGATGCTGTCCATGTGACAGATTTAATCAGTCCCTTGGTCTCTCAGACATGCAGCTGGTGGTGAATTCTTTTTTGCTGGTGTAATAGCGTGTGCGTCTTAAGTTAAAATTAAAGCTGCCATTAAATTTCCATCCTGTTCCTCTAGGAGACTGTTCTCTAGAGTAGCACGTGTGTACATTTTTATGTGGCAGTGCCAAAGAGATATTTTATACTACATTAAGTCTTTGGTGTTCAGAAAGAATGGCTCAATTTAATAGAAAAGTCAGTAAATAATCCAAGTTGTTGGATCTAGGCAATAGCTAGTCGCCTAGAATTATTGGTAAAAATAAAAATATGACCCTCTTTGGCAGTTTAATGCTACAGATGCTGCATTTAAGATGACAGCATTGAAATACAGAAAAACATGTGGGATTTATAGAAATTCTCTCCATGTCCAGATTGCCTGACCTCTACAAGTCAAAATGTCACTTCTGAAACACATCATTTACCAGTCCTTCAGCAAAATAAACAATCCTTAGAAAAGTCCCCTATGGAACCCAAGAGGTGAAGAGTAATACAGCTGGAAAGTCATCACAATCAGGAGAGAATGGAGCTTCATATCTTGCCAACTAAACCAAAAAAGGAAAGCAAGCTACACTTGAATATCAGACAGAAAAAGACTTTGGAATAACCAAACAACTTTTGACAGTACCAAGTATGCATCCTGGGAGAGATGCTGGGTGTAGTTGGGGAGATAGAAGACACCAGGTAACAGCAGAATACTTCATTCTGTAAAGAAAAATGAGAGCTCCAGGGACCAGAGAAACATTCTAAAGATCAGTGCTTCACCATAGTCAATTTCCAGCCCTTTCACAAAATCTGTATCTGGCCCTAAAGCTCGAGTCACCTGACAAATCACTGCCAAGTTGAACAGGTTAAAAATGATATCAATAGTTTTAATCTCAATTCAATGGAGGATTAATCCCAGAAACAGATAGAGATTAAACTTGTATGACTCCAGGAAGGAATTCTAATGAGCTGTGTTGTGCTTAACATACAGCATTCAGAATAGGAGTTGGGCTCTGGGGTCAAACAATCATGGGGCAACTTTCAGACACTATCACTTCCCAACTATGCTATCCCTACTGAGAAAGCTCCTTTACCTATTTAATCTCCTACTTTCTCACCTGTCAAATGGGGGCACATTCACAGGAAAAGGTATACATGGGAATTATGAGCCTTTTGCAAGGTGTGTGTCACATAATAAATATTCTATGAAGTAAAATTGGTATTACCAGGAAAAAATGCCTAACAGCCATACAACACAGCAGCTGCTAAGAAATTATTCTCATCTAAAAGTACTCATCACCAAAGTATGGAATTATGAGCTTCCTGTAAGACAGGAATCTAAACACAGGATAGATTTAAAATATAGAGAATATTTTGAATAGTAACAATCGCTGCTCTTTTTGAAAACAGTATGAGGCAGTTATACGTTGGTTAAGGAGCAGCACACTATGTCCTGAGGTTCCATTAAGTGAAAAGAAAAGTTACTCTTTTTGAAAGTTTTCTCTTTTTGAAAAATACTTTTTATTCTGGATGATCTCTAGATTCTTGGGTAACTTGGGAGTGAAAAGCCATGATTTGTTCTCTCACAATCATTTTAAAAGAATAAGCAAAGGCTTTTACCCTGGGTTTGGCAATTGTGGTACCCTCTTCCGGCGGGTAGAAATTTGACTCCCCTATCTATGAGATCTACGAACTACTTTTCTTAATGGGAAAATTGCTTAATGTCCTCGTTAATCACCTTCCCCATCCATACAACAGCACAGGAATATTTATTTACCTCACAGGGTGTAAGGAATCTTTACTAATTAATGTCATCAGGATTAAGACCCTTAGATGAAAGGAGCGGTAAGTGTAGTTATCAGTTTAGCTTTTGTACGATATGTTATGGAACAAGAATTCAAGACGCTATTGCTATGACAAAGGCCAATAAAGGTCTATGCATCTGACAGCCAACAGCCTTCAAACTGATTCCCTGTGGAAATGGCGTGAAGGGTTTCATCAGATTCTAAGTTTAGAATCTCCAGCTGCATGAGCTAGCCAGGGATGAAGGAGGAAAATTAAAAATTTTCTCCATCATGACAGCACTTTACCTTCAGTCTTTATCTGTCACTTGGCCATCGATGCTTCTGCTGTGTTCAGAATTTAGTCTTTCCAAGGTCATGTCCAGGGAAGGACCATTAACGATACGAGGTAACCCTATGGTTCTTATGAACTCGATGAAGACATTTCTCTGTATTCACCTCTCTTTTCTTATCTTTGATTTTCCCCCTTCTTCCATCCTTTGCATCAACAGTTCATCTTTTTTCCTCTTCAAGGAAACTGCTACAAATCTCATCATTGAATGTGAAATCATTATTTTAAATGTGAAATCTGAATACCCAAAGGCACACTTGTTAGAAATGCCCTAGTATATAACAAGTGTCTGTCCTTACACTTTCAATGACTAAGAAGTTGTAAAGACTGTTTCAGGATTTGATGGTGCTTGGAAAACAATGTCGTCTCCTGAAGGAAGCAGAAAGCAGACAAAAGTATTTCTAACCTAGTTAACCACTCTACAGAATTCCTGCTTTATACACACACACACACACACACACACACACATTTAATCACAGCCCTGGTCTGCTTAAGCCATTCTCCCATACTCTTCTCAGCCCCTAGATGAAGTCATAGGTTGGGGACTCTTTACAATCTATCACCAGTTATTACTACCATCTTTCTGCCTATTGCCCCTGCACTCCAAACCCTCACCCCAAAAGCTTGTTTCTCCAATCCCAATCTGATCCTTCAAGACTTGGCTCAAAATTCCTCTTTGTCACCATCCCAGAGAGTTAGTTAGGTCATATTCTGGGTTCCTACAATGTATATAAAGATATGTGCATAAGCAACAGTTCCATTCATATATATACATACATGTGTGCATACTGTAGATGCGTATATGACATACCTAAAATAATATACTTATTTAAAATAATTTAATATATCCATTTAATTTGTTTAAATTATATCACATTTTAGTTATGTCTACTTATTTATACTTATGTACTTTTATATAGAAATATATAAGTATTTGTCTAATTTGTATTTTGTCTATGCACTTATAGCTACTTGCATAGTACATTAATTAGTTAAATAAATTAAATATTTAAATATATTTATGTCTCTAGAAATGTGAATATATAATAGACACATATGCTTTATTAGTAATTATTGTTTATTGTTATTTATTTATTCTTATATTTAGATTTATTTATAGCTACAGTATGTTTAATTGTGTTAAATTTGAAATAAATATAAATATTTAATTTCCTGTCAACTTCAGTCACTAGACTGTGAAGGCTTCTAGGTCAAGAGTTGAGAATGAGGGGCTGGGGATTTAGCTCAGCGGCAAAGCGCCTGCCTGGCAAGCGCAAGGTTGTGAGTTCAGTTCCTGGTACCAGAGAAAAACCAAGAAAAAAAAAAAAAAGAGTTGAGAATGAGATTCAGGTTCAGCTAGAGATAATAATCTTATTTATTTATTTATTTCTTGAACACTTACTCCATGCCAGACACTGAGCTAAGTGATTTATGTACATTTCCTCATTGAATCTATACAACTACACTGTGAATGCAATGTTGTAATTATTCACATTTTTAGACAGAGAAATGAGAACTGAAACAAATGAGGTAGCTTGCCTCTGGTCTTCTGAGTTAGTTAAGCTTCCAACCCAGGTTTGGTCTCAACTCCAAATATCCTGCCTGGGACCAACTGGTGACAGAGAACAGGGTGAAGACCACACGTCATAGTGGATCCAAGCAAGAACCTGGGAGTTGGGCACACGTCTGTCTGCTATCTCTGAGTGGAATGCTCTAGAACACTTTCTGTTGTTCACGAGCGCATCTAGTGGGAGACACCAGTCTGCAGCAAGTGCCTGAAAGGAAAGAGAAAATGCGTGATATTGAATGAAGAAAATTTACACTCTATAAAATATTGACATTGTTATTCCCCAGTGATAACACTAAAAAGATCACTGGCTAAAGATTAAATTCTTATTTCTTCTGTTTTCAGACAGCTTCTATCCTTTCGATTCTTGCCACTCAAGTAAAGGGACTTTGTGAGAAAGGTAGAATCTCAAGTCCCACTCCACACTGCAGATCAAAATCTGCATTTGCAAAAGGTCTTTGTGTGGTCTTTGTGTGTGAACAGGTCCAGAAACCCTCACGCCAATAATTCTCTTCTGCTGCCCAGTATCATTAACTGTGGTTCCACATAAAACTTATCCTTGCCCTTCATTATGATTCCAGCGATTTGTATTTAAGAGATGTGAGGATTATTAGGGAGAAGTAGCATGCGGTAGGAAAGAAACAAAAAAATCAGATTCTAATATCAAGCTGGCTGCAAAACAGGTGGTGTAACCTCAGCAAGGTACTGTCTCTGTGACTTAAAGTCCATCTTCATAATGTCTGTGGATGAAGGAGAAGAAATAGGAGGTTGGAAAAAGGCAAACAAGCAGAGATTATGACAAAGGTGACTGGTGTAATTCAAACATTTATTAAGTAAAACAGATCTGACTAAAAATTTAAAACATTGTTTGTCTCAATCATTGTTCTGTTTTGTAGTACGCAGCGATTACTCTCTAAGTAAGGTGAACCAAGAATGAATGAATGGCCACTCTTACACTTAACAACTCTTAGAAGTAGTTCTCAAATATAGCAGCACCTTCCTCCATGCTTTTATAGTAATTTTTATATACACTGACACTTCGGACAATGTAACAACATTGTAAATGAAATAGAAATATCCACAATCCTGTCAACTCATGTTTCTTCAAATTTTCTTCAGTAAAGATGCATCACAAGTACATTGTAACATGCAACATCGCAAGTACATTGTTATGCAATCTGCATATTCCTGTCTTATACCATATCACTGGCACATGATAAGAAGTCAATAAACATTTACTTATTTGTATACTTTACACATGCATAGTTCATAATTATTTTAGAACTGCATAATAGTCCTTTCAATTAATGTGTCCACTTTTTAAAATAAGGCCTATAATGTTAGATATTTTGATGAGTTCTCTTTTTTCACCTTTTCAAAAAAGAACACTAGAGGGAACATCTCTAACCATGTATGTTTTTGTGACATTACTTTGACATTCTTGGGAGTAGATTCACTGCGACAAAAATCATGAGTATTGCTATATGGTTTTTGCTACAGACACGTACATTTTCTTTCTGGTTCCAAAACTCCAGGATTTTGAGAGTCACATTCTCCTATGGCTACAACAAAGAGCACAAGCTAGACGTCAGCTACGAGAGGTACCGCAACCCTTGAAAATGGCAAGACAGATATTAGCACAGCCTTTTCTTTCATGGATGATTAAAGCAAAAGCAAAATCTTATGCCAAAAATTGACATAGAGCCCCCAATGAATGAGATATCATGTTACACAAACGACCAGAGACTACTTGGATAAACAAGATAAACTCAGAATTGTACTCTTTCCCAGAATCTGAGGTAGCTCTTTTGGAGCATGGATTTACAATTCTGTTTCGAAACTGTTTTTAAAATATCAAAAGAGAAGGACCAGATGTCATGATGAATTAATATCCTAGACTTTCAAAGCTGGAGACATTAGTTCAAATTCTCCCTAGCTGAAAGCAAAGATGAGTTTTCATTCAGCCCCAAATTTGACAGTTTGACAGGATGACCCTGGTGTCTTCTTCTTCATCATGATCTGAGGGCTGCAAGCTCAGGTAATGGGAGGCAGGTGTCATAACTGTGTAGAGGGAAAAAGTATCTCCCACACCCTTTACCACACATACCACTTGGGATTCCAATCCACTGTTCAAGGGTTCTTCACCAAGAGACACTGAATTACACAGCTGTTGTTTAAGGGAGACAGGAAATAATGAAGGAAGAGCCCTGGATCCTTGACTGACTGAAAGAGAGAGAATCAAAAGCCATGAAAGTACAGCTGCAGAATACATCAGCATGGCAATGACACTGCTGCACACCATCCAAGGGGACTTAGTGGAGATACTCCCTGGAAACGTTCATCTAGTGACACACACCTCTATTCCCAATTCAAGTCAGTTTCTGACATCTCATCACAGAGACCAAAGCATTATCATTAACACTCTTAGGTCTGGACCTGGGGATTTAGCTCAGCGGCAAAAGCGCCTGCCTGGCATGCACAAGGTCGTGAGTTTGGTTCCCGGTACCGGAGAAAAACAAAAAAAAAACAACAACAAAAAAAAAGACAAACAAACACTCTTAGGCCTGACCATCATTGCTTTCAATAGGTCTTCCTGCTAAGTTGTTTACGTAGCCTTTCTCTGTGCACCTGCGGCATCCTTCTCCCCATCCCAACACTTCTCTCTCTGCCTGTGATAGCCTGGACCTGTCTGCTTTCCTCCACTGGACTCTACCCTCCGTAGCAGCAGAGAATGCACCTGCCTGATTCACCAGTGTATCCCCTGGTATCCAGCAGGTCCATCCCCTACTTTATCCCTCTCCAGGCATCTCAGAAAGAACTTCAGAATCACCCTGAGAACTGCCTTGGGCTCCAGAGTGCAGAAGAGGCTC
This sequence comes from Chinchilla lanigera, assembly GCF_000276665.1. Lineage (NCBI taxonomy): Eukaryota > Metazoa > Chordata > Mammalia > Rodentia > Chinchillidae > Chinchilla > Chinchilla lanigera. Next base: position 9,745,506 of record NW_004955409.1, read on the forward strand.
ATTTCATGTAGGAGAGGCTCAACTGCTGGACCTGGGGTGAGGAAGGAGTTACCTCGGGCTTATTGCCAGCCAAGCCCCCTCTCTCCAGGAAGTCAGATTCCCACGAGAAATCCCTGTGGGTCCTCACACAAGAAGTGTGACTGGTGTGATGACAAGAAAGGACCAATGATCTTTCCCTCAGGAAGTCAAAGGAAAGGGCCAGGGACATAGCTCAGCAGCACAAGTGCCTGCCCAGCAAGCACAAGGTCCTGAGTTCAATTTCCGGTACCAAAAAGAAAAAAGAAAAAAAAGTCAAAGGAGAAAGAAGTCACCGAGGGATCACCCTTTGCTCCACCAGTGTCAGCAAGCATCCCTGAATAATACAACTTCAGGAAAACCTGGTCTTAGGACTTTTTGATTAAGAAAAAAGCAACTACATGTACAGCCTTCCTTAGTATCTGTTTTTCTCTCTTGTTAAGTTGGGTTTTCAACTTGAAATATGTTTAAGTAGAATTTTAAAGGAGCAAAAGAAGCAGATTCTTTCACACATGTCCCCTGATGGTTTTGCCATGGAACCTCTGTGTGAAGAAAGCCTGGTTGACCCTAGATTTCTATATAGGTAGACTGTCCACCTCTCACCCCATGCACAGATGCTGATTTTGTTTGAGTTGAGACATATTAAACTATGAGCATACGTTTCATTAAAAACTTTATGTCTTTTAAGGCATCATAAAGATAGTTGAAACATTCCTGCTCCCCCTCCAGCAACCTAGGAATGAATTCCTCACCACCAAGGCAAAGTCCAGGGGGAACAGGGGCAGCCAGCCAGGAAGGAGAAGGGATCCCAGAGAACCCCGTCACTAGCAGACCTACAAAGATCAGCCCGCAGGCCTCGAGCCGCAGTCATGGGAAGACCCGGGAGAACCTCAGCCTCTTTACCATTTCCCTGCAGAATAGTATCCACATCTCTTCCACTGAGTTTCCCTGCACCTTTATTTAGCGTGATAATGTACCACTTGTCCTGAGCTTGGATGATAAAACCTCCTCCCAGAATTAAGTTCTTAAAGGGAGCAGGTTTTAAATGGTCAGCAAGAGAGGAGAGAAGGCCAAATTGTTCTCGTGCTTGAGCCTTTGGCCAATCTGTTTGTAAGGGGATTGGTATGCAGGGAAGATAGAGCTGTCTGCAGGAAATGCTGCCTGACTGTCCTTAGCAGCGCATACTCCTCCTGTTGCTTTTCTTGAGCCCCGCACTAGCCCCCTCCTGGGGAGAGGCTGGTTCAGTGTGAGCGGAGGAGAAGGGCTAGTCCTCTGTGCTCACAAGGTAGAAGAACAGCAGGGGCTACCCAGTGAAAGGGGTAGGACACTGCACCACAATCAACCAGGAATCAGAGCAAAGGTCTGCGGCCAAAGTCAAGGGATGTGGGCCAGGAGAAGGCTTGGCTAAGAGAAAAGGAGGAGAGGAAGAAGCCAGACGGGGCTCCAACAAGGGTCTAACAGCAGCCCTTTACCTGCAACCTGAGAAAAACTCTTCTAAAAAAAATACATTAAATTGCTGCAACTTCCATGGCCTCTTCAGCCAAGTCTCCAGAGCCCACCTGACAGCCAGATACCTCCTCTGAAGGCTGGTGCAAGGTGCAGAGGCTGAAGAATGTCAGCCTGGGGAGAGACAGACCGAGGTACTAATAACCTAGGTTTTGCTACATATTGCTGATGAGCCTTTAAGCAAGATGCGTTACCCAATCACATCTTATTTCTGTAATCTGTAAAATGAAAGTAACTCCCATGAGAAGGCTGACATAAGGGCTTCTTGAAGGTCTGAAGAGCCATCTGTAGTGGGGATAACTCTTCATCAATTAACTTTATCTCAAGCCCCTTGTCTTTATACCGTTTATCTTGGGCACCGGAAGCCTGGGAACTACATATCCCAGACATGCTTTCTGCCCAGCTTCTGGATATGAGTTATGTTGAAATAAGATTCATTGGTGGGATATTTTTAATATGCAAGGGAGCAAAAGGTATCTCTTCCTCTGTCAGTGGTGGTGACTATGACCTTCCATACATATGACCAGTGTCACAGGTGGCTAGTATCCACACTTCCCTGCTAGGCACCATCTGCAGGGCTCTGGGCCACTGTCATTTTCTGTATCTTCCTAGTTTCAGGTGGCAGCCTCTGTGGTGTAACCTGAGAGCTAGGATTTTCCCATCTTCCTTTTTTTTTTGGAACTGGGAATTGAACGGAGGACCTTGTGTTTGCCAGGCAGGCACTTGTACCACTAAGCTATATCCCCGGCTCCTACCTTCCTTTCTTGATTCCAGACTTTCCCACAATGTAGTAAGCACCATTACTTGTGTTCTACTGCTGTGTAACAAATAAACACAAACTTACTATGGTAAAGGACACTCCTTGTTTATCTTATGCTTGTGTAGGTCAAGTGAGTGCAACTGTGTTCTGTGTTCAGGGCCTCACTAGGCTGAAATCGAAGGGAGAGATAGGGTGCATCCTTTTCCAGGATGAATCTACTTCTAAGCTTAGGCTTTCTGTAGAATGCATTTCTTCCTGTATTGGGACTGAGGCTCCAATTTCTTTGCTTACTAACAAGCAGGGGTCTCTCAGTTCCCCAAAATCATCCACCTTCCTTTACATGTGGCCTCCTCCACCAACAAACCAGAGACAACACCCTTAACTTCTCACCTCCGAGGTGGCTCGTGGTCCCTCATGTCAAACCCTCACATACTGTCACTCTGACTTGCTTTTCTGCTTTTAGTCACAGAGAGATCCTTGCTTTAAAGGGCCCATGGGATTAGATCAGCCCAACTTCCTTTCTTAAAACAAACTGAGCCGTATAATATTGCATATCCACAGGAGTGCTGTATCAGCATATTCACAGCTTCTGGGGTTACAGCAAAACATCTTTAAGGGACCATTTTGAAATTGTCTGTCCCACTGTACCCAATTCCTCCAGTCCCCTCTACTAAATCACACTGCTTTAAAAGACTCAAAAATATTGGTTGACTGGGCCACCAGTGACTTAGTGAGTAGCTTACTGGCCTGAGAAATCTCAAGGTCAATGAAGAATTCCGCCGTGTGATTGCAATAAAACACCATGTTAAGATAAGAACAATGCATTTGAATTTTTTATTATGTACCCCATACAATGCAACTACTTTATGCACGGTAATCTATTTAGTCTTCACCTTTAGCCAGTGAGGTAAATGCAATTATTTTCTAAATTTCACAGAGGAGGAAACTCCAAAGCTGAATACAGGTAAGTCACTTTTCCAAGGTAGATCTGGGTCTGTAACCCATAAAGATCCAGTTCTAACACTTTCCATGGATGGATAATGCCAAATGGCTTGCTCTCATGTCTTGCACACGTCTTGCAGGATTCTTCTTCACCACTTCTGTTTCGCATGCCCTACCCATCTCTACTCTTTAATGCCATTCTCATACCTTTGGCTTCCCCTCCCACAGCCAGGCCTGCACTCTTTCCCAGAGAACTAGCCTTTGCCCCTGGCAATAGTGAGATCAAAGTGCTTCCTGCCAATCCCCCGGGGTGGCCCTTCCCCAATGCCTGCTGGATGTGCGAATATGAACACTCTACTTCCTTTGTCTCAAGGCAGGACAGTTGTAAGGCCTGATTTATAGGGGTAAGAAGCTTGCCTGCAAACTTGGGCAAAACTTTGCCGCGACTGCACACTTTTCTGACTTCCAGCCACTATTTTCCTTCTACCTATTGATTCCCTTGGGAATTTTCTTGTAAACATTTGCCCACAGATCTGAGGATCAGCCCTAAGCCCTGACATTTACACTGTACCACTCTGGCAGCCACCAGAAGAGAGCATGAACTCTCATCCATGTGAAGTAGTCAGGAAGGCTTCCCTTCCTATGGGGTCCACTGAGGTGAACCAGTGGGAAAGAGCATTAGAGTCAGAGGAGACTGCACACAGGATAAGACAGAATTGGGAAGGTTGGGGGCAGTCAAGGGTGGAGAAACAAATTGGATCCACTGGAGCAGAGAATAGAGGCAGGCGCCCACCAGGGCTTGGAGCCCTCGGGCAAGGAGAAGCACCTAGGAGTATTAAGGGGGATGGAACATGGCTATATTTTTATTTTTCATAAAACTCTTAGGAAAAACTTACCATGAAGCTAGGAAAGGAACCTAGGTATTAGGAGGTGCATAAAACCCCTACTCCCATCAAAGCCCCCAAACACATATGTCTAAATGTCCTGCATCCGAGATTAAAATGTGCTTTCCCAGTCACACCAGCCACAGTGCCAATGCTCAGTAGCCGCAGGTGACTAGTGGCTGTTCTGCCAAGCAGTGTGGTACAGAACACGGGTATCTCTGCAGAAAGTTCTGTGGGATGGTGCTAGTCTATCACATGAGCAGATAGCTGGTGGTCTCCCAGCTAACCATTCATTTTCCGTGACTGTTTCTCTCTTAGTCTTTTTCAAAAAGTCACTTCTTGTGCCATTCTGTTTTATATACAAAAGAATCGGGCAGCTGTACAAACACCTGCATTTGGTAATTAAGTTGTAGTAGTGCTTGTCAAAAGAGCAGGGTTGCAGAAATGCCTCGGAAGTTGCATGTGGCTCTTTCTGAGTTGGGTGCAGGAGATACGCTCACACCTGCCTAGAGAATCCGACCAGCAGGGCCTGCGTGCCTCGCTCCGTTTACCTCATTCACCCTTAATGTGTGTAGCTCAGCACACATCCTCTAAAGTCAAAACAATATTTGTGAAAGGGGCAAAAACTGAACTCCATGCCTGGCATTCTGTCTTTGCCAGTGCCACAAAAAATGAAAGTAAACTAACCACTAGCAAAACAACTCTCTGACATCTGTAGGAGAATTGAAAACTCATTTTTAAATGAATTTTACAGGTAAACTATAGGAACTGATATTTTCCTTGATGAATCATTTTTTTCTGCCTCTTCATCTTTCTTTTCTTTTATATGAACCAATGAGCAGCAAATTTTTCTTTTCCTAATATTCTAGAATAAATCCACCATAGGCATAAAAGCTGAGCTATGATATCAAATATTTTAATGCAAATGCCAGTGGTGGAGAAATCTAAGCCTAACAAAGATGAAGTGTACAGTAGAAATTGTAATGACCATGTGTTACCCTCAAGAGGAAATTTAATATTCCTTTAAGAAATGATCATGTGTCCTATTACGGTACAGCTTTCAGGATCCAAATGAACATAGCTCACTTCACAAAAGTTTCCTTTATGAAAGAGAAGTTATACAGAAGAGAAGAGACAAATGCTATTTTTAAAATAAAAGTTTAGCTTCCATTGACTGTAATACCAGCATCAGAAGCTTCATTCAGTTGCTTTATATGACTGTTAGCGGACTTGATTTATAAAAGGGTTATAAACACTAATAAACCAGTTCCTCTTTTTTTTTTGAGCGTTCAACACATTTTATTTATTTTCTTTTTAAATTATTAGTTTATGTCTGGAATACGTAATAATAATTACATTCGGCTTGAGGAAGTGATACATACACATTTCACAACTTGATCATCACAGCCCCTTCCACTTCCCCACTGCAGCTGAGCCAGAAGCAACATGGCCACAAACTGTGCTGCAACCAGGACATCACTGCAGCTGACGGCATTTCTCTTACAGTTTTCTTTGTTTTTGTTTCCCCTCCCCTCCCCTTCCCTTCGCTTCCCTCCCCTCCCTTCCCCTCCCCTCCTTTCCCTTCCTCTTTGTCTTCTTCCTTTCCTTTTTCTTCTCTCTCTCTCTCTCTCTCTCTCTCTCTCTCTCTCTCTCTCTCTCTCTCTCTGCTGTTTGTTTTTGTTCAGAGCTTGGTTAATTCTGCTGTCCTTGCACCTGCAAGCTAAAGGATGCAGAATGCTCCCATCTGCTCTTTCCCTATTTCTGTAAGACTAAAGAGGCAATAATGGCCAAGCTCTTGGAGTTTTCCAGCTGATTACAGAGAAGTGGCTTGTGCTCCACATTACAGCCTTGCAGCCCTGCCCCCAGATGAAAGGAAAAGCATAAAAGCAACAGCAAAGCCCGGATTCTGCTGTTCTTGCTCTAACATGCCATCAAATACGGACGGGGTGCTCGACTGAAGTCGGCATTCTCTTGTTGGTGTCCGCCGGGTTCAGCTGAGAATGTCTGAGATCAACAGGTGGCCTCGCTAATGGAACAGATTCACTCATTGTTTGTGTGTTTAATGAATCATTGAGTTACTGATCAGTGGTGAGCAATGGAAGCTGTTCAAACAGAAAAGAAACCCAGCCGTGAGGTGCAGCCGCCAACACACTCCTTTGAAGCACTGTTGGCCCCGTGGGGAGTGCAGGAGGCTCGGGGTTGACTCCCTACAGTTCCCAGAGAAATGGTAGCAAGAAGAAGGTGTTGTTTCTAGTTGGATGATGAAAGTCAACTCAGGGGGACACAGACCAAAGGGCCAAATGTAAGACCGGGAGGAAGTGCAAACATCTGACCCAAACATGGAGGTAGCCCCGCGCGACAGGTGTTTGCAGTGACCCGTGCAATACCCGTATCTTGCATCCCTGGTCTGCAGGAAGCAGCCAAGTGGCAAGGGACTGGAAAAAGGAAGAGAAAGTGAGGCTGGAGATTCTCACAGAGTTCACGGCACAGTGGAAGTTCTCTGTCATTTTGGGAGGCAAGGCTGGCCCTTCTTTGTGAGATTCTTACATGTGACGCCCCAAGCCTTTCCTGTGAGTAGAACTGACTCAAGGTAGACCAGGACTGTACTTAACAGGCTGCACTTCTCTCCCCATAAATGAGAGTTTTCACTTGTCACCATTAAAAATCTGAATTTTGAACGGATCCTCAGATGGCTGGCCCATATCAACCACTCTTTCCACTTGGGCACCTGTCTTCCCCTCCGCGGCTGTTCTAGAACTACTCCCTCACTGCGATGCTCCACGAGCTCTCACTTCTTCAGCACTTTTTTAAGTAACACATTGTGAAGAGATAACTAGATAGGCAAGCCTTCTTTATGGCTTTCCCTCTACTTTCCACAATCAATTAATTAACCACTTCTCTGGAGATCTTGGTCTTCTCCTGTTGGGCGTAATTTCCATCATCTTTCAGATTTGACGGACCTAAAGAGGTTCAGTGTAAGAAGTCATTCAAGTGTGATTATTGCTTTTTCCTCAATAAAAAAGACAGAGAACAGAGGAAACAAATAACCATTCGTCATACCCCACCGTCAGCCATTATTTTACCATGGAGCATATTATTTTATGGATAAGATTCTTGCCATGAAAGTTAGTCAGGCAATTTTTGACCCAATTGTTCTCAGTAATTGGCTTGCATTTTCTAATTCCTCCATCATT